>NW_012100765.1:2829995-2881353 GCF_000951045.1 Mandrillus leucophaeus | reverse complement strand
TGAGAATCACCAATACATATAAAACATACTTCCGAAACTTAAGATTGAAAAAATGGTTGGCCTCCCAAGTGACTTGAACAGAGAAGTATTACAAGACTTACTCTCTCCACTTGGCCAGAATCAGCAAAGAGCAACTCCTGACAGGACAGGGCTGTTCCAGTCTCTATTGTCACATATTGGGTTTATTCCCCATCCCTGATGATCTCATTCCAGGAAATATTGGAATATATCAGAACCTACTAGAGCAAACCATAGTATGCCACCGTACTCACATCCACCAACCTCAGCTTTGGCCCTGCAGCAGGCTCCAGGCTGTGGCTCTGTGACAAACACATCTTAGGTCTCTTTTCTAACAAGTTAAGGGATTGAGGGTCCAGATATGCTTAGAGGCCATGTTAGGCATTTAACATATGTAATCTCACATCTCTCAATAATTGTGAATTAACCCACATTGTATAGGTTAGAAAACCGACACACTGAGAGGTTAAGTAAGTGGCCTAAGGTCACACAGCTAGTAAAGTGGTAGAGCTGGGATTAAAATCTGAAGTGCTCTTTCCTCTCCATCAAAGGACGCTATCGTCAAGGCCAGCTTTATAGTAGCGGAAGAGACATGCTTTATTCTCATATTGACCTCAATAAAAAACCAAGGACCTCAAAATTCAATCTTCATTTATTTATTCCACAATGACTTATTGAATGCCTATTATTTTTCAGGCATTTCTAGCAAGGGTGAAATTAATACAGTGCAGGCACTCACATCCTTTATGCATCTCAAAGGCTATCTAGCTAATGCGCTGGATGTTGTGAGGCCCATTATCCATAGTGTACACATGCCCGCAGCCCCTCCTTCTGATGGTTTAACTTGGAGCAATGCTCAATGGTTGTGCATAGCCAGATACCCGCACTGTGCACACAGGCACTGGGTTCTGGGTTGCCTCCCTGGCATCGCAGGCCTCTGAAGTCTGCTTCCTTAAGTGCTTCCTTCTTCAGCTGTCCCTCCCTGGATCCCAGCCACCTGAGCTCCATCCATCCCAGATTTCATTCCTTTTTTTTCTCTTCCAGCTCTGGTCCACAGCCTTCCTCCCCAGGACCTGTGATCCGAGTCTGAAGCATACAGTGGGAGCACAGAGGAGGATGGGACAGAGAAAAGAAACGAGCATCAGCCCTGGGAATGTCTCCTCTGACTGTAGAGCCATGAGACATTAAGATGAACATTCATTTGAACATATACATTCTGGTAGATTCCAATGGGAATTAAACCCATTCATTCATCTGGTAGATATCTAGTGAACATCTACCATGCATCAGGCAGAGAACTAGGTGATGGGGTCGTAGTGGAGAAGGCAACAGTTGTGACACCTGCCCTTATGGGCTCACAGTCTAGTGGGCTGGGGTGGAGACTAAGCCAACCACAAATTGTAACATGCGCAATGACAGAAACAAGGAGAGGCTGAAACCCAATACCCCAGGGAAGGGGTGGGCAAGGTCAACACGGGGTCTCTTAAGGAAGATAAGGAGCTGGATGTTGGTACAGCAGTTGGAAGCGGAAAGAGCTTCTAGAGAAGGAAATAGCACGTGTGAGGTCCCTGAGGCAGAAGGGAGAGTGACAGCAGGTAATGAGCCAGCTATGGCCACAAGTGAGGCATCTGGAAGGTACTGAATCTCGTAGGCAATGGTTAAGGGCACTCTTAGGGGACTCAAAAGCCATTCAAAAATTGTGAGTTGAAAGATATGATTTAATTTAGCTAGAAAACACCATTCAGCTGTGATGTGGAGAATGGGTTGGAGTGAGTTGGGGGGAATGGGGTTTGTTAATTATCTGCACAGTAACAATATTAGCACAAACTTCTTAAAACACATTTGGCCGGGTGCGATGGCTCATGCCTGTAATCCCAGCACCTTGAGAGGCTGAGGTGGGCAGATCACTTGAGGTCAGAACTTCATGACCAGCCTGGCTAATATGGTGAAGCCCCATCTCTACTAAAAATACAAAAATTAGCTGGGTGTGGTGGTACACACCCATAATCCCACCTACTTGGGAGGCTGAGGCAGGAGAATCACTTGAACCCAGGAGGCGGAGGTTGCAGTGAACAGAGATGGCACCATTGCTCTCCAGCCTAGGTGACAGAGTGAGACTCTGCCTCAAAACACACACATGTGTACACACACACGCACGCACACACACACGCACACGTACAAGCGTGCGCGCACACACACACATATTTATAGCATTACAGCTTCTCAGAACCAGGCATCCAGGTTAGGCTTAGCCAGGAGCCTTGGCCTCAAGATCTCTCACAGCTGCAATCAAGGTGTTGGCTGGGTCTATGGTCCCATCTGAGGCTTGTGAAGGAGAGAATTTGCTTCAAAGTTCATGTCATTGTTGGCAGAATTCAGTTTCTTCTGCTTGTAGCACCGGGGGCCTCACTTTCTCACTGGCTGTCACTGGAGGCCCTTGCAGGCTGTTGGCTAAGCCTAGAGGCTTCCTACAGCTCTCTGCCACTTGGAGTTTCCCAGCACAGTCACACTGCAGAGGTGCTGGCATTATGGCTGAATCTTGAAAGATGAATAGGAGTTTCCCAGGGTGAAAGAACATTCAGACAAAGGGGAGACGTGACTGAAGGCATGGAACTGTGATGGCAGGTGATGTTTTCAGGGAGCAGCAGATGTAGCCAGTCCCTTACCCAGAGCCATGTTCCCCTTTATGCCATGCTTCTAAGCCTGGGCTGGGCTCTGTTCTTTGCACCAATGACCACGTGCTCAGGCTGGAGTTTATCAGCCTTGGAAATGGAAGCTTGATTAATTCAAGCCAGCATGCTCATGCAATGCCTAGTGGTATAAGTAAGGCCTTCAATGCCATTCTGGCCCATGAGGTGGGAGGGGGGTGCTCTTGGGAAAGGTTCTCCTCCCCAATAAAAAGAGACATTCAAGTAGAAGTTTCTATCTGTGTACATAGCTGTGTGAATCTGTGATACCTGGGAACCCAAAAGCCATTTTGGGCCTATGTTGGAAGCCACCTCGGCTCAAGCCAACTCACTAGGGTAAATCCTCGGTGACACCACTGGGCTTCTAGAGGAGCCAGCCCTGCAGACATCCACCTCTTACTCCTTGTCATATGATATAATCATCTTCCCCACTGGCTGAGCCCCTTGCAGCCAACCCTTAAAAACAGACTGTACAGTGTGCAGTGACATGTCAGGAAGTGACTCAAACTCATGAGCTGAGGCCAGCATGAAGATCTTTGTAGCCAGTGACACAGAGCTAGGCTGTTTCCTGTGAGGTCTAGGGAGTTCTCAATGATTTTCAGGGCAACAGTGATCCCACATCTTGGCTAAACCCAGTGGCAGGGTGCATCATAGTTTAGAAAATGGAGACCGTTGTGACAGGGAGGCCAGTGATGGCTACATATCTAATCAAGAGATTCTGAGAACTCAAAACTACGGCAGTTGTGATGGACACCAAAAGGAAGGGCCAAGGGACATCTAAGAGGCGGGAGTTAGGGGAGTTGGTGACTGAAATGTCAGGAAGGAGGCAGAGGTCCAGGGTTCCCCAGAGCGAGAGACGGGGGACCAACGGCATTTGCCAGTCCAGAATGCTCACATTCTTGGAAAATATCATCCATGTTCACACCTTGATTCCTTCACTGCTACTGTTCCCTTTACGGGTGGGATCCTTCCACAGCGAATTCCCATTCACATAATCCCACCTCATAGCACTGCTGCCATGGGGAAGTCAGATTCAATTTACGCCATTCAGACTTGCAGTCCCCTCAGTCAGGAACACCAGCTGCAGGAGTGAGAACCACCTCTACGAACTGCATGTATGTTACCCTCGGAACATCGTCATCCCACATGACAAGCCACTGGGTGAGTGGGAGGCTGAATTACTTCGAATGTATTCATTAATAACTTAGCCAAAAACTACAAAGCTGCAGTGTCTGTGACATTGGATCTGTTTCTTGAAGACAAAGGCTAAGCTTCATTGCCGGCTCCCAAATGCACTGGAAACAATTCT
Source organism: Mandrillus leucophaeus (assembly GCF_000951045.1). Classification (NCBI taxonomy): domain Eukaryota; kingdom Metazoa; phylum Chordata; class Mammalia; order Primates; family Cercopithecidae; genus Mandrillus; species Mandrillus leucophaeus. The sequence goes on along the minus strand of NW_012100765.1, from coordinate 2,877,339 downwards.
TGTTGTTTCACTTCCTGGGACTTATATTTCTTGCTGTTTGTAAAATATGGTAATTGATAACAAAGACAAATCTGGGTAGAAAAGGGTAGAGTCTACATTCCTCATGCTGAAAGCCTGTTTAGGGTGATTTTCCCCTTACTGGACTCCTAAAAAAAGAATTCCAGTTTTGTTCATTAGTAGAACCACATTACCAAAAAAAAATTGTGTTCAATTATTATATTTTGAATTTCATCAATAAAAAATGTGTGGAAATTTGTTTTCTCACTGTGCAATATTCTCAGTTTTGTCTCTTAGCCCACAAAGCCTAAAATATTTAGTATCTGGCCCTTCAGGGGACAAGGTGGCTGTCTTAGTCCATTTGGACTGCTATAACAAACCGTCACAAGCTGGGTGGCTTATAAACCACAGAAATTTATTCCTTACAGTTCTGGAGGCTGGGAGTCCAAGATCAAGGCATGGGCAGGTTCAGTGTCTGGTGAGGGTCCAGTTCCTGGTCACAGAATGCATCTTCCTTCTGTGGCCTCACATGGTGGAAGGATGAGGGAGCTCTCTGGGGCCTCTTTCATAAAGGCACTAATCTCATTTACTAGGGCTCTGCCCTCATGGCCTAATCACCTCCCAATGTTCCTGTCTGCCAGTACTGTTGCTTTGGTGATTAGGTTTTAATGTATGTATTTTGAGGGGACACACACTTTGAGTCCACACTGGTGACTGACTCCTGAGCTACAGCCGTTCCATTCAAAGTGTGGTCCGGCACTTCTCAAAAAAAGACATTTATGCGGCCAACAAACATATGAAAAAAGTTCATGATCACTTAGAGAAATGCAAATCAAAACCACGATGAGATACCATCTCATGCCAGTTAGAATGGCGATCATTGAAAAGTCAGGAAGCAACAGATGCTGGAAAGGATGTGGAGAAATAGGAATGCTTTTACACTGTTGGTGGGAGTGTAAATTAGTTCAACCATTGTGGAAGACAGTGTGGTGATTCCTCAAGGATCTAGAACCAGAAATACCATTTGACCCAGCAATCTCATTACTGGGTATATACCCAAAGAATTATAAGTCATTCTGCTGTAAAGACATATGCACACATATGTTTATTGAGGCACTAATCACAATAGTAAAGACTTGGAACCACCCAAATGTGTATCAGTAACAGACTGGATAAAGAAAATGTGTCACATATACACCATGGAATACTATGCAGCCATAAAAAAGGATGAGTTCATGTCCTTTGCAGGGACAGGGATGAAGCTGGAAATCATCATTGTCAGCAAACTAACACAGGAACAGAAAACCAAACACCACATATTCTCTCTCATAATTGGGAGTTGAACAATGAGGACACATGGACACAGGGAGGGGAACATCACACCCCAGGGCCTGTCGGGGGTGGGGGGCAAGGGGAGGGATAGCATTAGGAGAAATACCTAATGTACATGACGGGTTGATGGGTGTAGCAAACCACCATAGCACATGCATACCTATGTAACAAACCTGCACGTTCTGCACATGTATCCCAGAACTTAAAGTATAAATAAATAAATAAATAAATAGTGTGGTCTGGGCACCACCTGCATCCATATCCCCTGGGAGCTATTTAGAAATGCAAAAACTTAGGTTGCACCCAGACCTCCTGGGTCACAGCTGCATTTTGGCAAGCTTCCTGGATGATTCGTGTGCACCTACAGTTTGAGAAACACTTCACGGGAGTCCATGTGGAAGCTCACAGGTGCTGTTGATAGTTTCAATAGGCACCAGACTGGGGCTGGCTCTGGGCACCACCATCCACTGTGTCCCAAGGTGGAAGTCCAGGCCTCTCGCATGGGGGTGCACTAAGGTATGCTACTCCCCATCAAAAGGTTGGCCCAAGCCCTGATCCTAAAGCCAATCTTTCTGGGGCATCTGTTTTCCCATCTGTGTGATGGAGGGGTTGGAAGGGCTGATGTCCGAAGGCCAGTATGGCTTTATCATCTGTTTGGTTTTTGTTTGAGGGGGATTGATAGGATGATTTCTGTCCATGTTCACGTTCATGTTCCAGGAACATGGTAGGTTGAGATGAAAAGGGCAGGACAAGAACAACAGCAGCTTCCAGATGAGAATAGTGTATGGAGACGTGGGATTCAGGATGTTTCATTTTACATAGATCATATTCTGTAAGATTATTCTTCTAGTTATATGTTTCTTTGCATCATAGGCAAAAGGAATCAGATCCAGGGAAAACACTGTACCACTGGGGCCTGGGTGCCTTACGTGGTTTTCTGATCAACTTCATAGAATCAGAATGTCAGGACTACAAGTCATTCGCTAAGTCATCTCATCTTTATTGATCATCCATGGGCACTGAGCATTTTAGAGGCACCAGGGATGTAACTTTGAATCAGAAGAGACCTGGTTTCTGCCCTTGTGGAGCTTACATTCCAGTGGGTGAGACAGATAAAGAGCAGTAGTTATAAGCAAAAGGGGGAAAGGAAGATGCGGGGGTGGGGAGTGGTTTGCAAGAGGAGTCAGGTCACACAGGATTGGTGTGGGATGGGGCATTTAGCAGGAAGAGGACACTATGAGATTTGTGTTTCGAAGAAACCATTGGCTGATGTGCGAGATTGGAGAGGAGTAAGAGAGGGCATGAGGAGATCAATTAGGAGGCTACTATAGCTTTCCCAGAGGGAGATGATGAAGGAAGGGCAACCGCTTCCGTTGCAAGGAATGAGATTGAGCCCCAGAGAAAGCAACCAAGGATGAAACTGAGAACTGGGGTGGAAGGCACTGCCACCAAAGTCCCAATCAAAATAGTTAAAACCAGTCATCCCTGGGAATAGTTCTGCAGCCTCTGGAGACACTGCTACTAAAGGGCTGTGTGGCCTTGGGCAGGTTACTCCACTTCTCTGGGCCTTCTGTTCTTTCCTTGAAAATCAGAGGTTCAACCAGGTAATCACTGTATGTGGTGACCAGATAGTTTCTTGTCCTAACTGGGACACTTCTGAGGGTGAAAGATGGAACAATTAATAATTACCCCAGGACAACAGGCATAAACCTAGCCAATCCTGGGAAAACTGGGATTAAAATCCCTGACAATCTGAGCTCAGAACCCTCCAAGTTCAACACTCGGTTTCTCAACAATTCTTTTATAGATTGGGAGCTGAAGTCAACTCATTTGTAACCAGAATTGGATGGATTCAAAGTTCCTGCTGAACGGAACTCCTGGCTAAGAGCCCTGCAAGCATCCTTTCTACTCCCCAGTGCACTGATAACACTATTTGTGGTGAAAAGAGGCCCTGTTTTAGCCTCGAGAATGGTGAAATTGCTGGTGAATGCAAGGACTGGCAAGGGGATCAGCCTATCTCTAATCATGGATGACGCTGTGCATGTGCCTGTGGGATCATGGGTGGAGGCAAGGCAGATGGAATCAGAATGCCCCCAGAACGGGACTGTTGACTATGTCCTGGTTACAGCCAAGTCTCTCAAAAAGTCACCTTCTTCTTTTAAGAAGACATGTAGCATTGGATATTAGGTTTAAGCCAGTTCATCCTAGTTGGAAAGGCAATTAGGATTTGGAAATAGGAAATTCAGATTCAAGTCTCAGGTCTGCATGCTACTTCCCCGCTGGTGACCTGGACAAATCACTTTCCTTACTTAATCTCCCATTTTCTCACAGTAAATATAGATAATGCCACCCTCTTGAGAGGCTGTAATTAGGATAAAATCAGATCAGTAATATGAAAGTGTTCAGACAACTGAGAAAGTTTTTAAATAAACTCTTTACTTTGAAATAATTTCAGACTTACAAACAAGTTGAAGAAAGAATTCCCATGTGCCCTTACTCAGCATCCCAAATGGTAACATGTGACATAATCATAGTTCAAGAATCAAAACTGGTGAATTAACATTGACCAATACTGTTAAACTAAGCTACAGACCTTAAATGTTACCAAATGTCTCAGCAAATGTTCTTTTTCTGGTCCACGATCAAATCCAAGACCCCACAGTTTCTTTGATTCTGATACCAATTGAGACTCTTCTCATCTCTTACAGGTCCTCAGTCTTCCTTTGTCTTTCATGACCTTGACACTTTTGAAGAATGCAGGTTAGTTATTTTGCATGCAGACAGTCCCAATTCAGAATTGCCTGATGTTTCTTCATGATTAGATTCAGATTGTGCTTTTTTGCCAGGAGACCACAGCAGTGACATAGTGTCCTTCTCAGTGCAGTGTATCAAGAGGAACATGATGGTAATTCCCGGCGATGTTCACTTTTATCACATGATTAAGGTAGTATCTGTCAGTTTTCTCAACTATAAAATATGTAAACTATGATTTTTTCCTTTGTAATTGATATGTGTATTGTGAGGAAATGCTTTGAGATTATGCAGACACTGTTCCCGATCATACATTTTTGCAGTAATTCTGGCAGCCATTGATGATTCCTGCCAGTAATAATCATAGTGGTGGTTGTTATGCAAATGGTGAAGTTCTTTCAATTATTGCTCTTCTTACTCTTAAGTTCTGGGGCAGGGATGGCAAATTCCAACCACTTGGCAGTGGCCTTCTGGAACTCCATGTGAGAACGATTGCGAGGTCAAGTTCTCTTAACAGGGGAAGGATTGTGAGGTCAAGTTTTCACAACCTGGTGAGGGGAGGTGGGGAGGGAGCAGACAGGTGCCATACTGGCAGTTCTAGGAGGGTCTCTTTCCCTTTGGAGAGATAGATCTTGCCTGTTGGGCCTTCAGGCCAACATACACTGGCCTGGCTAGAAGGAATACAGCCTGTGTACCTACCCTCTTTCCTACTTTGGGCCTACTTTGTTCCTCTGAATGGCTGAAGCTCCAAGGCACCATGGTCTGCACAGATGGTAACTGTGCAGTTCCACAAGGAAGGGGTGCTTGTGCCAGGGTCTGGATGAACAGGGCTGGGGCTACATTCACTTCCTCCCCAGTAAGGCCCTATCTTTCTATACCAGTATGTAGTTTCTCTGATGAGATCAGCATGGAAGCCAGTTGCTTGGTGTGGTCCAGGAAGTCTTCTGAGAGGAGGCTGCTGCTGGACCTTGAAGGTTGGGAAGAAGATCACTGATGGGATTTGGGAGCATACAGAACAGCACTGTTGCTTCATCCTGGCCTGCCATTTCTTTCACGGACAGACTAGATTCTCCTTTGACCTGGATCTCCCATTATATTTCCTATTGCTGCTATAATAAGTTTCTCCAGCTTGGTGCCTTAGAACAATACAAATTTATTATTTTACAGTTCTGGAGGTGAGAAGTCCAAAATCATCTTCACTGGGTTAAGTCTCAATGTCGGCAGGGCTGGCTGAGGCTCTCGGGTGGATTCTCTTTCCTTGCCTTTTTCCAGCTTCTAGAAGCCGCCTTCAACACCTACCATCAGATCTAAATTCCAGATAGCAAGAAGATGGGAAAAAACTCTTTCCTTCCTTTAAAGGCAAAACTCAAGACACACATCAAAACACCAAAACTCAAGGCACACATCCAAACTCATGGCACACATCAAGTCTGCTCACATCTTGATAGTCACATGGCTACACTCAGCTGCAAGGAACCCTGGGAAGTATATTCTTTGGGTTGGCCACCTGTCTAGCTCAAGTATTACTATAGAGGAATAAAGGGAGACCGATATGGATCTCCTCTTGTTCAAGAGAGACAAGAGGGCACAATGCTGACTTTTGTCTGATGTGATGGTTTAAGAAGGAACAGACCAATGTAAGGTGTGAGTTATGTGCTGTGACTTGGACTTATTCAACAGCAAGGCCCAAGGTTTACTCTGATGGGACAGATGGGCAGAAAGAGTGACCACATCCCCTGGCATTAACCTGCTGCAGCCAGTGTAATAAAGTCCAGCACAGAGATTGACCCAGGGGAAAGAGCGTGTGCTTTAGAGCCAGATTAAATTGGGCTTGTATTTGGGTTCTCCACTTGACGGATGTGTGGACCTCTTTGGGTCTCAGTTTCTGAATAAATAAAGTAGAAATCACAAAACTGACCTTGGGCTGTTATGCAGATTCAATGAAACAATGTAAACAATGTAGCCTGGAACCTGGCACACAGTAGGTGCTCAAACAATGCAGCTAGCTGTAGTGTCCACCCACACATCTACATGATTGGCAGCACTATCTCAAATCTTACAGACAAGCACATGCAATTCCTCCTCATATTGCAAGTTCCCTTCAGAGAAGAAGGCCTTTGAGAAATGGTAGAATGATTTGGTGCTATCTGTTATCCTGCTATAATTTTTGTGTGTGGAAATTCGTTAAGAATTCATTTCGATGAATCCCAAATGCATGCACCATGAAAAACAATTAGCTTTAATAGTGTAAAAGAAGGAGATCAATAAATAGATTCATTTCTAAACTGTAATAATTTATTTGCTTCCTGACTTTTGGGAAATACTGCATCTTCCGGTGACACGTCAACCATTAAATAGCTGAACAGCGATGATTTGTGGAAGGTTGTTGATAATCAGTAGGCAGACCCTGCTCTCGAGTCGGCAACCCCAGCCACCAGCCAGCAACAGTGGTCAGGAAGGGAAGCAGCCCTTTTCAGGAGACAGTGCAACTCGACAAAGTGCTTATGAGGCTTATGAGGACTTCCTCATCCTTAAGCACTGCCCGAATGCAACACAGCAGATGGGAAAAATAAGGAGACCAGTGAACCAAAGATGGAGAGAAGAAACGCGGCATTCCTCAGACAGTGAGCAGGGAGAGGGAAGAGAGGTTTGAAGATGACTGCGAGGTTCTAAGATTCACCCCAGGAGCTGCCTGTCTATGCTGATGCAGGAAGGCCCGAGAAAGAATGTCTGGGTGAAGAAGCAGCAGGTGCCTCCCGACTGAGGAGGAAAGGAAAAGCCACACGAACTGAGGGAGCCGTAGTCAAGGAGAGGAGGAAGCCGAGGACGGCGAGGCCGCTCAGTCATCGCTTACCAGGGACAGAGGGATGGCTGCCATTATCCCTTCTCACCACGACAAACGGAAGACGATGATATCTAAGAAACTGCCGCAGCCACGCAGAGCGGCAGGAGGCAAGGGTTTGCCTGGTGCAAAGGCGAAGTAAGGCTGAAAGCCAAACCGCAGCCCTACTCTTTTGCAGCCTCCTATGGGGCATCACGGTGGGCAGTGACAGATGGAGAAATACGCAGCTTCTCTGCCGGGCAGGACGGCAGCCTCAGGCCAGGGCTCGGGAATATGGACAGGCAGACCCCACGGCCCAGGATCCAGGAGGGCCCTCTGCCAGGCTGTGGCTGAGAGTGGCCTGGCTTGGTGCATGGCTGCGGATGCTGCCCCACCCGCCAGCCGCAGGGCTGGGGGCCGGCACAGATTACATTTTAAGGTGATAGTCATCTTTGACCTTTGGGACCTCCAGGGCCACTGGTCATCCATCTTAGAGCCGCTGACCAGCAACCTCTGGGCTATTTTTATGGCCGGCAAACATTGCCCATTGATTGAATTGATTGAAATCTGCGTCTGGTTCTCGGGGAAAGGACACTGGCCCCACAGCCGCAATATGCAGCTTCGTTTTCTGCTGTTCTCTGACTCTCTCCTTTCCTCTTCTCTTCCCATCCCCAGCATGAAATGAGTTTGGAGACAGGGCACACACCGAGACACACACGGCCTGACTACACGCACACTGAACGCACACGCCCCGCATTCTTTTCCAGCAGATTTCTTGCTATGGCGCTCATTTTTGTCAGAATTTCATGGGTTCCTCAAAGGAATTCCGCTGAGAAAAGCAGAGATATGTTCAATCCAAGGGGAGTCCACACACAGACACACACACACACACCTGTATAAAAATACACCCGCAAGAGCCTGAACTATAAAACCAACCAAACCACAACCATATATGGAATTTTAAAATCTGGTGATTTTGCAATGTGTCAACTTCTAAGCTGCATAGCAGTTTCTATAATTCCCTTTCTGGCTTCACGCAGGTGAAATTTGTGCGAGATGGGTGAGGCAGAAGGGAAGCTGAGCCATTGGGATCCTGGAGAGTCCCTGCAGGTGCTCCTGTAGCTCATGCCTGGCCAAAGCACTTCAGGAAGCCCCTCACTCCCAATTCCACCCGCATCATTTCTCCTCCCCAACCTATTTGCAAGTCCCCCATCTCCCCTACCTCCCCTGCCTCTCCCCACCTCACTTGAGTTAGATTTGTATGGGTATATGGTCATAATGATGAATATTATTATTATTATTTGGAGACAGGGTCTTCCTCAGTCGCCCAGGCCGCGGTGCTGTGGTATGATCTCTGCTCACTGCAACCTCCACCTCCTGGGCTCAGGTGATCTTCCTGCCTCAGCCTCCCGAGTAGCTGGGACTATAGGGTCGCGCCACCACACCTGGGTAATTTTTTGTATTGTTTTGTAGAGATGCGGGGGCGGGTCTCTTCATGCTGGCCAGGCTGGTCTGGAACTCCTGGGCTCAAGCGATCTAGCTGCCTCAGCCTCCCAAAATGCTGGGATTACAGGCTTGAGTCACTGCCCAGCTAGTATGGGTATATTATTAATACATGTTCCCCACCTCCTCTCAGTTCCCCAAGCATCCCCACCTTCCCCAGTCCCCCATCTCCCAGAGGACTCCTTCTTTCAGCTGCTCCAAACTGTGGCCAGGTGTGAGCCAGTGCAGTTTCAGGGCATGAGTGTGCCTCCTCCTGCGGGCAGGCCTCCTGGGTAGCCAGATTGGAGCCTGGAGAGAGAGAGGCCAAGGCAGGTTCCACTTTGTTCACTGGGGGTTCCCATTGTCCCTGCTCTCCCCTGTCACTCCTATCTTTCAATTGCAACACTGACCCTGGGACTTCAAGCATATGACCCCACTCAGAAGAAACAAGACTGTGTGCCCAGCTCCCACAGCAGTCAAATCCCTACAGTGGGCTCCTAGTTCTACATCACTCCTAGTGGTTCTGCTTTCGCAAACCCCAGCAAACAATGTGTCATAAAGGGGAGACATGGAAACAGGGAAGTTATTGCCAGGATTGCATTTTACATTTCAGACATGTCCTCGCCAATCTCGCTGGCATCTGGGCTGGGGTACAAAGGTCCCAGCTTGGCCAGGCTGATGTCTGCAAACCCCAGCCCTGACTGGCAGATGGGCCATGCCTCTGACCATCTCTCCTGCCCGCTAGACCACTTTAATGTACCCTTTCCATCTCAAGCACAGGAACGATTCCCTTCTGGAATGTTCCTCCTTCTGAGGCTTTGAGAAGGCTCGCTCTGGGGAGCAGATGGTAAGTCCTGGGAGTGGCACCTCTTTCCTCCCTTAGAGCCTAGGTGGGATGAGGAGGGTGAGAAAAGGAAGGGGCCAGAAGAGAGTGAGGAGGGGAGCCCCAGGCTTTGGGGAGGAGCCCAGCAGGTGTGCAACGCCCTGCAAAGCATTTCCTCTCTCTCCCTCCCTCCTTTCTGTCCCCTGACTTTATGGCTGCTACACTGGGGAGCTGGGTTCGCCTCCTCTGCATCTACATTCCCGTGGGAACCAGCTGCACTACTTCCAGAAATGCCCTGCCCCAGTGGGTCCTTGGTGCTGGGCCCACCTTCCAGTAGGTTCAAGAAATGTGTGCCCATAAATAAATCCTCCAAAGTGATACCAATCAGCAGGTACCATCAGAGTGTCCCTGGAAGTGACTTTTCCGTAGGAATCCGTTATTTCTGAATTGGATGGAGGGAGTCTCTGATCTCCCCCTTCCCCTGCCTTCTGTCCTGGCTCATCCCTCCAAGGAAAGGGAGGGCCCCTCCTGGCCCCAGCCTGCCAGGGAAGGGAGTGCTGTGAACTTAGCTGGTGTGGCCTGGAAAGCCCTTTAATGGACCCAGTTTGGTGGGGTGGGTGGGAGGCTCCATGTACCCCCAGAGCAGGGGCCAGGGTGGTGGCAGCAGGGTGAGCCACTGTGGCTGTCACACAAGATAACTGGAGACCCGCCCCAGTCTGGACAGACTTCCAGTTTAAGCCTGATTTAATGACAAGCTGAGCACAGACTCCTGAACCTCAACACCTGCAAAAATCCAAAACCAAACAAACAAAAAACAACCAGAAAAGAATTTCAAGGGAATTTCCTTAGTGGGAAATGAGGCACTGGGCAGGGCCTGGGGGACAGCAGCAAGTAAGGAGCCCTCAGATCTGTGGGGATTTCGGGTAAGGTGCTTCTCTAAGCTGTTTCAGACCCAGGGCTCCTCCTGTTCGCACCGAGCCTAGTCTGCTGGCCTCAAGGTGACGAGGAGGTTCAAGGGCAAAGCTGTGATTACTTAGAGCAGGACAGATGCTGATTTAGGTTCCAGTTCTGCCTGGTTCTAGTTATGGGACCTTTGGCATTCATTACTTTTTACCCCTAATTTTATCTTCTGTAAAGTGAAGATTGTATTTATCTCACATTGCTTCTATGAAACAGCCACTCTACTGTGTTAAATAATATAAATCCCCGCCCTGCCTCTATTCTCAGCCACAAGCACTGTTTGGCATCTGGGGTGGATCATTCTTTGCTGTGCATTTGGTGGGAGGCTTAGCTGCATCCCCAACCTCTACCCACTAGATGCCAGTAGTACCCCCAGTTGTAACAACCAAAAATGTCTCCAGACATTGCCAAGTGTCCCTTGGAGAAGTGCCCGTGTTGAGAACCCCTGCTCTGTAGAGATGAGGCCCAGTAATTCTCCGTAAGTTGGCATTAGGAGGGGGGTGGGGCAGAAGGCACTGCCTTCAAGGGTTTGCCCTTACCTTACAAGCTTCCAGACCATGGCCAAGCCCTTGGGCTTCTTGGGGCCTATTCCCTCATCTGTAAGTTGGTGGAACAATGTACTCAACAACAGGCTGATAGAATCATGGGTGATTGTGATGTGACAGTGTTATTTGAATTGAAGGCACCATTATCATCTGGAATGGTGGATCCTTGAGAACAGGGATTCTGTCTCTCCGGTTCACTGCCGGTCCTGAGACACAGCCAGGGCGGATGGAGGGAAATGGACGCTGAAGGAGGAGGTGAATATTCAATGTGCTGCCTCTGGGCCTGGTGAGCTGAGCTGGGCCCCATGACTCCTTCAGCTTTAAAAGTCAATAAAATTGATTCATCCATCACCCTTTGACCCCTGCAGCAGGGCTGTCACCCAGAGGATGGTCTCACACTGGAGTGTGCCCAGATCCGCTGGAGGTGCGTCAGAAACCTGGCTTCCTACCATGCATACTCCAGCCATACTGCTCCAGGGTCCCATTCGGTGGGCCTGGGAGGCCCAGGATTCTGCATTTGAATCCCCTGCAACCTGACTCAGCTGCTCTGTCATCCTCCATGTCCTGGGGGGCATCTGAAAGCGTCTGGGACAGGGCACCCAGCAGGATGGGCAGCCCTCCCCAGCAGGTTCAGGTCCAGCCGTCTCCACTTTTCCCAGTGTGGAAACTACTTGGATCCCCCAACTCCACCTGGTAGGCATTCTGATGCCCTGCACCCACAGATTGGTGCCAGGGCCAACCCTGGTTGCTATGGGGCTTTCCTGGTGAGCAGAATTTGCTTTCTGGTTTGTTTTCATTGTTGCCTTCGTTTTGACAAAACAGCTGACGGGCAGAGTTGTTCAGGAGTAAGGGGTCTGCTTTGGAGACTGCGAGGAGAGGACCCTGAATCTGAGCCTGTTGGATCTTGGTGGCCCCGCAGACTCTGCTGTGACTGCCCTGACCATCTTTGCAAATCAGGCTTTATTAGGGCAGAAACTTGGACTAGTGGGTCCTCAGCAAATTCTGGTTTTAAATAAACCACATTTTGGAAACTTGTAAGCAGTAGCTAAACTTCCCACAGAGCCTCGATGGTAAGTAAAATCGTCACTCTTTAAACCTGCTGAGAAGCCACCTCTGCCAAATTCTGAGGCACCCCAGAAAGGCCCTGGAGCCTCTCCCAAGCCTCCTTAGTTCTGCTCCTTTGGCAGGAACCCCTCAAACTCCAGGAACACACAGAGCTGATGATGCTGATTTTAAAATCCTACTTTTTTTTTGTTGTTTTGCTATTCAGAAGCCCTTATTAAGCTAATCAGGGTTCTTAATAGCTTCATTTACAACTGTTTTATCCCAAGACTTACTTAGGGTTCAAGAACAACCAGCTGTGTCCCCACCCCAAATGGCAGCTGCAAAGAACCCCCTCTGCACCCTGTCACGGTAAATCCAGGCTGCTCTCTGTCTGTGCAGGAGATGAGGGGGTGGGTGGGAGCTTCATGAAGAATCAGATGGGGAGAGCCTGGTTCCATGCAGAAAGATTTGAGTCCACCAAGGGTTGGAATACAGATTTCATAACCTCTATTCTCCAGGCACCATCTTGGTCCCCCAAAGGGGCTTTCTCCTTAAACTTTTTCCCCTGGTCCCTGGCAATTGCCATTCTACTTTCTGTTTCTATGAATGTGACTACTCTGTGTACCTCATATAAGTGGAATCCTACGGTATTTGCCCTTTAGTGAGACTGGTTTATTCCACTTAACATAACGTCCTCAAGGTTCATCCGTACCATGTGGCAGGATTTTCTTCCTTTAAAAGGCTGAATAATATTTAATTCTGTGGATGTGCCACATTTTGTTTATCCACTCATTCATAGTGGACATGGGGGCTACTTTCTCCTTTTGCCAGGGTGAATCGTGATGTTACGAACGTGGGTGTACAGATCTCTCTTTGAGACCCTGCTTTTAATTCTTTTGGGTATATTATCCAGAAATAGAATTGCTAGAACATATGCTGTTTCTACATTTAATTTTTTGAGGAACTGCCATACCGTTTCCCATAACAGCTGCACCATTTTACATTCCCACTAACAGTGCACAAAAATTTTAATTTCTCCACACCTTCCCCAACACTTCTTATTTTCTGTTTGTTTGTTTGTTTACAATTTTTATAGCAGTCATCCTAATGAACTTAAGGTGGTATCTCATTCTAGTTTTGATTTGCATTTCTCTAATAATTAGTGATGTTGAGTATTTTTTCATATGCTTTTTGATCTTTTGTCTATCTTCTTTGGAGAAATGTTTATTCAAGTCTTTTGTCCATTTTTTAATTAGATTGTTACTTTTTGGTTGTATCCACATTTTCTGTGTTCACATAAGTCATTGATAAAATGTAGGACTGGCGGGACCTGAGGGCAGGCCCCTGTGGCACACTGCTCAAAACATCACTCCTGTGTGCTTGGGGTTCACAGGAATCATTCAGCAGCTCAGACACCCTAATGCAGCTCAGGCCCCACTCTAATGTTCCCTCATCAACCCAGCGAGGAAGACTCCAGATTGCCCAGCACTCTGATTCATGCCAACTCTCAGGCTTCCTCTCCTATTGACCGTGTTTGGTTTTCTCTATTCAGGATATAGAGGAAATAAGGAGTTCAACTTCCCCTGTGTCTTTAACCTCAAAGCAAGAGCATGATTCAAATCTGGGAACTTCTGCAAAATGATCTGAGTAACCTTGAGAAAGACAGTTCATCCTTCTAAGCCTCTGTTGCCTTATAAGATGGGGATAACCATCATGATTTCCCCTGCATAGGATGATTGGGAGAATAGGGTGATTTTAGGGAATTGAACAGTGGGTTTCTCACCTGCTACATAGTAAGGCCATCAATCAAGTAATGTCAAGTAACTCTTGACATTAAATGTTCTTTCTCCAACGCTTCTAAAAGAGACTTCTGCTGTCTTGAGTATTTTCTCATTTATCCTGAAGTCTCTTCTTTGGGACTTTTTCTTTTCCACCATGAATGTTCCAAGTCTGTGACGCCTGACCTGTTGACCCACCTTTCTGCACACCTGTCCAGATCTAAGCCCATTACAGAGTGGTCTGCACAGCTGGAGTGTTGCAGGTGCTTTCTTTTACTTCCTCATGGAGAGTATTTGTGAGTATAGTCACAGTGCCATCTTTAAAAAGCTTCCCAACTCTCCTGTCTGCATCTCATGTCATGGCAGGAAGCCAGTGTTGTCTCTGACTGTGAAAAGAATTCTGTCTTCTGGAAGCCAAGTGCACATGTCCAACTCTGCCCAAAACTTTCCAGTTGTAGTAGAATTTGAAGTGAAAAGAATCACATTCCCACATACCATGGGACTTTCACTCTGTCAGCCCTTTCCTCCTTGTTGGGCAGAACTGGTTCAAGAAAAGACAGGAGTCAGGAGAAGGTGCTGGGAACGTCAGCTGGAGCCAGATGGGAGAGAAACCTACTAGGCCATGAGGAGTCATTGAGAGTTCTAAGCAGAGTGGCGACATGTTTGGAGCAGAGCCTGGGGAAGAGTTCTCTCTCAAGGTTATCCGGGTGTGCAAGGGAAGTGATGGAGGAAGAGAAGATTGGAGTAGAGTGAGAGGCCATGGCAGCTGGTTGGAGGTGGCTGGTGAGAGATCCAGGAGAGGACAGTCCTGAGATCTGCTGATGCCATTCCTGAGACCTCGGAGAACTGAAATGCCATCAACAGAGATGTTTGCTGGGGTATCAAGCTGGATGTGGTAGTGCTGCGTGCAGAGGGAGAGGGCAATGGTAACATGGTGCTGACTTTTATTTGTGTGACAATTTTGCTATGAGACAAATGTCATATAACACAAAACCCACCATTTTGGGGTTTTGGCTGGGCACAGTGGTTCATGCCTGTAATCCTAGCACTTTGGGAGGCTGAGCTGGGCAGATCACTTGAGCCCAGGAGTTCGAGACCAGCCTGGGAAACATGGCAAAACTTCGTCTCTACAAAAATTAATAATAATAATAATAACAAAAATTAGCCAGGCATGCTGACAATCACCTGTAGTCTCAGCTACTTGAGAGGCTGAGACAGGAGGATCACTTGAGCCCATGAGGTTGAGGCTGCAGTGTGCCATGATTTACCACTGCACTCCAGCCTAGATGACAGAGTAAGACCCAGTCTCAAAAAGAAAAAAAAAACAAAAAACAAAAAATCCTACCATTTTAAAGCGTACAATTCAGTGGTTTTCACTATATTTACAATGTTATACAACCATCACCATTATCTAGTTCCAGAATATTTTCATCAGACCCAGAAGAAACCTGTGCTTGTTAGCAGACACTCCCAATTCCCCCGCCACTGATACTCCTGTCCTCAGGCCCTTGGCAACGACTAATCTACTGTCCATCTCTACAGAGTTGCCTAGTCCAGACACTTCATATAAATGGAGCCCACTTAGCATCATGTCTACAAGGTTCGTGCACGCTATAGCATATATCAGAACTCCCTTCCTTTTTATGACTGAATAATATTCCACCATATGGAGAGACAACATTTGGTCTCTATTGGTTGATGGACATTTAGGTTATTTCTACTGCCATCTAACAGGAATAGTACTGCTGTGAACACTTGTGTCCAAGTTTCTCTGTGGGACCATGTTTTCAACTGTCTTGGGTGTATACCTAGGAGCGAAGTTGCTGAGTCATATGGGAATCCTATGTTTAGGTTTTTGAGAAACTGCCAGACCAAACTGTTTTCCAAAGGGGCTGCACCATTTCACATTCCCTCAGTGGTGCATGAGGGTTCTACTTTACCCACATTCTCACTTACGCTTGCTATTTTTTTTCTTTTTAAAAAAGTTTTAACCATTCAAGTGGGTGGGAACTGGCATCTTATTGTGTTTTTGATTTGCATTTCCTTCTTAGCTAATGCTGTTGAGCATGCAGCTGAAATTTAGTGAGGACACTACTCACCTATAACTCGTCAGTGGAGCAGGTATGAGATTGAGTCCACAACTTCAGATATTCAAGCAATGAACTTTGTTTCTGCAACATTGCCAGTTTCCATGTTGAACCTTCATTCTGCCATGGTTGTGTAACAGGACCCCAAAGTAACAGTGCCTTAAACTGGGAAAGTTAGATTTCCTCCTTCCATAAGACTGCAGAGGCAGGTGGTCCCTGTGTCCAGTGGCTGTGCTAGATGGGCCAGTGCAGGCTCTTTCTCTCCTGTGGCTTCATTGTCCTGGGGTGTTCACCTCCTCTGCATCATCCATGATGTCTCTCATCACATCCACACTCTGAACAGCAGGATGGAAAATGTCCCTTCCCTTTAAGGGGGCAACCCTGAAGTCACACACATTATTCCTTACTGACCAATACTTAGTGGCAATGCCATCAAGTCACCTCTTTCTGCAAAGCACACTGGAAGTTGTAGTCTTCACGATGGGTGGCCTTGCAACAGGTAGAAATCTGTAGTTGTGTTTCTGATAAGATGAGAACAGATACTGAGGGACAAATAGCAGTCTTGGTCACACTAGGTCTGTTAGATGACATCATCCCCATCATTTGAGTTGGCACAAAGGTGGAGGGAACCACAGGGGGAAGACCCACCCTGACACTCTGATGATGTTTTTGGGGCTGGAAGAGGAAGAAGAATCAGCAATGCCCCAGGCGTGCCTCAAGCACATGCTCCTCAGCACTGGGATCCTCTTCCTGGCTGCTCCCCTCATGCCTCATCCCTCAGCTCTCTCCTCCACCCGACCCTTCCCTCAGCCTCTTTCCCTACCAAACTTTCGGGTGTGGGGTTCCCTCTTGACTCACCATTCTTCATTCCCAGGATGCTTAGATTTACTACTTAGGGGACAATAGCCTGTTGAAGGCTGCCCAAACCTCCATGGCCCTGAGCCACCGTCTCCCACCCCATTTTCCCAGTCTGTTCTATATGTGGTCTCCTGCCACCCCATCTCCTTTACTGCCCGTCCAGGTCCCAGTCACCGTGTCCTCCAAAGTCCTGGCGATCACGCCCTTGCCTTCCTGCGCACATCTCTTTGGAGCCTTCTGAGGGTGAGGAGGGATGTAGCATCCTTCCACGAGTGAAGTCCTTGACATCCATGGTCTCACTGAATTCTCTAGCATCCTCTGAGGAGGGGCTGGCTGTCCTCATTTTACATGAGAGGACTTGAAAGCTCAGAGCTGCTAAGTACCCAGGACCTCCCTCCACCCTGCCAGAAACCATAGTGCTGGAATCATGCCCCAGGGCAGGTGGCCCACTCCACTTTACCCCACAGCTGACTCTTTTCTGCCCCAAATTCCAAATCTGTACTTCCAACCTCTGCTCCCCTGGAGCCTAGCATAGCACTCTTCTGCCCAAGGTATTGAAGTTGAGTCTCAGGTAAACCCAATCTGTTTCCTTCCACTCCCAAGATGCAAGAGGAAAAGGAAAAAAAAGTGGAGAACATGCTTATGAAATTCTCAACTCCCCTTGTTTACTCTGTAAATAGCACAGTATGTTTAGATTTTTCCACATCTAGAGGATTTCAAAATCTACCTGGGAGGGAGGGCTGGGGCATCAACTGGTATGCAATGTGCTTTTTACATTTAAAAAGTGCTATGCAAAGAAAAGCACTGCCTTTGGGCCAGGTCGCAGCCGCTTCCTTTCCCAGCGCCTGCTCTCCTGGGTTATCTGGTGGAACTGTCTTTCGTTAGCAGGGTGAGAGGCACCCGGGTGGAAGCAAAGGATGAGAGGCTTTGGAGCCACAGCAGCCTTGTTTACCAGGACTTGAGGAAGGTTCGTCTGAGCCTTGATTTTCCCACTGTGAAATCGAGCTAATAATTATCCACCTTGCAGAGTTGTTGTGAAGATTCCGTTGTGAAGATTCACACTGGAAGAGTTCAGAAGCTTAGTAAATGCTAATGTTCATGTCATTAGAACTGGGACATTACGTGTCCAACTACTACGAAACTGTCTCACAAGCTGTAATTTACTGACCCAGACTTTGAGTTTCTCAGTTGAGAAAAAGAACCTCCCCACCAGCACCCTAGGAAAGCTCAAGGGCAGTGGCCTGGCTCTCAGAGCACCTGCCCTCCAGGTAAGGACTTCTGGCTCCTGCCATGGGACTTGGGCTTCGGCCCTTGCCTTCCCTGACCTGGGAGAGGGTGGACCTGGGAGAGGATGAGGAGGTATTGCCTGGACGGACAGAGACAGAGCTGGGGCAAAGTTCCCAGGCAGTTGCCAGCCCTGGAGGCAAGGTCAGGAAGCACGAGGAGACCCAGAAGGGACCTGACACTGTGATGTGGGCTGACTTACACAGTGCAGGCAGACATCTGCACTCAGGGCAGGTGACCCAGGTGGTCCAGGATGGCAGCCAGCAGGGCCCTGTGGTGTACCTATAATTTTGGAGTGAAATCTAACTTAGGTGCGTGTCCACTCACTGCCTGCCAGTCTCGGATGGGTTCTGACAACAGGGGAAACAGCTTAGTGGAAGCATAGAAAAATAGCAGCCGATAACAGCTCTGGAAACTAAACCTCTGGGTGGCAGAACTGCAGGGCACTCAAGGGAGCCTGTCGTTCCACCTCTTCATTTTGTGGAGGAGAAACCAATGCCCACGGAGACCAGTGTCTTATCCACTAAGATGCAGCAGGCCAATGGCCTAGAGCCAGTCGGGGGCTCTTTCTCCTCCACCATGGCTTCTCAGCATTGTCAACCCAGTCTCCTCTTTACATGACAAATATTTTGTAATGACCTCTTTACTCTCCTGATATAGCATTTATAGATAATATAACCTGCCTTTATCCGTAATAAAAAATCAATGTAATGCCCTACCTGTAATATAGGGAGAAATAAAAGGAAAGTCATTTATAATAAAGTAGTTCAATAAGTAAATACACAGGCACAACTGTACTCAAATGAATGCCACAGCTATACACGCAGACTGATGGAGGCAAGTTGTATTGTATTTGTGACTTCAATACCTTAAGTGTTGTTGCTGTTGATTACATGATTTTTCTTTTTTTTTTCTTTGAGAGGGAGTCTCACTCTGTCGCCCAGGCTGGAGTGTAGTGATGTGATCTCGGCTCTCTGCAACCTCTGCCTCCTGGGTTCAAGTGATTCTCCTGCCTCAGCCTCCCAAGTAGCTGGGATTACAGACAGGCACCACCATGCCCAACTGATTTTTGTATTTTTAGTAGAGATGGGGTTTCCTCATTTTGGCCAGGCTGGTCTCGAACTCCTAACCTCAGGTGATCCACCTGCCTCAGCCTCTCAAAGTGCTGGGATTACAGGTGTGAGCCACCGCACCTGACTGATTTTGTGATGTTTCTGAAATGGCAAACAACTCTTGGCAAAGACACAGTTTGAGCTCCCCTCTAGAGAAATGTGAGCCCGTTTCCTTGAATGCAGATGAGGCCGGGGTAAAGTGGTGATGCTTTCTCTAGGAGGTGCAATCCCAGGGCAGCAAGCCTGAAAGACAAGGAAGCGCAGCAGTGAAGGTGGAAAGCCACACAAACTGATACGCTGCTGGACAGCCGCTGCTTCAAGACACGCTGTGAGGGGGGTGTGTATGCTCAGCCACATGGGAAGTCCCCAGCCAGCTTGTACGGAGAAATCAAACTTTAGAATAGTCCCCAGGGAGAAGAAAGAAAGTGGGAATCCTGATACCCAATGGCCAAAGTTCATTCCATGGGGAACTGACTCTCCCGCACTTCCGGGTTATGTTATCTGGTCCCTTGGCAACTGAGCAGGAAGCCAGATTGCACCTCCTTGAGCGTGGCCTGTTATGTGATGCTAGAAGCAACAGGAGCATCCTGAGAGTCACGGTACAAGGGCACACGGCTGGTGGGGCTCAGGTGGTGGAATGAGGATGCCTTGTTGAGACTCAGGTGGAGCAAAAAGCTGAAAGCCTGGGTGGCAAGGTGCAGCGAAGAGAATCTGAGGAGATGAATATGCTGCTGTGTCCGATCCAATACAGTGATTGCAATCCTCAAAGACTCGTTGTATGTTAAAACCTTTTAAATTTTTTATGTTTATATATGAAAAAGAGTTACGTTTCAAGCTCAGATCACTATGAAGACGTTTTTCAATCTATTCCAATGTTTAATGGAACATCTGAAAGTCACATAGAGCACGGGACAATTATTGATTCTGTGGGACTGTCCCTTAGATTTCAGGAAAATGATCACTGATATCTGTAAGTTTCAGGCCTTATTCTAGGCACTTTGTACAGATTAATTCACAGCATGTGCACAAAAATCTTGGGAGATAGGCATGATTACTATTTCCATTTTACAGATGAGGAAACTGAGACCAGAGAAGTTTACACAGCCAGTCAGTGGTAGAACTGAGACTGGAACTCAGGGGTCTGGATCTCCAGTGGTTCCAGTCTTCATCCTCTAAATGCCAGTGGGATCTCCTCTACCAATTGTTGGGACAATAAACACACCCCCAGAAATTTCTCCCCAGCCCATGGGAGCAGTACGTTCCCCCACAGGCCCGTTGCACAGTTCACAGATGGACACATGGCCCCCAGGGAGCCAGGCCTGCTGGGGCTACCACAGAGCCCCAGGTTGACTAACCCTGAGCAGGATCAGGGATGGAGTGGGTGCGAGGGGCCCTGCAGGAAAGGGAAGGGTGAGGGGAGGAAGAATTTGGAGTCTCCTCGTGCAGCCGTTTCGCTGTGCTTCTAGATGCTTGCATGGCGGGCTAGGCATTTGGCTGAAGTGGTGGCTACAGATTTCAAGGCATTTTAAAGGCTATCACCCAGGCTCCGGTCAGGCACCAGAGAAAATACAACCGAAACCCCAACCCCAAACCAAGCTAATCTCCTGTTTCCGTCCTGTTACAACTCAGCCATTGCTCTTTGTGGCCCACAGGACTCCCCACGTGTGGGTTGGATCCCATCCGAACCTTGATTCCCACACCCGCCTGCTGCCAGACCTCGTCTGCCAATTGTGGCTGTGCAGAGCCCGAGGGGTGGGTGTCTCCCTGGAGAGCTTCTGACAGACATCTGCACCGAGAAATCCAACTCCCAGCCTCCTTGCGGGTGGTCTCAGATCTGCCAAGCCACCAGGCGTGAGGCTGGCAAGGGCAGAAGGAAAGCTGCCGAATCAGCTCTGGAATCCCACAGCTGACCCCGCCTCTGGTTCTGCAGGAGAGGAGCCCAGCTTTGCTTTGCGGTCAAAGCTGCCTCTTCTGTTTTCTGCACCAACCAAGATGCCATCTGAGACCGACACCCTCCAATTCCTGTGATAAATAAAGGAGTGATAATAACGATAATGGCTGAGCCTCTTCTGGCATCTACTATGTCCTGGATACTGTTCTAAATGCTTCGTGTATATTAATCCTTGCCACAGCCCTGTGAGCTGTGTACCTTTATCATCGACCATGCCCTTTTTGCAGATGGGAAGACTGAGGCACAGTGAGTTTCAGTGATTTGCCTAGGGTCATGCCAGCCGCTACGTGGCTCCTGGTTGTGCGTCTCTAATGATTTCACCCTACTGCCCCTCTGCTGCTGCCCCTCAGCTGCCTCCCAGAGCAACAGACAGCTTTAGGGCTACTCTCCTGCCTGATTTCCAGCTTCCCTCGTCACACAGAGCTGGGGACAGCAAATTGGGCAGCTGCCTCCCAGGATCAATGATCACAGATTTTTGAGTTGAGTCATCTGTCAGGGGATGTGGTCTCCACGCTGCCTCTCCCTACCCCTGTGCCTGGGGCAGGCATTGCCCATGGATCCGGGGCTTTCTCTCCCCTGCCGAGGCCACACTGGGTCTCAGGGCTCCAGGGGATTTCAGAGGGTGAGAGCATGTCTGAGGTCCTCGTGGTCATCTTGTTTCCTGACTGACTTCACCTCCTTCCACTTCACTCTGATCCTTTGGGCCTCCCTGATTTCCCTTAACCCCGAGCTCGCCCCTGAGCCCCTTCACCCTCCACTGAGAGGGGCCCTGGCCCCAGCATCTCTTCCTTCTGTGGCTCTGAGTCTCCGTGATGTGCCAGTGCTGTGCTCCTGGCCACAGAGTAACAGACCTTCTGGCCTCTCTTGAATTTCCTGCTCTCAGGATGTACAAAGTTGGAGTCGAGATGGTGGATGAGGCATAGCTCACAATGAGTACTAGTTCTCCCATTAGAGTGGGCAGCTGTTTAATTTCATGCCAACTCACGATGGCATTTTCCAGAACAGAAAAAAAAGAAACAGAAAAAAAAGAGAGAAACAAAAACCAATGCAAGATGGGTTTCCATTTGGAAATCAAATATGTGTCCATTTATTTGCACCTGAGCTGCTGGAGGCAAAGGAATTCCAAGCTGCACTAGTGGACCTTGAGTTTTCCCTCCCTACTCACCATGACTCCAGGGGCTCTGGGTGTCACTTTGAGACCTGGCTCCGGCCCAGGTGTGCTGTGTGTCCGCACAGATGTGCTGTCTCCTCAAGTGCTCCCACACCCTGCGGCACTACATGTGACGCTGCCCAGGAGCCAGCAGAGCCCCAGCGGGCCCTTTGTCGCTCACTACCCAATGTGCATTCTCCAGTGGGCACAGCAGGCAGCCCTGCTCCGCGGGCCTCTACCCGAGCCAGGGATTACAGGATGGGCCTGCCTGCAGTGGCAGATGGTAGCGCTTACAGCTAAACTGCATTCGGCGCTTTGAACATCTTGAAAAGATTTCTTTAGAAGTTAAACTTGGCTTGGGAGTGACAATATGGTTCAGTCTGTGTCTCTGAAAGGGCCTCAGGGTGGGGCGAGGGGGATGGCTGTTTCACGGTTCCCGGCCTTGGCTTGGCTGTCTTCCACGAGTCCTGTTTCTCATGGGTCCTGCAGTCACAGTGGCTTCTAAATTTCGGCGCCATTGTTTGGAAGTCACATTTGTTTCTGTACATGTGCTGTGGGAAAGGCCACACTGCCTGTCCTGCAAGGACACATTTAGATGCCTCTGGGCAGTGGGACAAGCGCATGCCTTGGGGCACACATTGAGGCAGAGGGTGTTGTGTTCCGGACAGGGCTGAGTTTTGCTGTTGCCCCTGCTTCAACCCATTGAGGGGTTGACAAGCATTTGGGCAGGGTTTGGGGTCCCAAACCTTTTGGCATCAGTGAGGACCAATTGACAGCTTCTTGCCTCCTGGAGCTCATGGCTAATTGCACTGGAATAATACCCTCCAAATCCCCATCCTAGGCTTGTCCTATTTAACGAATCCTTTGGGGGACAAAGGGTTTGATCATCTCTGGGCTCAGATAACATCTCCCTTCCCCATCCCACAATTTTCCCATCCTCTATTTGGCCACTGTAAACTCTGTCAGGAAAAGCCCAGCCTTCCCCTCAAGGAAGGCACCCACGAGCACTTTCTGGGGTAAGTGAAGCCCTGAAATTGGCAGAAAGGCAAGGCGAGTGTCCGGCTTGCAGGCTGGGCTGGCCCCTGCGTCTCTCAGTGGCTTCTGCAGCCAGAGCAGGCTCCATTGACCATTCATGAGATGTCAGGTGGTCTACAGATGGGAACACAGCATTATTGATTTTTACTAGCCTGCTAAAATTGAAAGGAAAAAACCCGTCTTAAAAGCTCCCGGTTAAGCTTTGTTTCCTAAGTGGTGATTCCAGGGCTCTGAGTTTGTCAAAGGCAAGTTTAAAATATCAGGACTGTGGAAGATATAATAAAATGAAATTTTCTTACCGTCATTAACTTCAGAGAGGAGCTCTCTGACTCGGGTTTGGGGGCTAAGGGGGAGGGGGAGAGAGATCTCCAGAGTGGGGGAAGGGGGAGAGAGGAAGCTGAAAGAACAAAACCAGCAACTCCACCCCTCATAGAAGCCCCTTTAATAAGATTGGATGTGAATATAAAGAAATGAATTCCATCCGCTCTACATTGACAACAGTTCCCCTGGCCAAGCAATGACAGGGGATGTGATCAGAGAGCGTTGGCCTGATGGGCCCCCACCAAGTACACTGACTTGGAAAATGGGGAAAGTTTGGGGTCAGGCGATGAGCTCTTGGGAGAGGAAGCTGGAGATTGAGGAGGCTCCGATTACCCTTCCCCTAATACTTATTTAGATGTTGTTTCTTGTTCTTCTTCCTGAGAGCTCTCATAGTCCCAATGACTGGAATACAGTTGAGGGCACAGTCGTGTCTGCAGAGCTGTCTGCACTTCCAGTTGGCTTGCCTGGATGTGTGTGGTCTTGGAGCCATCTTGGGTCATTTTTTTCCAAATCTTTGATGTTAGGGAAAGCCCCTTAGAGAAATTCCCCGGGGAGTCCACCAAAGGGTTTGTGCTTATGGGGTGGCCTCCTAGAAATGAGGGTTCTGCATCGTGACCGAGCCACTATATCCTCCTAAGTGTCTGTACATGTGTGTGTGCATGTCTGTGTGTCCATATGTGTGCATGTGTGTTTGTGTGCATGCATGTGCGTTCATATGCATGTGTGTGCACTTGTGTAATGGTCGTGTGTGTGCATGTGCTTATGTGTGCATGTGTGTGCGCATGCCTGTGTATTAACATGTGTGTGTGCATGTGTGTGTGTGTGTGCATGTGTGCATGTATGTGCGTGTGGTCTTTATCCGCCTGTTGGATTGATATGGGAATGGTATTTGGCTGGCGCCGACCTTCTTTTGATCTGCACAATGGCACTGCAGCACTGTAGAAAATATATTGATTGATTGATTGAGTGACCTTTTTGAAATTAAATGAGCAGAGATCTGGGAGTCGTGAGACCTGGGATCTGACCAGTGGGTCAGTCAGCAGATATCTATTGAGCACAAGGAAGCACTATGCTGGGCACTATGGAGGAATCGAAGAAGCAAATGATACTCTTCTGCCTCCGGGTAATAAAAGTGTGTGGGGCAGTCACCAATTTCTATTGGGTCCTCAGACTAGGGATCCTGAAATCACAGAACTTTGGAGTTGCACAGGGGCATGGGAATGCCTTTGCCCTGCCCTCTTACCTCCTGGATGAGGAAGCTGAGGCTGAGGGAATTGAGATGACTAATGTCATGTTCCATTGGAGTGTCCTGAATTCCAGTCTGTGATTATCGACCAGCTGAACAGCTCTGCCTTTCTGAAAAGATCACGTGGGCTCTGCTCTCATTATTGCCAGAGGACCCAGCAGAAGTGAGGCCTACCAATCTTCAGAATTTATCTTCTATCAGATGGGCAGGGCAGCCCCTCACAAGTGCTGGAAAGCTTAGCAAAAATGTCCTTGGAAGCTACTTTTCATCCATAGCAGGGGGATGAAAGTGACTTGGATTAGAACTACATTATTGTAATGATTACAAAACAATTAACTTTTATCTTGCGATAACTAAATTCCAGATGCTTTGCTGAGGGCTTTATATGCAACATCTATTTTAACTCTCAGAACACGATGTGAGTACTATTATTATCTGTGGTTTACGTATAAGGACACTGAAGCTCAGAGAAGTGACAAGACTTGCCTAGTGACACATAGTGGGTGCCTGGATTTGCACATGAATACCAACTCCAGCGGTTGAGCAAAAAATCTCGTGAACTTAAGTATTTTTGTTTCTATGGTTCCCAAGGACAGTCTACCATTTATTTATTACTAAAAGCAGTTGCTATTTCTGTGTTAATGTAGACAAGGTGTGTGCCAGTCCCCCTTTATAAAGCTGAGGTTGGGCATCGGACAGATACATTTCTAGTAACTAACCCTGTTTCATCAAAGGTTGGCAGCGTCCTGTCAGACTTCGTAGGCATTGGGGAGAGGAGCTGTAATAAGTTTGTGGTATAACAGACTAAAGCAGAAGGCAAAATTACTGGAGCCTTGTGATTTGGGGAAATCCTCCTCCCACCCCACTAGAAAGACAAATAGTTTTCAAAATAATTGTTTTTCCATTTTAGAAATTAAAAAAAAAAATAAATTAAGATTCAAATTGCCTGCCTTAGGTATTGCAAACAATTTCCAGGTGATGATCAAATTCCTTTCTTCTCTGGTGATGAAATTTGTTCATGGTTAAGGATGATCAGCTTTCACATAGCATGACGATCAGTCGGAAAGACACAAACAATACAGTGCATCATACGCTCATATAATTAGCATTTCCCCCAATTAGAGTATTAGGAGAAGCATAACGCCAAGACTTGGTTTGACGTTGGGCATGCTGTTTATTTGTGGCATCATCTTTGGGAATAATGGCATTTAGCTACATACAAAGAAAGATCTATAGAGCGCGCACCAGGCAGAGGCTAGCTGGTCCCCTAGCCAGCTAGGTGATGTCGTTCAGACTCCATCCTGCAGGAAGAATTATGGCGGTGCTAGAAATTTCAAGGGCAACCTCTTGCACACCCTTCTCTTCTCCACCTCAGCCCCTGCCCCCTTTAATTAGGTGGTTTGGTTTGTCCCTGACAGTAACCAAGGTTACCAGGGCCTACGCAGAAAGGAGACGTCTTGGTCTGTGTCTCCAGTGAGAGGATGAACACCTCGCAAGGAGTTAAACTCAGAGGGGACCCTGGTGACCAGCATTGCAGAGTCCCCCCCTCCTGGGAGCCACTGTGACTGAGTGACAGCTGAAAGGCTGGAAAGTGTCACCGAGAGACAGAGGAGGACCCAGCACTCTGGATAGATGTTTATCACTTTCTTGAACACTTCAAATTACAGACATTAGTTCTGAGGCTTTGTTTCGCAATTGGTGCCACAGCAATTGGTTTTTGTTCATTGATTTACATGAATGCATATTGTAGCTGGTTTCTTAGGATACATAATTTGTGTCAAGGGGTTGCTTTTGTTCCGGGGAACTCTTGAGGGAGTGTAGGAGAATGAAAATATCACTGTAGTGCGTCCCTCCCCTCCAGGGGGTCTCATCTGTTGTGGGGGTGGGGGACTGGCAACATCCACTTGTTCACAGGTCAGCGGGCGTCGGGAGGAGGCCACGGGTGTCTGTCTCAGTCCTGGCCCTATTTTCACTTTGGCCTCATGCTCAAGGCATTGTTGACATTTTGAGCTGGGGGTGGGAGGGCTGTCCTGTGCATTGTAGGGTAATTAACAGTGTCCTGGGATTGTACCCACTAGGTGCCAGTGGCACCCCTTCCCCAGTTTCAACAACCAAGAATGCCCAGATGTTGCCAGATGTCCTCTGGGGTAAAATCATCGCCAGTTGAGAACCACTGGCTCAAGATAACTAGAAACTCCACAGACCTAGACTGACTACATGCCCAGGTGTGACACCTAGAGTGTACAGTTCCTAGTGCCATGAAAGCATGTGGACACTGGGAAAGGGGAGGAAGTTGGGGGACAGTCACCCTCTAGGAAAAAAAAATTCTCACCAGAAAAAAAATAAAGTTAGCCAACTCTTATATAGACCTCATAGTGACTAGATCACATAGACCTCACAGTGACCCGACACTAGACTCGATCACTTTTTTCATCTAATTTCCCAACAGTCCCATAAGAGAAGTCCTCTCATTCTTTTCATTTTGCAGATGAGGAAACTCAGGAAAAGAGAAGTTAAGTTGTTTGCCCAAGGCCAAAATCTAATTAGAGGCAAAACTGGGATTTGAATCTAGGCCTCCCTGGCATCTTGTACCTCCCCAGTGGATGACTTAAAAGCATGGAGAAATCAGCAGCCTCAGAACCTGTGCTCACTCCCTTGAGAGGCTGTTACTGCATCTGCTGCAGCTGTGCCCACTGCCAGGATGCCTCTGGCCAGCTCTTTGCATAACAATGCTCAGAGAAAGAACAAAGAATGACCCTGCTTAAGGGTGCTGTGACTTAAGGAAATGTTCACTGTCTCCCAGAGGAGCACCAAGAACCTCACTTGGGGACACAGAATCTAGAATCCGGTGAGTACCACTCGGCACCAGCCCTCCCAGGCTCAGTCCTTTGCTGCCTGCGAAGAGAAGAGTGTGTGGCTTCCTCCGAAGGTGCCACGCCAGCGTCCTGCATTTAACCTCCCCCACTGGGGAGCCTTGTTTACTAAACAAAGCGACTGCACAGAAGCGGGCCTCTGGGGAAGGTAGCAAGGTGGAAGGGCAGGGGTCAAGAAGCGGGGTCAAAAGGCTGAGGCTATGGGGAAAACGGGAGATTAAACATCCTCCTTTTCAAATCGGGAGGTTCAGATAATTAATTGGTCCCCGAACATGAAAGCTTTCAATGATTCTGCTAGGCAGCGGCCATGCCGCCTTGCTTCTCGTCTGGCTTGCTGGGATCCTCTTCTGCACTGCGCAAGCTGGGGCCAGACCAGCTGATAGCCAAGCGGACAGAGGTCTGGCCCAAAGGAGGCCGGTGCCAGTGTCTGTCCCCACAGAGTCCCTTCTTCACTGTTCCAGTGGCAGTCTGTCTTTCACACAGACGGCCGACCTCTGGAAGGACCAGGCCTCTGAGGACAAGAAGTGTCAGGGATGGGGGGCCGCCTCCATGCTGGGATCACTGTGGCATCCATGGCCTCCTGGCCAGTTGGAAATCCCTGGCAGAGAGAAGGCAGCTGAGGGATCACATCCTCCCTCACTGCCCTGGGAGAATCTGAGGCTGCCTGATCCCAGCAGGATTGCTCCCACTGAACCAGAAACACCCCAAGAGCCTTCTGACGTTACCGTGCTCCATGAGGGCGGGGTGACAATTTCCCCCATGGCATACCTGTGGGAAGGTGAGAGATGCGTACCTTGAAGTCTTTTAAAATTCCTCTTTGACAAGGATGACGGTCATAAACATGAACCAGGACCACACACACAGATGTACACCTGCTGCCCTCAGGTCTCTTGCCCATCATGATGTGTGATCCCATTTTACAGATGAGAAGACAGAGACTTCTCATGAATACTCTCCGGAGCCAGGGGCTCCCGGCTGCCCAGTGGTCTCTCTCTGGGGAACAAGAGAGACCTCCGAGCAGGCATCTTCTTCACCCTGGAGAGTGAGCTGCTGCAGGGCTGGGCCAGGGGAGGGAGTGATTGTGGAGCTGCAGCCTGGGGCTGCAGGGCAGAGCACCCAGTTTGCCGGTGGCGGTCTTGCCTGGCCTCTGCAGGGCTCCCACGGGCTTGGGAAGGGGCCATGTGGAGAACCCTCCCGGCTACTGAAGAGCCAGGCTCCGGGAGTGGCCATTCTGGGCAGGACTCCCCAAAACCATGCTCAGGCCAAGGCCAGCTCTGGTAGTCAGGATGCCTGTTGGAAAGCCCCTAGAGGGGGCAAAACTTAGCCATGGGGATTGGGCAGGGTGGGCGCAGCAAGCCAGAGGCCCCTGCCAAGGGAGCAGTGCACCCCACTGGCAGCTCCTTGGTCAAGGGTGGGGCCCGGGGTCAGGGACCCGCACCAGTGCGGGAGGGGCTGAGGGAGGGGGCGGTGCTGATGACTGCTAAGTGCCCTAGCAATGAAGCTGAAAGGGCTCTTAGGAGCCCCTTTCTTCTTTCCTGAAAGGATCAATCGCAGAGCTCTGCCTTTGTGTGTGATGTCCCCGCTGTGAAGTACACTTAAGGAATCAAGTTTTCTAAAATTCTATAAATCATTATTCCAGCTTCTTGCTCACCCCCTCCAAAATCATTCATCTGCTGAAATATTTAGCAGTGGGCGCGTCTGCACACACACACCCTGTAGGTAGGCATGCGGGAGAGGGCACAGTAGCCGTTGCAGAGGTGTCCCAAGGCCTCTGTCTCTCTGCTCTCCCTTCACAGCGACCTTAACAGCCCCCTGATCGCCATGTGCAGGTGATCGTGACCAAATCGTGAGGTGTGGCTTCCTCTGTCCCTCTCAAGGGCCCCATAAAAGAAAGGCCCCAGGGTGCTGCGGTAACACCCTGGTGGCTCCCTCTGGGGTCCGAATGAGGCAGGCGTGGGTGTGCGCACACATTTGTGGTCAGGTCTGCCAGGGTGGCTGGGGAACGCCACACTGCAGAAGTTGTTCCTGGCTCCTGTCCTCTGCACTTTTGGCCACTCTTAGCGAGGATCTGGGGAGAGCAGTGTTGTGCTGATGTGATGAGTTTGACCTGTGAGTTGTGGGCTGGGCAGGGGAGACTAGAAGTGCTGGCCCTTTGGTGGACTTGGTTCTTTGAGAATGAGGATTTTGGCCTGGTTCCTCTGTCCTCACCAGGGCTGGAAGCTCCAGTACTTTCCAGAATTTTCCACCCCTCCCACCCTGTACACACACACCCTGACACATGACAGGGCCGACCACAGCAGCCACAGCCAATGTCCCTGAAAGGCAAGGCAGGCCTGATTGATTTGCAGCGGTTGATCTGTGTAATGTCCCTTCTCCCCAAGCACCCATCTCGCCTGCAGAGGCGCTACATTACCTCGCAGGCCTGGCTGCCAGCCTGACACCCTACACCCAGGAGGATGCTTGGGAGGTTACAGGTGCAACAAGCAAAATGAAAATCCATAGTTTTAAACCTTTATGAATTGAGAATGTGAACCTGGCAAATGGACCCGGAGTTACTAATGGACAATTGGTGTAACCAGCCCATCCATTCCCGTGACTGCTGGCTCCTGAACACGGAGCCCTCCCTGAGCCTGCCTTCCCTCCCCCTTCTCAGAGTCACGGAAACAGATGCAGGCATGGAAAAAGACCTGCAGGCAACCTGCCAGGGGTTCCCAGCTCTGTGTGCCCAAGTGAGGCCTTAGGAGGCAGCAGTGGGTGTGGGGGAGGGGATTCAGGTCTCCTGGGCTGTCCAGGGCTTCAGCCAAGTGGCCATCAATGGGCAAAACAGAGCCCCCATCCCGACCTCCAGATGCGAGCATTAGAAATCTCCTCTTGTACAAAGGAAGATCATATCCCAATCACACATGGGCACTTGACTCAATGGCTGTGCTATTGAATGGGAGGGACATCCAGACCTGGGTCCCCCCCGGTCCTAGCCATCTGTATGTACTAAACACACTGTCTCTCAGGGCCTGTAAACATGCTGTCCCTGCAATACCCATGAGTCACTCACCTTCTCAGGGCAGCCTTTTCTGGCAATTCTGTTGAATGATGCCCCAACCCTGCATTCCCTACACACTGCCTGCTTTATTTTCTCTATAGTGGTGGTCACAACTGGACAGACTGTATATTTTACTTATTTGTGGGTTTCATATCTGTTTTTCTCCTCTAGGACAGAAGCTCCACCAGGGCTGGAATTATTGTCTGTTCTGTTTGTTATTTTTTCCAAACACCTAGAAAAGTGCCTGGCACATCACGGGTGAATAGTATTTGTTGAGTGAATAAATGAATGGTTGGATGTCTCAGAGGTGTGAGGCTCTTCCTTGTTTGGACTCCAGCACTCTGATCTCCACCCTCTAGAGGGGATTGTCCCTTTCCTATTGCTGCTTCACTAGCTGCCCTGATCTTGCCAGCACCTGCCTGCTCAGCTGCCTTCCTGCTCTTGTTTCTCCTGTCCAGCCCCACACCATTCTCATGCTCCTGGTGCATGACAGCAGTTTACTGTTCCGCTCCCGTCTGGGTGTTCTCTCTTTTCCTGCAGGCCCAAGATCACTAATTAAATGAAGGGACTTGGCATTTTTCTCCCTGCATGCCCCCATCCTTCAGCAAGCACCTCCCAGCCCCAACACTTGCACAAAACTGATGCTGAGTTGGAGGTTTCCTAAAAGTTAGTGTGGACTTTCCCTCTAGAAAGCAGCATGAGCCGCTCCTCACCTTCACAAACAAGGGAACAAGGGGACAAGGTCAGCCCTTTGAGGATTAAACTCTGAAATCAACCCATGATTGATGGGGGCAGAGATAAACAGCCATGAGAAGCAGAAGGGACAGAAAAGAAGTGATCAATAAATGTTAGTTTCCTTCTGCTGTGGTCTGAATGTTTGCGTCCCTTCAAAATTCATATCTTCATACCTAATCTCCAATGAGATAGTGTTAAGGGGTGGAACTCTGGGCAGAGCCCTCATGAATGGGATTAGTGCCCTTAAAATATAGGCCTAAGGAAGCTTGTTTTCCCCCGTGCCATGTGAGCACACAGTTGAAAGGTGCCATCTATGAAGCAGAGCATGGGTCCTCGCCAGACACCAAATCTGTTGGCACCTTGATCTTGGACTTCTGAGCCTGCAGAACTGTGAGCAACACGTTTCTGTTGTTTATAAATTGCCCAGTCTAAGATACTGTGTTACAGCAGCCTGAATGGATTAAGACACCTTCCTTTTCCCCTTCATTTTCTCACTGCACAAGTCTGGGGTATTTGTTCATTGGATGATGTATCAGTTAGGATGAGTTAGGTGATCATGCTGCAGTAACAAACAAAAGGTTATTTCTAGATTGTGCTATGGTCTTGAAAGTTTCTTTCTGCCTCATGCTACAGGTCCCCCATGACTGAGGAGTTTTGTTGTAGTTCTCTTCATTCTGCATTGCAGGCTGATACAAGACTCAGTATCTTTGACATTCCCTGTTGTAGAGAGAAAGAGAATGTATCATGAGTGGGTGCTCTCTTAAATCTACCCAGGAAGTGACATTTATATTCCCACTCACTTTTCACTGGCTTGAGCAAGTCACATGGCTATGTGGAGCAGGAAGGGCAGTCTTGCCGTATGCCCCAGGGGAGATCCAGAAGTCATCGGATGAATAGCACTGACTCCCACTGAGAGGCCTTTTTCTGAAAGAGCGGGTGCACCTGGTCACTGCCGACACTTTTCCTGTTTTGAGGAACCTGTGAGTCCCTGTCTATTTTCATGCCAGCCTTGCTGAAGAGCCCAGGAATCTTCCCCTAGTCTGTCTGGGCTCCTCTGCAACAGTCTGCTCTGAAGGCAGCTCTTGTTCTTCGCCTCCCACAGGTGCCCTGATGGCTCCAGAGGGCAGCCACTTGGTGACAGGGCTGTTTTTAAGGATTGCTGGGGTTGGATGGAGGCTGATCAGCAGAATGGCCCACACCCTACTATCACTCATCTTTGGCCTGAGCCCAGTTATAGGGTGCTGCTGCTACACCTGCAGAGGAAAGGGGGCAGGTGGCCAGGGTTGCAGACTTAGGCCCACTTGCTATGGTGCCCAGGCCAGAAAGCACTGATTCTGATGCTCCATCACAGACCTGCTTCAGGGGCACAGGGCTCAGGAAGGCAGTGAATATCTCCTAAGAGGCAGCCTTGGTTTGGGAGCTCTGTGTCTTTTTCTCTTTGTTAAAAATAAAAAAGACTGACTTGGCACATCATTTCAATAGCACCCTTTTCAGCAGATCAGACCCTCTGGTTCTTCTATCTTTTCAACACATGCCAGTCTTGGATGAACCCAATTATCTGCCTTCATTCAAAGAGCTGAGGACTGTTGGAGGAAATCTCACAATAGGACAGACGGATGCCACTGGAAACATACAAACTCCAATCTCAAAGCCTCAAAACTGCCCAGCAACCCTATAGTGGTTCTCTGCCGACTTTCTTTCCTTAGCTCTCCAGAGTGATGAGTTCAGAACTTCACCATTCCCTTCACACTTTCAAGCTCTTCCACCGTTGCCTTTCTTCTCACTCTTGACAGCATTTCTCAAAGTTCTTATTCTGGAAAACACTTTAAAATCCTTTCTAGGTCTGGGGTAACTCATGCTTAAAATTTATTTTATCTATGACTTGTGGTACATTAACATAATCAGGAAATTATAGATATTATAACCCAATAAAATGTCAATGCATTTTTGAGTAGGAAAAAAAAGCGGGGGTGGTGGGGAGTGGGGGAGGGGCATGGAAGAGAAATGGCTGAGAGCCACCAAAGGCTATGGAGATGTCAAGTTGCTTTCAAGACAGGCTTTTAATGAAGGAAGTGAAAATAGAGCAGATGAAAAAAATGCATGTGCAACATAATCAAGGCAGATACATCTTTGCAAATGCTTTTTCTAAGTTGTTAGTGATACCAAAGCCCCTGTAGAAGCTCTTTCCTCGTGAGCCTTCTGGTGGTCTTGAACTATTTAAAGCACATTTCAAAATGCAGACGGAAGGGAGCACCACGGAGCACATCAGACTGCAGGACGTTTGTGTGGGGGGCACCGTGTGGCACACAGCAAAGGTCTCGAAACTTAAAATAGAGCATCACTTCTTCCTGAAACAGGAAAATATTCATAGGGGATTTTGCCTTCTTTTTGTACACATGTTCTATGTGGCTCTTTTCTCCCTTTTTTCGTCAGCTATATGGCAGAAAATTTACCAGGAACCGGCATAGAAGTGGCACAGATGCCTTAGTGGGTCTGGAATGTTAAAAAAAAAACAAGTTATTTTTTAAAAAACTACTGTAGTGAGATATAATTAACATACCATGCACTTCATCCATTTAAAGCATATAATTCAATAATTCTAGCATATTCACAGTTGTGTATCCATCACCACAATAAACTTTGGATCATTTTCACTACCCCAAAAAGCAACCCCGTACCTTTTAGCCATCACTCCCCAATCTCTCTACCTCTCCAGACAAAGGAAAGCACTCGCCTATCTTTTGTCTCAATAGGTTTATCTATCTGGGCATATCATATAAGCAAAATCACAAATAAGTGGTCCTTTTAGATTTATTTTTTTTCATGTAACTGATGTTTTAAAGGATCAGCCATGTTGTAGCATGTATTAGTACTTTTTGTTGATGAATAATATTCTATTGTAGGTATATAGGTCATTTTTTGAATTACTGCAGTTCAAAAACCTAAGTTATGTGACTGAGGAGAAAAGGGGTCACAACAAGTGAAGAAAAGACACCTGCAGGCATTTTACTGCCAACCTGAAACCCTCCAGTTTTAGGCTGAGCAGAAAGGATTATGACCTCAATAAAGGGTTCATGGAAAACTAAAAAGTAGCATTTGGACCAGTCTTGTTGATAAGATCTGGACAAGGTTATGTGAGAGGACCCACAGAGGCTTTTAAATTCCATGTTTTATAAACATGTTTAACATTATTTGTTTGGAGAGAAAAATAGGAAAAAATACGTATATCAACATTAGTCATTAATTTTCTTAGGGCCATGTGATTGACCAAATATAGCTCCTGTATCCCCTAGGGAAGCACCTCTCAAGATAGAAGGGAAGGTCTTTAGGGCACTGAGACACAAACCTGAAGCTATAAAGTGAAGGTAAATCCCCAATCTCTGTGCAGATGTTGCCACTCCTGCTGTTTGCTTTCTGCTGGCATGTTGCTTGCTAAAGTTCAGATCCTCCAGCCACAGAGTATGTCTGTGCCCCTCAGGACTGTATATAATAACCACATTCTCAGGCCCAGCCCAGAGTCAAGAGGTTAGGGACTCAGAACAGTGGTAACTACTGATGAAGCAGTTGCTCTTGAACTTTTTCTAAGTGTGATACTCCTGCTTGGTTGCAACAATGGCCCCAATTTTTCACCCTTCTCTATAGCCATACTCTTCACTATGTGAATCTGAGCTTCCTCCCACTGCACTTCAGGCAGTGTGACCTTCCCTATTCTTTAACACTGACCTCAGTCATGTCACTTGCTGTGGTCAATGGGATGTCAGCAGAGGCATGAGCAAGTCAGCTGAACTGCAGTGCCTGGTTGAGCCTAGCCAAGATCAGCCAACCTTGACCTGTGAGCAATTAACAGTTTAGCAGACGCATGTAGTCGGCCCTTCACTGATTCCAGATGTTTGGATGTGAGCATACACTTATTGTTGAATGCCATTGAGACTTTGTGGTTGTCTATTAGCAGCATATAGTGGCAATGCATAACCGACACAGGCCCTTCACAAAGTCGTTCTTAAATTCGCTGTTTTTGCTAGGTGAATCCAACATCCACATTCTCCTTGCTTCATGCATTGCATCCCTGGATTTCTGATTTTCTCAGACCGCATCTCACATTCTAGTTCCTCATGTGTTCTCTCTGCAAGTCCTCTTCTTGCTCTTCTCTCCTGTTTTATGTGCCAGTGGTTCATTATACTAATTTTCTCTCCCAGTCTCTCATTCCTTCATTATACACCATGAACAAGAGAGCAAGATAATGAAAAAAACCCAGAACCTTGGTGAATTGACTGTTCAACTGCAAGACTGAGATATGGGATGAAGGAATGAACTAGAAAATAGAAAACATTGATTGCTTTACATTTTCATCCATTCCATGTTCATCATAGAATGCCCTCACATGGTGGCAGGACAATCATTAACCTGTCTTAACTACCCCAGAAGAACTTTTCAGTGAGTACTTTCATTAACAGATATTAATCGATGCCACACAGGCTGGTGCAGGACATACCAGAGCAAAGAGGTAGAGGAAGGGGGAGGTGTGGCTTCCTATCACAGCCAGTCTAGGTCCTACTGGCATTTTTACAAATGAAACTGTAAGCGCCAAATGTGTACACTCAAATACAGAATGTTGCCAAGCAGTGAGGCTGCACTGCATGAGGTCAACTGTTTTCTAAATAACCTTCCGCCCTGTGTTCTGGGAGGAGGATGGAAACAAGAGACTGAACGAAATAAACAGAAAATGAAAGACAGGAAAGGAAGTGGGGGTAATAGAGATGTGAGGAGAGGGAAAGCTGAGAGCACCTATCTGTGCCTTTGGTTCAGAACAAGTGCATCAGGGTTTTGAGATCTGGCCAGCCTCACTCCACCTCCCCAAGACTTCTTGCCTCACTGTGGCTGGTGGAAAACAGGACAGTCAAATTACTTTCCCCAGATATTTAGAGCTGGGGCTCGGGAGTCTCTGTTAGCCTCTGTGCTGTGCACATGTGCAATGCTAAAGGCTGTGGAGATGCTTGTCTGCCCGATCTGTGTAGGGAAGCAGAGAAACCTGGGCAGAGAGAAACAGAGAGAGAAGTAAATGAGGCATGAGGAGGGTGTTTGTGTATTGGTTTCTAGCCCTCAGGGAGAGGATCAGGGTCTTTTTCGCTCTTGGTTGGGTTCCATGAGGCACACTTATAATGACCTCCTCTCCACATGCCTAACCCAGTTTGAGTCACTTCCTGTCACAACTAAAAGAGCCTTAAGGGAACAGGGAAATAATTCGTAGTCAATCTATTTTACTCTCTTCCTCTTTCTTTCTTTCTCTCTCTTTTTTTTTTATCTGTCTCCAACTTCAGAACTCAGAGTCACTATCCTGCTCTCCTCAATGCTGCCTGGTTGTTGAGTGGGCAGTATTGCTCAGAAGTGGAATCCATTGTATTGGAAGAAGGAAAATATCATGGCGAATTAGTAAAAATAAAGTGAGTTGAGGCAGTGGCTTTAGGAAAGAACGTGTGGGTTGATGCAGGCTGACACAGGCACAGATGGGAAAGGGTGAACTCTAGAATGTTTTGTGCCCTTCCAGTTTGAGGATTAGGGAGAACTAAGAAGCTATTAGAGTTTGACCAAGTAGAGTTAAGGTTTGGCCAAGGGCCACCTGGATTGCCCAGGCAATGATGCTGTAACCTTACGATAATGATCCTACAGGAAACTCACATGCAAATGAAGTGCAAAGTAATTAGAGTAATTAGTGGCAAAGCAATATGTGGCTCCAACAGCTCTGCCTTGGGGGGCTGGCAAGGAGGGGTGGAGATTGTGTTGCAGTAAAGACAAAGAAGGGAAAACTGAGTTACACAAAAAAAGAGAATCTGTGTGCCTGGGAGGCAGACAATAAATGCACACATCCATGAACAAGAAAAATTATCTGCCAGTGAAGCTCTTTGTGGAGAATTGAAATAGGGCAATGTGATTATGATTGGGTGGCAATTTGAGATTAGATGGTTAAGATATCTGAATTAATTTTTAAAAGTTTTTACTTACAATGAAACTTTGACACCAGGAACTCTGCCTCATACCACACTTGAGAACTACTGCAGCAGGGACTATAGGAAATGTGGCCGTAATAGGACATTGCCTGTTGCATAGCAAGTCAATACACTGACACCAAGGGTTGCAGCAGAGAAAGTGTTTTAGGATGGGTGCGGTGGCTCACACCTGTAATCCTGGCACTTTGGGAGGCCAAGGCAGGCAGATCATTGAGGTCAGGAGTTTGAGACCAGCCTGGGCATCATGGCAAAACCCTTTCTCTACTAAAAATACACAAAAAATTAGCCAGGTATAGTGGTGCACACCTGTAGTCCCAGCTACTTGGGAGGCTAAGGCAGGAGAATCACTTGAACCTGGGAGGCAAAGGTTGCAGTGGGCAAAGATCATGCCACCGCACTCTAGCCTGGGCGACAGAACAAGACTCTGTAACAACAACAACAACAAAGTGTTTTAATAGTAAGTTAACCGGAGGAAGCCTCAAATTTGCCTCCCTGAGGAGTTTGGGGTTAGGGACTTTAAGGGTTTTGAAATGGGCTAAGGTGTGAGAATTGTGGATTGGTCAAAGAATGCAGGGTGAAATCATGGGTCAGGGTGATGAAGAAACTACATTTTCAAGCTGATTCAGTCCTTCTGTTGGGGTCTTCAAACTGGTTGGCATCAGCCCTTCCAGTGGAATTCAGGTTCTGAAAAACATCTTAAGCAGTTCATTGTACCTACATAAACAACAGGGATGCAAGCAGTCAGTCCCTAGTGCGAGGTGACTTTTTGTTACAAGGAAGTGGGTCACAAAATGTGGCCTGATTAATGCTTAATTATAACTGTATTTCAGAACCTGGCATGTAATTCTTGTTAAACATGTGAGGACAATTTCAGAAATGCAAGATCAAATCCAGCCACCTGAGGCATTGACCATCTCCTAGAGTAGAGAATCAGAAAGCTTATAGAAAGTGCTCATTGGACATGGGATGGAGTAAATTCAATAGGGTTTATCTGAAGATCCTTCTTTAAATCATTTCTCCAAGCCCTCTTAGCCATAGCCTTCTCAGTGAACCAGGAGAATTCCATATTTGTTGGCATTAGCCCCTCAATTCTGAAATTATCTTTGCAAAAGTTATCACAATAAGAAAATCTAACAGAAAAATGAGGACAGTAAGAGAAATCTGATATAGCTGCCTCCATCTTGCTTCTATCCTCTCAACTGTCCTTATTCATTCCTGGGCATAAGCCAAGCAAACATTAAGAGGAATCTAGTTTATAGTTTAACCTTAAAGCAGGGATGATAATAACCCTTTCCCACACTACCTCCTCCTTGCTTGGGGACCAAGATTACCTTTGTAAAATTAACAAGTTAGTCACCAGGTTAAAATTATGGCTCAGGAGTCACACAGACAGAAGCTGCAAGATTTCTAACCTCCCCAGTTGCTCCTATTGATAACATTACTAGTGCAAAACCTGAGACTGGTGTCCAAGGTATTTTTCAGACCCTGCGTTCTGATGGACCTGGTGGTACCACATAGTCTGATAAACTGGCTTAATTAGTTTTGTGATTCTACCCAGGAACTGAAGACAGCAAGAACCCACTTTGACTCCCAGTGATTTCATCCCTAACCCAGCCAATCAGCATTCCCCATTCCCTAGCCCCTTGCCTACTAAATTGTCCTTTAAAAAACCCTAGACTTCAAATTTTGGGGGAGATAGATTAGAGTAATAACTCCTATCCTTTCTGTCAGTTGTCTTACAATAATTAAACTCTTTCTCTACTGTAATAATACTGTCTCAGTGAATTGGCCTTATCTGTACATCAGGCAAAAAGAACCCATTGGGTGATTACAAGTCTATGAGGATAGCTGGGGACTCCTGCCATAAACACTGACAGTCACCTGACAATCAAGTGTCCTTTTCTTAGAGTCCAGACACATTCTTTTCTGTGTCCCGTGTTCCAAATCTACCAAGCATCACAGGGAGTGGGGTGGAGGTGAATTGGGACACCTCAGATTTGCGTAATAATAACTAGCTCTAAACTCTGTAGAAAAAGGAAAATGACTTCCAGGAATTTCAGGGAATAAGGAAATGCAGACATTTTGGGGAGGATTTGGAGTCCTTGTGACTTTGTCCTTCACTTGCATTCTTTATACATTTCTAACATTTTCTTTACTTGGATTTTAAGAAGCAAAGATGTCTTCTTTCCTCAGCCCCCTCCTCACTAAACGTTTCCCTGGTGAAGGTAGAAGCCTCCAGGGAATGAACTTCTCAGGAGATAATGGCCTCAGCCTAGAAACATTCACACTTCCCGGACTGGGCGAGTTAGTAATGAGGGTGAGGCTGGGTGTGTGAACCAATCAGTCAGGGAGACCACGGGGTAGGGGGGGTGGGGGTGCGGCGGGGGGAGAGAAAGATGAGGAGACAGGCTGGAAAGGAAGCCTTAGATGGGCACAAGCAAAGAAGCTGGGGCCCTATATCCTTGCAGCAGGGTTGCATAGAAACAGGGCCTAGGCTGGGCACAGTGGCTCACGCCTGTAATCCCAGCACTTTGGGAGGCTGAAGTGGGGGGATCACTTGGGGTCAGGAGTTCAAGACCAGCCTGGCTAACCCTCCTCTACTAAAGACCAGCCTGATGAAACCCCGTCTCTACTAAAAATATAAAAATTTGCCAGGCATGGTGGCAGGTGCCTCTAGTCCCAGCTACTAGGGAGGGTGAAGCAGGAGAATCTCTTGAACCTGGGAGGCAGAGGTTGCAGTGAGTCGAGATCACACCACTGCATTCCAGCCTGGCCTACAGAGTGAGACTCTGTCAAAAAAAAAAAAAAAAGAAAAGAAAAGAAAAGAAAAGAAAAAGGAAGCAGGGCCTAACACTCAAGGTCTCCATCATCTTATTTTGCTGGGGTGGAGGACAGGGAGAAAAGGAGCTGGTCAGACCCGTTCATGTTCAAGTGGCCACAGTACTCTCTAGGGTGATGGAAAGTTTTCCTCAGATCTGGAACTACTGAGAGAATAGACCCAAAAGACTCCCCAGGAACCTGGGCTCTGATGCACTGGGTCCCGAAGGTTGGCAAGTCCTTGCTGCTCAAAGTGTGGTCTTGGACCAGCAGCCCTGGCACCACCTGGGAGCGTGGGTGCTGTGCAGAATCTCATCAGATCTGCCCCAGAGCTGCTGACTCTGAATCTGCACTTCAGTGAGATCCCCGGGGAACTCAGAGCACACTGGAGTGTGAGAAGCATGTCTGCAGGTGGCTCTGCAATATCAGACTTCCAGGTTTTAATCACAGGATGTTTACTGAACCGCGTGCATGTGTTGTGTAATTGTGTGAGTGTGCACAGAGGCAAGATGCTAGTCCATACGGTAAATGACTAGCGCATTAGATAACACTCACGATGTCAAGGGGAAGTTTTTGTTTGTTTGTTTTGAGATGGAGTCTGTCTCTGTTGCCCAGGTTGGAGTGCAGCAGCGTGATCTTGGCTCACTGTAATCTCCGCCTCCCGAGTTGAAGCGATTCTCCTGCCTCAGCGCCCCCCGAGTAGCTGGGATTACAGGAATGCACCACCACGCCTGGCTAATTTTTGTATTTTTAGTAGAGACCGGGTTTCACCATGTTGGCCAGGCTGGTCTCAAACTCCTGACCTCAAGTGATCTGCCCATCTCAGCCTCCCAAAGTGCTGGGATTACAGGTGTGAGCCACTGCACCTGGCCAAGGAAACAGTTTTATGGATAGTTTATCCCTAACCACAGCATGAAGGACAGGGCCACTAGTCCATTAGGGACACACAGGTCATCTGCTTGTGGTCTCCCTGCCTGCCCCTGCTCCATCACTGTGCTTCCCAAAGCCCGCAAACCAACACACCTTCACTCTGCTCCTAGTCAGTCTTGCAGCCAGGTTGATTATGTTTGCCTTTTCAGAAATGTGCTGTTTCTTAATGATGAAAAATCAGGACGTTAAAGGAAGGGGCAAAGGCAAAGAAGGTGACCCAGATGAATGACACACTGGATGTCACTGTTTAAACCACATTCCCTCGGGTGGAGTGTGGTGAGGCCAGTGCAGATGGAAAGGGGGGAACCAGGAAGAGTTTTTACAGTGTTGTTACTCACAGCTGCCTGGGGAGAACACAGCCTAGCACCCGGGGTTGCTCGAGAAGTGGAGGGAGGGAGGGAGGGAGGGAGGAGAGCTGTGGGCAAGCAGTTTCCACTGGAAAGAAAGTGGGGGGTGGGCAGCAGGTTTAGGATTGGCTTGTTTGAATCACTTCAGTGGATTGTAGGGTGTTGAGGCTGTCCCTTGTCTGGTACCTGGCCCTGGAGTGATCAGAACAGAGGAAGAGTGATCCTGAGTGTGACAGCCCCATCAGGGAGGTGATTGGGGGTGTGGACTTAATCAGTTTCAGGAGGAAGAATGGACCTGCCTCTAACCGGGTCTCAAACTGGGTCAAGACAATCTTCGAAAAAATTGCAATATAGTCAGGCCCCAAATTAAGTTTGTTTCCGTGTTATCTCATCCAACCCTACCAGAAGTGTAAGGTTGTTCCCAAATAATCCGGTTATTGATGGCATAACCAGTCACCCCCAACCTTAACAGCATAAAACAACAGCATTTATGATGCTCACCAGCTCTGTGGGACAGGAAGCTGTGCGGATGGCTCTTCTGGCTTCATCCGGCTTGATTCAAATGGCTGGAGCTGGGGCTGAAAGAGCCTGGGCCGGGACATCCATTTACAAGGTGGCCTGGCTGGCCAGCTGAAAGATGGACTTAGCTGGGGTTGTTGACCATAGTGTTGACATGTGGCCTCTTCAGCATGGTGGTCTCAGCACAGCGAAACTTCTTGCATGGAGGTGGAGGGTTCGAAGAATGTGTGTTCCTAGCCATGAAGGTGGAAGCTGCCTGGTTTTATGACTGAGCCTCAGAAGTCGCATAGTGTTATTTCCACGCCAGTCCTTAGGTCAAGGAAGTCATTAGGCCCCTCTTCCAACTACAGATTCAAAGACAGTGCACAGAGACTCCACTTCGCCATGGAGGGAATGTCAAAGATCCTGTGACTGTGATTTTAAAACACTGCCCTGTATTATAGAAAATGGATGGCCCTGCACAAAGTCAGAGTTTTGCAGACAATATAAGAATATTAGACCTGGTGAATTTCCAGTGTCATGACTTTCCACGACAGGCATCAAAAAGGCGTCAGGGAAGAGTTCAGTTAAAGGGACTTCTCTCTCCTCTTCCTGGAGCCTCACCTCCAATTTCCTACTCCTGAACCGCCTCTCTTTCTGGCATTTAGAACCTACTGAACAGTCAGCAGAGGGGAGGATTGTGAACTTATGCTATGAGTATTTGCTATAGGGATCTCCTCTGTTAACTTTCATTTAATGCCACACACTTGTATTGAGTGCCTAAAAATAAATATGACAGCACCATGGTTAAGAGCAAGAACTTCAAAATCTAATTGCCTGTTTGAAATCCTAGCTCTGCCCCTATGCAAAGGCCACAGCCAAGTTATTTAAACTTTTGGTGACTCAGTTTTCTCAACTTTAAAATGGACATACTATAATAATACTATGGACTGTCATGAGGATAGGATAAAAATATGCAAGGTAAGCACTATGTCAGTGTTCTCTAGAGTTGCTTCTGCAGAGCAGAACTTCTGTCCCTCCTTGCTCTCAAGGATTGCACAGGTCAGCCAGGTGGGAGAAAGGTGCACAAATAACAATTCCAGCAGACAGGCTGTGGTGGATGCTGAAATAGAACCGCAGACAGCTGTGGGACAAGGCAAGGGAGCTAGAAAAATGGAATATTGACCACATTGTAAAACTGCAAACCCATGTGTATTAGGCTGCTGGGGTTTTACCTAAACCTCCAGTCTTTGAAATCTACTTCCGATAGCCGTGACTCCAAAGTGGGAGTTTTATAATCGTATTTGAGCTTCAGAGATTGCTGAATGCAGTCTTTTAGAAAAATGGAGATTTGCTTAGAAATCCACCTGAGGACTGGAAGCTTCTTGACTCTCTTTCTGGAACAGGGCCTCTCCCAATAAGATAGTGCTTAATTAGATTGAATTATCCAGCTTTCTTGGTGCTGTTATTGATGCTCGTGTATCACTATTGCCTTCCCAGCTCAGCGTGAGCTTCCTGAGCCAGAAACTGTGGTGTCTACTCCAGCTCAAACTCTTGACGCTCAGGGAGTTTTCAAGAACCTCAGGCAAAAGTTCCATAGCAATTGCCCTCAGGTAACCACAAAGAAACATTTCCATGGAGGAATTCATGGATAAAACGCACTGTACCTGATAAGGTTACAAATGGGCTTAAGATGCTATTTTAGGGGTAAAATTCTTACCTTGCTTTTCTCCCTATTCCTAGTGCCCACCACAACGCTTGGCACATAATGAATTTCATAAAAGTTATCTGAATGAATGAATGAACGAAGTAGGAGGGCCTGTGGCTGACATTGCCAAGTTTAAAACCTGAGCCCTAGATCCAGGTGAAAGAAGTTTAGCAAACAGGTAGCGAAGCCAAGAACGTACATCTGAGACAAGTTGCCTATCCCAGTGAAGAGACTCCGACATCCGAGCCAACGACGTCGGGGAAACACTAGTATTCAGAAGCAAATGTAAGAGGATGTTTTCAGTTGCAAATAACAGAAACTCTCATTCAAACTGGCATTAACAAGTGAAGGCAGAGTCTCCTATAGCTGAAAATTTCAGAGGTGGGTGGACTTCAGAATGCTTGATCCAGCTACTCAGTTAGACCCAGGTCCCTGTTATCGATCAGTGACCCGGGTTCTTCGGTTGTTTTTCTCTGGGGATCCGTGGAAAGGTTCCCTCATAGTAGCCAGCAGCAACTGAGACCTCATGTGTCTTTGTTCAATTTCAGTAACTGGTTGTTCACAACCATAGAATAAGAGCCCTGGGGTTTGGGCTGATTGGAGCACCCTGAGTCAATCACCGTGGCCAGGGTAATGTTAGGCTCTGGACAGGTGAACCTGAATTAACAAAACCAATCATTGTGTCCAGGGGAGGGTGTCAGGTGGGGTTAACCCGAACATCTCTGAACATCAGCACTGCTTTACTGCAATGATTCTGGGGCTGGATGCTGGGGAGGCAACCGCAGGACTCAACGGCAGAAGAGTACTTGGCCGTGAGTCGTTTCCTCTGACCCTCCACCACTCATCTGTCCTCCTGTGGCTGCTTCCAGATATTATTCATAT
The DNA here is from genome assembly GCF_000951045.1 of Mandrillus leucophaeus. Classification (NCBI taxonomy): domain Eukaryota; kingdom Metazoa; phylum Chordata; class Mammalia; order Primates; family Cercopithecidae; genus Mandrillus; species Mandrillus leucophaeus. Next base: position 2,832,927 of record NW_012100765.1, on the reverse strand, counting down.
AGCTTTGGGGATGAAAAGATTGGGATGAATTTATCATGCTTCCTATACTCAAAGGTGTTTTCATTTTCTAAAGCCCTACTACATTCCTAGTAGAAAGATGAACTCAATTCAATACATTTGAAGAAGAGTGAATACAGAGGCAGAAATGTCCACGTCTTAGGACAGATACCAGGGCTGGGCTGGTGGCTCTAGGGAAGGTGACAATGTGTGCAAACTTTTCCTCTGCTCTTTCCTCTCCAGCTTTACCTGGTTCTAACCAGGTATTCCTCGGGACTTCCTAGCCCACCTTGTCCTCTGCTGTCAGACCCCCACTGGGTTCCTCGCTGCATTTCTGTCTTTGGAAGGCCTCTCCATGCCCTAAGGCCCACCTCTTCAGGAGCTCATTAAGGGACTGAAGCTAACAATGGAGTAAATGTAGGTGCTAAAAGGTTCTCCTGACATTCATGGATGCTGTGTTTGTATTTTGTAAAGGCAGTTCAAAGAGAACAGACAGATTGACTGCACAGATGTCAGTGCAGATTCCCAGACAACAAAAGAACAAATGCTCTCACCCTCCCAGCCCAGAGCGTTTCTCATCCAGCACACTCCTGCCATGTCTGCATGGGCGGGGGAGTGGAGTGGAGAGTGGAGATGTCCCAGGAAGGGGACATTCCTCTCTACAGCAGAGCTGGGGAGAAGGAAAAGGAAAACTGAATCTCCCTGAGACAAACCAACAATAATATCCAAACCAACCCAAACACACACACATACAGGAACACACACAAACACATACATGCATATACACACACACACAACTACATACACACATGCATACAATCACACATGCACACACACATATAGGAACATACATGCACATAGAAACACACATATGTTTACAAACAAACATATAGGCACACACGTGCACATGCACACAAACACACGCACATACAGAAACACACACATACAGAAACACACACAAACACACCCCCACACCCATGCATATACATAGGAACATGCATGCACATAGAAACACACATGCATTTACAAACAAACATACAGGCATACATGTGCACATGCACACAAACTCATGTACATACAGAAACACACGCAAACACACCCCCACACCCATGCATATATACAAACGTGCACACACATATACATATACACACATTTATGTACACATACATACACAAGCACAAGCTGCTAATTGCTACCAGACAGAATCCAAAGCAGCCTTTTGCAGAAAGGTGCCACAAAGATTGTCCCCAGGAAAGAGGGGCTTCTTGTGCCCCTCATGTGTCCGAGACTACAACCACTTGCATGGTGAGGAGATGAAGCTAAATGTTGATAATGAGGAAATTGCAGATGGCAAAATGAAACACAGCTGTACCAGGGTAAAATCAGTGAAAGAGGGAAGGGTGATAGGGGAGAGAGAGGGAAGAAGTAGGAAAAGAGAGGGAGAGAGAGAGAGAATGCAGATGTTGAGCACAGGAGAGGCTGGGGCTCTGTCCAGCTCTCCAGTGCCTTAAACCAGCTGTTTTCAGAGCTCTGGAGCTCTGGTAGTGTGGTGCCTGCATTTTCTCCCACTCTGTCCCTTTCTTCTCCACACTGGTCTTATGCTCTATTGATTGCTCTGGCCTTTGCAAAGCCTCAGGCTCTTCTCAGAATCCTCGGACCCCAGGGAGCCTGCTCTTTACTCCTCTCTGCTCCAGCAAGAACGTGGTCTTCCAACAGCACCAGCTATGGTTGGAGGAAGAGACCCCAGCCTCACCCCAGAGCCTACAGATCTCATACCCTCTGCCTTCCTGCCCTGGGTCTCCCACTCTTCCCAGTGCCGTGACCCGGCACATCCCTCACCTTTATGCATCTCCTTCTGCTTGGGCTCCAACCACCCTCCCCACTCCTGTGCGGCCTGCAGTGTCAATGGAGCCTTATACCCTGCTCTTTGGAACACTTCTCTGGCTTGCCCCAGCTCTCAGATCAAGGTTTTGAGCTCTGGCCAGTACCTCCCTCTTCACCTCATCTACCATCCTCTCTGGCATGGACTTCTGGTTAGTAAGGCTGAACCACATGCAGCCTCCTTGAGGGGTTCTCATGAGTCCCACCAGGGGTCCTGGGATCCAGAGGAGAAGGCCTTGCTCAAAGGGCTTAAGTTCCTTTCTTTATGGACCCCCGTTCAATGACTTCCAACTCTGCAAGGTGTTCACTACGGGCTTTTTATAGTCCTAATTTTCACAACAAGAAAATTGGAGGTGTGGTCGAAAGATACTGGCCTGGGATTCAGAGCCTGGGGCTCTAAACCAGATGCTGCCACTAATTAGATGAGTGGCCCTGGCAGCCAGGCTTTTTGTGAGGTGAGGGGACTGGAATTCTAGGCCCCTTCCGGTAGGGAAATCTGTGCTTCAGAAGGGCCGCAGAGCCCCCAGGAATCTGACTTAGCAAGATCACATTTTGATAATTTCTGACTTGCGCATTTCCTGGGGAAAACCAATGAGCTTACACCTGTAATCCCAGCACTTTGAGAGGGCGAGGTGGGTAGATCCCCTGAGCTTGGTACTTTGAGACCAGCCTGGCCAACATGGTGAAACCCCATCTCTACTGAAAATACAAAAATTAGCCAGGCATGGTGGTGAGTGTCTGTAATTCCAGCTACTCAGGAGGCTGAGGCATGAGAATCACTTGAATCCAGGAGGTGGAGGTTGCAGTGAGCTGAGATCACTCCATTGCACTCCAGTCTGGCAACAAAGCAAGACTCCATCTAGAAGAAGAGGAGCAGGAGGAGGAGGAGGAGAAGGAAGAAGAAGAAGAAGAAGGAGAAGAGGAAGAAGAGGAAGAAGAAGAAGAAGAAGAAGAAGAAGAAGAGGAGGAAGAAGAAGAAGAAGGAGGAGGGGAGGAAGAAGAAGAAGGAGGAGGGGAGGAAGAAGAAGGAGAAGAAGAAGAAGGAGAAGGAGAA
>NW_012100765.1:2826010-2829945 GCF_000951045.1 Mandrillus leucophaeus | reverse complement strand
ACAGAGACAGAGAGAGGGAGAGAAGGAGAGAAAGGGAGAGAGGGAGAGAGAGAGGGAGAGAAGAGAAAGGAAGGAAAAAGGAAAGGGAAGGAAGGGGGGAGGGGGAGGGGGAGGAGGAGGGGGAGGGAGAGGAGGAGAAGAAATAGTAATGTTAAATCAAAGCAGCAATGCTGTGAGGTAGTTGCCACTCAATTAGACAAAAGTGAAGCTTTTGGATGAACACAAAACCCTGCACTATACCCAGACAAACCTGCTGCTTGGTGCAATAGAGCCTGTGATGTGGGGTCTCATGCTCCCCATCCCCCGCACTCAGTTTGCCTTCTCTGAGTAGTTTCTGAGCACTGCCCAGGCTGGGATGCCCTTCCGGGTGGCTGCTGACAAGCACATGTGCCAGAGGAAACTAGGTTCTTGGATGCTCTGATACGCACTGAAAAGAAGTCAGGCTTCAGTTAGAAGTGAAATCTGAGACTTCGGTTTCCTGCAGAGAGCAAAGGGAGACAGCAGACATATTGAGGCTAAGAAGTCAGGCAGTGGAAAACAAGAGAGATTGATTCATGCAGGGGAAGACAGCTTGGGAGCAGTGATAAGAGAAGGAACAATACCAGACACACAGGCTGGGTAGAGTCAAAGGAAAATGATTTTGCAAGATAGCGTGACTCCCTGATGGACCCATACTGAAACCTTCTGGCTGAGTCTTCCCAGGTAGGTTTGGGACCTGAGTTGTTTTGCAGGAAGACCCTGGTTCCTGATGGAGAAAGCCCACAATATAGACAGACTGGAATGTAATAAAAACACTTAAAATAGGCTGGGTGCAATGCCTTATGCCTGTAATCTTAGCACTTTGGGAGGCCAAGGCAGGAGGACAGCTTGAGCCCAGGAGTTCAAGATCAGCCTGGGCAACATAGCAAGGCCCTATCTCAAGAACAACAACAGCAACAAAACACTTAAAATATACTTTGGAGGAGCTTCTAGCTTTTTACCTAATATGCCCGGGGCCAGAACAATTTCCTATAGTAACTGACCAGATCTGCATGGTCCAGAAGCCAAATCGTAAAATCAGAGAAGCTGGTCTTTGTTCTTCACCTTTATTTTCTGAATCTGTCTCCCCCCCACCTCCCTACCTTCCATGTTTTCAGTGCCAACTTCCCTATCTTTACATTTTCTACCCTCTCTCTCTCCCGTAAACCCTTGTGACAATCTTACTGTTAGAATGGGAGTATGTCTGGTAAAGTTCTTCATACCATGAAGTCTTAGGGAGTTAATGTGCTATTTCTTTGAAGGGATTAAATTCTTAATAGTAACATTTTTGACACCAGTTGGAAAATATTTTGTTGAGGACTTTCCCATGAGCCCTATATCTTCCCATAAGCCCTCTATCTATATCTTGCAATGCAGGGCAACTCTGTCTACTGCCCATGACTGAGACCCACTGGGTGCAAAGTCTATGGGAAAGTTATGTTTTGATGCCCATGATGGTCACCAAAATGACTTCTTTGGGAAGTGGCCTAGTGCAGTCATTTGGATTCCAGTTTGACCACTTTCTAGCTGTGTGACATGATGCACATTTCTTTTAAAGTTTCAGTTTCCTGTTCTGGAAAACATACATAAGAATCGTATGCCCCTCATGGAGCTACTTTGGGGATAAGATAGTATGGCACGAAACAAGTGCTCAATAAGTATTTACAATCATGCTTCCTTGATTGTGAGGTAAGCTTATGTGGAGATGTATTTGAAGTCTCACTTGATTCTGTTGTTGGAGATCCATTGTATACCTTTATCTCCTATAATTGCAACCTCAAAGTAGAGTTCGAACTAAACTTAGAGACATTTATGGGGCATCTACTCCATATCCCAGGCTCTGTGCTTGGCACTAAAGTATAGAGATAAAAATCCCTTCTTTCCCTCAAAGGGAGGATAATCAAATAAGGAAAGAAATCTAATATACTATATTCAGGGCAATCACCTAGTGATGCCAAGGGAGAGGAAGGATGCAACAGAGGGAGGCATTCTCTCTGTTTGGTGGAGTTTGAAGGTTCAGGAATATCTTCATTGAGGAGGTGACACCCAAGGAGGTTTTGAGAGGTAAATGGGAGTTTCTTAGGTAAACAAGAAGGGAGGAGGAGGACATCCCAGTAAGAGGAAAGAGCAGGTATAAAGTTATATTACATTTTCAAAAATGTGGAACCAGCCCAAATGCCCATCAATCAATGAGTGGATAAAGAAACTGTGGCATAGGCCGGGCGCGGTGGCTCATGTTTGTAATCTCAGCGCTTCGGGAGGCCGAGGTGGGTGGATCACGAGGTCAAGAGATCGAGACCATTCTGGCCAACATGGTGAAACCCATCTCTACTGAAAATACAAAAATTAACTGGGCATGGTGGAGTGCACCTGTAGTCCCAGCTATTCAGGAGGCTGAGGCAGGAGAATTGCTTGAACCCGGGAGGCAGAGGTTGCAGTGAGCCAAGATCGCACCACTGCACTCCAACCTGGTGACAGAGTGAGACTCTGTCTCAAAAATAAAATAAAATAAAATAAACTGTGGTATATATGTATGGTGGAATACTACTTAGCCATAAAAAGGAATGAATTAATGGCATTTGCAGCCACCTGGATGGGATTGGTGGCTATTATCCTAAGTGAAGTAACTCAGGAATGGAAAACCAAACACTGCAGATTCTTACTTACAAGTGGGAGCTAAGCTATGAGGATGTAAAGGCATAAGAAGGATACAATGGACTTTGGGGACTCTAGGGGAAAGGGTGGGAAGGAGGTGATGGATAAAAGACTACAAATTGGGTTCAGTGTGTACTGCTCAGGTGATGGGTGCACCAAAATCTCACAAATCACCACTAAAGAACTTACTTATGTAGCCAAGGAGAGTCTGTTTCCCAAAAACCTATGGAAATAAAAAGAATTTAAACAGTTATATTGCTTAAGACAGGAGGGAAAAGTGAGGGAGAGAAGTGAGACGGGAAGCTGGAGGGGGACCAAGGAGAGCCCAAGGAGGTCTTGGAGAGGGGACATTTTCTTGGGGCGATGGAGGGTGCATTTAAACAGAGGGCACCTGAGCAGATCCAGTGTCAGAGCAGAGGTTGGGCTGGAAAGAGGAGGTGAGCATAGGAGGTGATGTTTGTCCAGCTTCTCTTATGAACTGCTTTTAGCTATGTTGATTAGACCTTGTACTCCTTCTGAAATATAGTTTTAGACTTAAAACTAAGCTCCAAATCCTTTGTCTGAAATTTGGAAATCCAAAAAGTTCTGAAAGTTTTTTCATAACTCATTTGGTGCCAGTGACTGACTTGAAGCTATTTGGTAGCTATCTGAGTGGAACTGATATGGGTCTATGTACAATATTTCATTTATCCTACACAGTGTAAATATTCTCACATTTTGCTGCAGAAATATTGAAGTTTGATTATAGGGTGTTGTGCCAGATTCTTTGGGTATATTCTGTGACATATAGCATACACAACTGTGTTGTCTTTCTAACCTTCAAAAAATCCTGAATTCTGAAACACATTTGGTCCTGAGGGTTTTGAATAAGGAAATATATACCAGTAATGCATTCTACCTGTCATGTAAAAGAGTAATTACTTTGTATCATCTAAACTTCCCTTCACTCCCTCTTCCACATTTCAGGTTTTAAAAATATCTCATTGTGGTTTTGATTTGCATTTCTCTAATGATCAGTGATGATCAGCATTTTTTTCATATGTTTGTTGGCCGCATAAATGTCTTCTTTTGAAAATGTCTGTTCATATCCTTTGCCCACTTTTTGATGGGGTTGTTTGTTTTTTTCTTGTAAATTTGTTTAAGTCCCTTGTAGAGTCTGGATATTAACCCTTTGTCAGATGGATAGATTGCAAAAATTTTCTCCCATTCTTTAGGTTGCCTGTTCACTCTGATGATAGTTTATTTTGCTGTGCAGAAGCTCT
>NW_012100765.1:2820923-2825305 GCF_000951045.1 Mandrillus leucophaeus | reverse complement strand
TGATATTGGCTGTGGGTTTGTGACAGATAGCTCTTATTATTTTGAGATATGTTCCATCAATATTTAGTTTATTGAGTGTTTTTAGCATGAAGGGGAGTTGAATTTTATTGAAGGCCTTTTCTGCATCTATTGAGATAATCATGTGATTTTTGTCATTGGTCCTTTTTATGTGATGGATTATGTTTATTGACTTGCATATGTTGAACCAGCCTTGCATCCCAGGGATGAGGCCCACTTGGTAATGGTGGATAACCTTTTTAATATGCTGCTGCATTCAGTTGGCCAGTATTTTATTGAGGATTTTTGCATCATTGTTCATCAGGGATATTGGCCTGAAATTTTCTTTTTTTGTTGTTGTGTCTCTGCCAGGTTTTGGTATCAGGATGATGCTGGCCTCATGAAATGAGTTAAGGAAGAGTCCCTCTTTTTCTATGGTTTAGAAAAGTTTCATAAGGAATGATACCAGCTCCTCTTTGTACCTCTGGTAAATTTGGCTGTGAATCGGTCTGGTCCTGGACTTTTTTTGGTTGGTATGCTGTTAACTACTGCCTCTATTCTAGGACTTGTTATTGGTCTACTCAGGGAGTCGACTACTTTCTGATTTAGTCATCGGAGGGTGTATGTGTCCAGGAATTTATCCATTTCTTCTAGATTTTCTAGTTTATTTGTGTAGAGGTGTTTATAGTATTCTCTGATGGTAGTTTGTATTTCTGTGGTATCACTGGTGATCTCCCCTTTTTCACTTTTTACTGGGTCTCTTTGATTCTTCTCTCTTATCTTCTTTATTGTTCTTGCTAGCAGTCTATCAATTTTGTTGATCTTTTCAAAAAACCAACTCCTGGATTCATTGATTTTTTGAAGAGTTTTTTGTGTCTCTGTCTCCTTCAGTTCTGCCCTGATCTTAGCTATATCTTGTCTTTTGCTAGCTTTTGAATTTGTTTGCTCTTGCTTCTCTAGTTCTTTTAATTGTGATGTTAGGGTGCCAATTTTAGATCTTTCCCACTTTTTCCGTGGGCATTTAGTGCTATAAATTTCTGTCTAAACACTGCTTTAGCTGTGTCCCAGAGATTCTTGTACATTGTGTCTTTGTTCTCATTGGCTTCGAATAACGTATTTATTTCTGCCTTAGTTTTGTTATTTACCCAGTAGTCATTTAGGAGCATGCTGTTCAGTTTCATGTAGTTGTGCAGTTTTGAGTGAGTTTCTTAATCCTCCATTCTAATTTGATTGCACTGTGATCTGAGAGTGTGTTCTGTTCTTTTGCATTTCTTGAGGAGTGTTTTACTTCCAATTATGTGGTCAGTTTTAGAATAAGTGTGATGTAGTGCTGAGAAGAAAGTATATTCTGTTGATTTGGGGTGGAGTGTTTCGTAGATGTCTATTAGGCCTGCTTGGTCCAGAGCTGAGTTCTAGTCCTGAATATCCTTGCTCATTTTCTGTCTTGTTGATCTAATATTGACAGTGGGGTGTTAAAATGTCCCACTATTATTGTGTGGGAGTCTAAGTGTCTTTGTAGGTGTCTAAAAACTTGCTTTACGAATCTGGGTGCTCCTGTATTGGGTGCATATATTTTTAGGATAGTTAGGTCTTCTTGTTGCATTGATCCCTTTACCAGTATGTAATGCCCTTCTTTGTCTTTTTTTATCTTTGTTGGTTTTAAGTCCATTTTATCAGATACTAGGATTGCAACCCCTGCTTTTTTTTTCTTTCCATTTGCTTGATAAATCTTCCTCCATCCCTTTATTTTGAGCCGATGTGTGTCTCTGCATGTGAGGTGGGTCTCCTGAATACAGCACACTGATGGGTCTCGACTCTTTATCCAATTTTCCAGTCTGTGCCTTTTAATTGGAGTATTTAGCAGGTTACATTTAAGGTTAATATTGTTATGTGTGAATTTGATCCAGTCATTATGATGTTTGCTGGTTATCTTGCCCGTTAGTTGATGCTGTTTCTTCATAGTGTCAATGGTCTTTACATTTTGGTTTGTTTTTGCAGTGGCTGGTACCAGTTTTGCCTTTCCATATTTAGTGCTTCCTTCAGGAGCTCTTGTAAGGCAGGCCTGGTGGTGACAAAATCCCTCAGCATTTGCTTGTCTGTAAAGGATTTTATTTCTCCTTCACTTATGAAGCTTAGTTTGGCTGGATATGAAATTCTGGGTTGAAAATTATTCTCTTTAAAGAATGCTGAATATCGGCCCCCACTGCCTTCTGGCTTGTAGGGTTTCTGCAGAGAGATCCGCTGTCGGCCTGTCTTGCTAGGTTGGGGAAGTTCTCCTGGATAATATCCTGAAGTGTGTTTTCCAACTTGGTTGCACTCTCCCAGTCACTTTCAAGTACACCAATCAAACGTGTGTTTGTTCTTTTCACATAGTACCTTATTTCTTGTAGGCTTTGTTCATTCGTTTTCATTCTTTTTTCTCTAATCTTGTCTTCATGCTTTGTTTCATTAAGTTGATCTTCAATCTCTGATATCCTTTCTTCTGCCTGATCGATTTGGCTACGATACTTGTGTATGCTTCACGAAGTTCTCATGTTGTGTTTTTCAGCACCATCAGGTCATTTCTGTTCTTCTCTAAACTAGTTATTCTAGTTAGCAATTCCTGTAACCTTTCATCAAGGTTCTTAGCTTCCTTGCATTGGGTTAGAACATGTTTCTTTTGCTTGGAGGAGTTTGTTATTACCCACCTTCCGAAGCCTATTTCTGTCAATTTCTCAAGCTCATTCTCCATCCTGTTTTGTTCCCTTGCTGGCGAGGAGTTGTGATCCTTTGAAGGAGAAGAGGTGCTCTGATTTTTGGAATTTTCAGCCTTTTTGCACTGGTTTTTCCTCATCTTCATGGATTTATCTACCTTTGGTCTTTTCTGTCGGTGACCTTTGGATGGAGTTTTTGCGTAGTTGTCCTTTTTATTGATATTGATGCTACTGATTTCTGTTTGTTAGTTTTCCTTCTAACAGGCCCCTCTACTGCAGGTCTGCTGGAGTTTGCTGGGGGTCCACTCCAGACCCTGTTTGCCCAGGTATCATCAGTGGAGGCTGCAGAACAGCAAAGATTGCTGCCTGTTCCATCCTCTGGAAGCTTCGTCCCAGAGGGGCACCTGCCAGATGCCAGCCACAGCTCTCCTATATGAGGTGTCTGTCGACCCCCACTAGGAAGTGTCTCCCTGTCAGGAGGCACAGGGGTCAGGGACCCACTTGAGGAGGCAGTCTGTCCCATAGCAGAGCTCGAGCGCTGTTCTGGGAGATCTGCTGTTCTCTTCAGAGCCAGAAGGTCAGAACATTTAAGTCTACTGCAGCTGTGCCCACAGCCACCCCTTCCCCTAGGCACAGCCCTTTTCCCCAGGGGCTTTGTCCCAGGGAGATGGGAGTTTTATCTATAAGCCCCTGACTGAGGCTGCTGCTTTTCTTTCAGAGATGCCCTGCCCAGAGAGGAGGAATTTAGAGAGGCAGTCTGGCTACAGAAGCTTTGTGGCACTATGGTGGGCTCCGGCCAGTCTAAACTTTCTGGCAGCTTTGTTTACACTGTGAAGGGAAAACCTCCTAATCAAGCCTCAGTAATGGTGGACGCCCCTCCCCACACCAAATTTGAGCATCCCAGGTTGACTTCAGACTGCTGTGCTGGCAGCAAGAATTTCAAGTCAGTGGATCTTGGCTTGCTGGGCTCCATGGGGGTGGGAACCACTGAGCAAGACCACTTGTCTCCCTAGCTTTAGCCCCCTTTCCAGAGGAGCGAACAGTTCTGTCTTGCTGGCATTACAGGTGCCACCAGGGAAAAAAAAATAAAAACTCTTGCAGCTAGCTCAGTGTCTGCCCAAATGGCCACCCAGTTTTGTGCTTGAAACCCAGGGCCCTTGTGGTGTAGGCACCCAAGGGAATCTCCTGGTCTGTGAGTTGTGAAGACTGTGGGAAAAGCATAGTATTTGGACTGGATAGCACCATCCTTCACGGCAAGTCCCTCACGTCTTCCCTTGTCTGGGGAGGGAGTTCCCCGACCCTTCTGTGCTTCTCAGGTGAGGTGACACCCCACCCTGCTTCTGCTTGCTCTGTGGGCTGCACCCACTGTCTAACCAGTACCAATGAGATGAACTGGGTACCTCAGTTGGAAATACAGAAATCACCCATCTTCTGTGTTGGTGTCACTGGGAGCTGAAGACTGGAACTGTTCCTATTGGGCCATCTTGCCTGGGAATCGAGTTCACATATTTTTAAAGTCCTTCACATGACTGATATGAAAACAGATTAAGAAGTGACTGTTCAGCTGGGTGCAGTGGCTCATGCCTGTAATCCCAGCACTTTGGGAGGCCGAGGCAGGCAGATCACGAGGTCAGGGGAATGAGACCATCCTGGCTAACATGTTGAAACCCCATCTCTACTAAAAATACAAAA
>NW_012100765.1:2778875-2820590 GCF_000951045.1 Mandrillus leucophaeus | reverse complement strand
AGGAAGGAAGGAAGGAAGGAAGGAAGGAAGGAAGGAAGGAAGCAAAGAAAGAAAAGAACATATGCAGTACCCAGTAGCAATACTTTCAAAAAAGCCAGTGAATTTCTACAAGTATTTGGTATTATGAAAACCTCTATTCTGTATTGAGTATAATTTGTTAAAAATCATCTTAGGAGTGTTCTAGTTCTCTAAACCAATCCTATGACATGTAGAAATAGATAGTGAGGTAGGCATCTATTGGGTTTCCTGCCTAACAATACCCTTGCCTAGGAACTCCCCTATACACACATGGTTCACATGTGATTCTACCACTCCAAAACACAGTTAACTGATCCAAGAAGAGGGATGTTACTTCATCTGGAACAATGATCTCTTCTTTGATGACTTTGGATTTGAGACTGTTAGTCTGCTTGGACTGCCATAACAAAATACCATAAATTGGGTGGCTTTAACAACAGAGATTTCTATCTCACAGTTTTAGAAGCTGTGTGAGCTGATTCAATTTCTGCTGAGGGCTCTCTTCCTGGCTTGCAGATGGCAGCCTTCTCAGTATGTCCTCACATGGCCTTTCCTTGTTGAGTGCTTATGGAAAGACAGAGAAAGATCTTTCACTCTCTCTTCCTTTCTTTAGGAGGCCACATTCTTACTGGATTAGGAGTCTACTCTTAAGACCTCATTCAACCTTAATTACCTCCTAAAAGCTCTAGCTTCAAATACAGTCACACTGAGAGTTAGGGTTTTAACATATGAATTTTGGGAGAACACAATTCAGTACATATCAGGGACTAAAAGGGTTCAGTTATTTCACTGTGGATCTGTGAGGCTCAGAGCTTGAGAAATGCCATTGTTCTCTGCTATGTGGAGAAAGAGGGTGTGTAGAGAGAAGGAAGAAGGCAGCTGACATCCAAGTAAAGCAGACACAAGAAACAGAGAGCAGTCTTCATATTGTCATATTCCTGGTACCAGCTGTTTCTGAATCTCAGATGAATCCTTACCCTTCTAGGGTCTTGGTTTTTCTGTGAGGTGCCCCAGTTTCCTTCCAATAAATTGCTCATTTGTCTAGATTTAGTTGGTCTATCCTATTTATAATCAAAAGGTAGTCTTGGCTATTATTATTTCTACAATATCAAAATAGTTTTTTAATAAAAAGTAAGTGGAAATAAAAATAGCATTTAAAAATAGAGAACTTTATCTGTGATTGCAAAATAAACCTCAAAAGACATCCTGGAACTTTGATATCCCACTTCAGATCTGGAGCTGAGAAAATCATGATCACAGGACACACTGGGGGTGTTTTCCTTGGCCATGTGCCTGCAAATCAAAGTGATGTGTCCACAGGCTACCCATCTACAGACAACTCCAACTCTTTTTAAAGTACCAAGATCATATTTATCCTAATTTATTCTCACTCTTAAAAAAGTATATGGCCCATAACATATATCCTATTTCCATTTCGAGGTCCCCTGTCTGTCTTGTTGGGCTTAAGACACATATTGTTCTCTTGGCTTCACACTCAGATCTCACTAAAGGGCTTTACTTCAGAAACACTTTTAACCATTTTTCACTGTCAGCCACCTTGGGAATGTTACACTTTAGGAAAATCTTAGTTTAAGAAAACTTGAGGTGCAATGTTGGGCTATGGCTAATGGCAGGGTGGAGCCAGCTTGCACTAGCCCATGAGAGCTGATTGCACATATCTTCTCTCAGCTTTGTGTTTAGTGACGTTTCGTGGGTGGCTTGAAGTCAGGCATTGTAGGAGTGCTGCTTATATCATGGAAATTGGAAAACACTATAAGTTATTTTATTTTATTTTTTCTTGGAGAGCTATTGGTTAAACATGTATCAGCACATCACAAGCTATCACCCACTTGACTTGACAGTCCCTTTCCTGGTGAGACATTAAAAAAAGAGAACTGGCTTTGAAATGTCTGGTTAAGTATACATAATTTATAATATTTATAATATTTATAATTTATAATCATTGTAGACTTCTGCTTTTCCCATTCAGGCTGGACAGTGACTGCTTTTGCTAATATCAGTACCATGGACAGCAAATCCGCAAAGTAGCCGAAACGAGAAGAACCAAAAATAGCACAAAGTGAAGGGTCTGGACTTGGCAGTGGGCTGAAAATTAGAGGACAAGAGGACAATGAAGAATTTCGAATGAAGGAGGGAGTAAATGTGGTATCTACTAATATCTAGGGTCTTTGTTAGGTGATGTGCCCAGGATTCAGTGTTATGGTAAAGCAGACACCGTGGATGTAAGCCAAAATGAGAGCACTAACTTTATACCACAATTTAGGAAGACAATGAGTAAGACATCAGGTGAAATGTTCCATAGTAAAATGAGTGGCCAGAAAATAATATAGGTGGTCAGGAAATAGCTGAATCACAGGAAATGGGAGGATGAGTACAAGAGATTAGAATAAACAGGAAATAGTAGCAGCAAGGCAGTCTATATCCAGGGCAGAGAACATGGTGTGATAAACAGAGCCCTGGAAGGGCCTTGGCCTGGCTTTGCTACTGACTTTCTGAGTGACCTTGGTCAGATCACTGGATCTCTCTAGGTCCTAGTCTTCTCATCTGTGAAATGAGGACATTGAACTATATGATCACCGAAGTTCCCACTAGCTCTGTGACTCTGTGGAGCATTTTTTCCAAGATAGAAAATTTCTTATAAGCCCTTAGGGGAATTAGAGCAGAAATCGATAAATAGAATGTTTTGACTAGGGTAGAAATTAAAATGAGGTCCATCGACATTTGACTTTCACATTTTGCTGAGACAATTAATTGAGATGGGTTTTCAGAAAGAAAAGAAAAAAACCAACAAATCACCAGCATCTCAAAGAGACTCAGACTCCTAACCCATGGCTATACTTGACTGACTATTCATCAAATGAATTAAAGCTAAGACACGTTGCGATTTTAATGTCTCCTCCTTACTGCCTTGCCATAATCCAGAAATCAGTTCAATCTTTGTGATTATTTTGGGATTGAACATAACTTAACTACCAATTTAAAAAATCTAGGGCTTATCCAGTTACACAGAGGAAGAAAGGACATTCTTAACTAATCCCCCCATGCACAACCTATTCAGAAAATATGTCTAAAGAGAAATATCATCATAGCTGAAGATTAATGAACCAAGAGTCAAGGAAACTGGTCAACCAGTTATCAGAATTAATGAAAAAATAAAGCTGAATTTTAGAAAACTTCACCTGAGTTTATATAACAGATGTTCATTTAAAAATGTCAGTAAGGAATGAACTATATAGAGTTCAACTCCTTCTTTTAAGAGTTGTCACGCTACCTATGAGTGATAGGTTAGAATCAAATACCGCATTTTGTGAAGTTTGGAGTTCAGAGGCAGGTGATCTGTTATGAGAAGATCATGCATTGATGTATGATCTAACCGCTGTCTGAAACATGAGCAGACATTTAAGGAGCTTCTTTGAAGGCTCTGAGGACACCATTTACAGCACAGAGATCTGCGGAAAGGATTATCCGAGAACCTGATAAATGAGAGGCCAACTGTGCCAAAGGAGAGGAACATATGTCTGGAGAATATAATTTCAGATTCCTTGTTGGCTGGCTTATATAAATCAATCTAATACAAAATATACAGGTTTTTCAAGTGCTTGCCTAATTTAAATTTGGCTGCCTTGGGCATGTAGAAATTCAGAGTGCAGCATGGAAATCAACGTCATTGTCCATACTTGAGCCACTATTCTCCCTTCTCCTCTCTTTTGAAGGCTGTATCACCTCACCAACATGGGATTGTGTTGGGTGTAACTTTTGTTATAAAATTATCAGTAAGTAATGTTTCCAGTTTAAATTTTTTTTTTGCCTTATATAATCTGATTTTTAAATCATCATAAAACTTTAGATTTTTAGAGCTTGGAGAAATCTAGAAGGAGCATCTGATGCAACTGATAGCTGAGTTTATCTGAGGTAGGTACAAGGACTTGCATATGGTAAAATTAATTAGGAAATTGCAGATGCCAGGGGTCGTGGTGTCACATATGACCACTCACCAAGCCTTCCGCAAAGACCGAGTCTTGCTCCTGGTACTCACACAACTCAGCTCTGTGTGGGGAATGGTCACAGAGCCTGGCATGCTGCCCTCACCTAGAGAACTCACGGGCTAATGGGAAGGATGGCAAGTCAACCACTAACTAAAACACAGTGGGCACCCAGCTGCCACTTCGGAGGCTACACAGTCAGCTTTTCTAATTACTCCACATTAGTCCTAGACACACTTTAACTCTGAGGACACTTCAGGGATTGTAGAATTGTCATCAAAACAATGTTAAGGTGGTACTCTCTAAAGAGAATATGCTGGAATAACCAGAGTTAAATTGGATGAAAATTTGCTAAGGTTGTTTCTCATTTCTAGGGTTTCAAAATTCTTGGTTCACTTTCAGTTCATGAAGATGTAACCCTTAGAGCTGCTACTGGAATCCATTCAAAAGCCTCCTTCCAG
The DNA here is from genome assembly GCF_000951045.1 of Mandrillus leucophaeus. Taxonomy (NCBI): domain Eukaryota; kingdom Metazoa; phylum Chordata; class Mammalia; order Primates; family Cercopithecidae; genus Mandrillus; species Mandrillus leucophaeus. Next base: position 2,816,107 of record NW_012100765.1, on the reverse strand, counting down.
AAAATTTTCAATTCAACCACAAACACTATTAATTTAGACTTTCTCTATCATGTATGATAAGTCAAGGATTGCCATTTTGGTTTGCCTGTCTCTCCCATTCACCAGCACCCCATTATTTCCTCTGCCTCAATCCCATCTCTTCCAACTAGCTTATAAAGGCAGCAAGCACATGCCCTGTTTGTAATCTATTATCCTGTGCCATGTAGGAGAGCACTTTACAAACAGGAGATGCTTCATCAATGCAGACACAGTGCTCCTTTCATCCTCAAAGCCTGCACAGCTGAGCATGATCAGTTACAGCAGAATCTGTTCTGGGGATGGTCCCTCTCACTCTTTTTCCTTTGGTACCTTACGTTTCCTGACCAGATCCAAATTTCCTTCACCTTCAATTCTCTCATTAAACCTTTTAGATTTAGCAAATACACTAACCACGTATGGAAGTGCAGGTGCCAGAAAGTCACTTAAAGTACTTGTTACAACTTTGTAGAAGTTCATCCTTTGCCTGCCACGTTTACAAAAGCGAGCCAATAGTAAATAGCAAGTGACAGGAAGTAATGAATTGTCTGTGACCATGAAATGTAGCTTTCACCAAGGTCTCTACTGAGGAGCTGCAGGATGAGGTGTGGGTCCGGGAGGGAAAACAAACAAAATGTTGTGGGTGCCAAAGAATAAGCCACTTTGTACAGTGACACACATGTTACGGTGTCAATTGGTACAGAGTTTTTCGATGACTCACATGATGAAGAAAGAGCCATGATTCAAAAGCTGTCATCGTGAGAAGACTCAGTGCTGCATCAACAGCACTGGTTATCTGCTTTAATAGGATGCAAACAACCTTGTCAGGTATCAGATAAGATGGGCTGTGAGTCAAGCTGTCATATTGTAAGACAACTGAATTGATTGGTGTTTGTGTTCTCATTTTGTTTCCAGTGGGTGAGGAAAATAACCAGAGATGTTTGTCCATTTCTCCTGTCTGCAAGGGATTACCACATTCCATAGTTTTTGGGTTACCCTTTGGGGCTTTGGCTGGGAGCTAAGTATGAACCTGTCTGATCATCTAGTCCTATAAGAAGGTACATTCTGGCTTCAGTGACTCCAGCAATCTGTGGTGTGCTGCACAAGCTCCTACCCGCCTTGGAAAAAATAAAAGCCCAGATTTATAGAACTTCCTGATTTCCATGGTGTAGATACTCCCATCAACATCAATTTCAAGCTACCAAGATGACATCACTGAATGTAGAGCTGGGAAGGTATGTGCCAGTCGGTTGTCATGGGCTGGTACTAGCTGGTTCCAACATAGCACTGGCAGCAATCCCAGTACATACATACAGCTAAATGTCTTTGTAAATTGGGGACAGAAATGCCATCCTGATCCCCTGGCTGTTGTAAGGTCAGAGTCAGAGTATCTATGTGCCTGTCTTTCAGTGCTTGTAGGGACAGGTGTCACTTACTGATATAGTTTGGGTGTCCCCACTCAAATTTTATCTTGAATTGTGGTTCCCATAATTGCCATGTGCCATTCCAAGGACCCAGCGGGGTGGAACATAATTGAATCATGAGGGCAGTTATCCCCATGCTGCTGCTCTCATGACGGTGAGTAAGTTCTCATGAGATCTGATGGTTAAGGGGCTTTCGCCCCTTTTGATCAGCACTTCTCCTTCCTGCCACCATGTGAAGAAGGATGTGTTTGCTTCCCCTTCTGCCATGATTGTAAGTTTCCTGAGGCCTCCCCAGCTTTGCAGAACTGTGAGTCAATTAAACCTCTTTCTTTTATAAAGTATCCAGTCTCAGGTAAGTCCTTATTAGCAGCAGTGAAAACAGGCTAATACACTTACCTTCCTAGGCACCAAGCTGGGGCCTCAATGGCCCCTTTAATTTGGGTGACCATATATTTTATTATCCTAACAGGAACACTTTTGAACTAAAAGGGGATGTTATTAATAATCATACTAGGACAACTAGGGCTGTGCCTGGACAAGCCAGGACAATGTGGTTACCCTCCTCTAAGGCAAAATGTGAACATGATGGCAAACAAGCCATATATCCATTAAAGCCCTCTCTGTATTCTGCATCCCTGAAGTTGGTGCTGTACCCATCTGGGAGAATGGTGCTGGAGTCTCCGCTCAGCCTATGACTGCCACCAGTCTGGGAGTGGGAGGATCTGCAGAGCTCATAAAACTGTATGAGTTTTTAGGCTTACAGCTTCTCTTGATGCATATTTCCAAGCACTGCAAGTGTCCCTTCCTGTCCAAGCAATTGTGTCAGCAGCTAAATGCTTTTCTTGTTGGTCTCAGTCCAAACTTCCATTCTTCTCATAAAAGATAGAAATATGTAAGATTCTATGGGAGAAAAAAAGAACCCAGTAAATAATCCTCTGTGTACACCACTCTAAATTTGCTTCCAGCCCTTGCTGATGAGTGTGCAGACATAATTATTGATGGAGTTGTAATCCATGTGTGCAAACTATTGAGTGTTGTACTTGTTTGCATTTAGCACTATATCACATAATCATTTCCATATATTGACACAATCCACACGCTTATCATTTTTTATGGCAGCATAGTACTCCATCATGTTGACACACTCTAGTTTTACATCCAGCTCTCCAAAGACAAAATGCCATGGCTTCATGAAACTGGTTGTCACGAATGCAGGCCGGCAGGGAAAGTTCTGGCTGGCTGGCAGTGTAGGAGGAGCAATGGTGGGCAGGGAATCAAGGTCTATCAGTAACTGGTGCTTTTGGAACTGAATCACTGACTGTTCACTGTGACATGTGCAGATGGGGACACTGAGATAATTATAATTTATTTTGTGTGTGTGGTCAAATTCAATGTTGACACTCACCAGTCTTTTGCTTTTATAACCTTCAGCTCCTCAAAGTCCCAGACACAGAAACAAACCACACATCAATAAGCATATTTAACAAAGGGGCAGCTAACATTAACGTAGGCGTTGGGGCAACTTCTAAGTGATGCCTAGAAGCATATAGGCATTTAAATTATGTAGCAGCAGGATAAAGTCTTCCAACTCTTTCTGGCTTCTGAGGGACATCTAGCTGCCCAGGTGGTTTTTCAAAGGCCACCACAGCAGAAGGTAGTGAATTATGTCCTGAAAGTACAAGCCTTAGGATGAGGGCTTAGCTTAGGACCCCAGCCTGACAATTCACTTCCTGTTCATTCAGAGTCAAGCCTAGCTTGGGCTATTGATTTGAATAGATGTTGCTTTGGTTACTGACGAAGATCAATAAACAGTATAAGGGAAGAAGGTTGCACTTAAGTGCAACCTTTGGCCTTGAACCAAAGGTTGAGTTAGTTAAATTTGATTATCTTCTTGTTGGGGTTAAAGTCTCTTCTTTTATGTAACAAACTTGCTTATTTGGAGGGTCTAGAGGAGAGGTTTGACTTACTCCCCATTGTGCTTACTGTACGTCAGCCTCTCTTCTAAACATTTAAGGCACATGAGTTCATTAATCGTCACAACACTTGTACAAGGTATGTGCTATTACTCTCCCCATTTTATAAATGGGGAAACTGAGGCATGGAGCGGTTAGGTAACTTGTTGAAGTAACAAAGTTAGCACATATCTGATCTGGGGTTTCAACCCTAGAGGTTTGGCACCAGGGTCTATGCCACATTCATCTACCATACTCCTCTAATGAAATTCCAATCGTCACCCAGAGGAGGGCCTGGTGTCTCCTTGTCCTTGGCTCTCTTTGGCCCTGGGATACACCAGGTTATCTTCAGCCTCAGAGGAAGAGCCATAGATGGGCTGGGCTGATGGCATCCATCCTAGCCATGTGAGTTGAATAACAGAAAACACAGATGAAATGATGAACCCCAATTTTTCCTCTAATTTCCTTTCTAAAGAGATTTTTCCCCTGCTGATGAAATCTGTCTCAATTTGGTGGTGAGTGGGTAAGTAGGGGAATCTGGATTGATTTGGTAGTAGAAAGTCTCACATGTCTGTAGGGAAAAATATAGGGGGTGGATTATTCTCCCCAAATATAGTAGGGAAACCACAACGCCTATCATGTTTTATCCATCCATCCATCCACCCATCCATCCATCCACTCATTTGTCCATTATTCATTTGTCTATCAATCAATCAATCAATCAATTTATCTATCTTTCTACCTACCTACCTGTCCATCATTTCCACAGGAGGTAGTAATAACAGTGTTGAGGCCACTCATCAGGATGCTGCCTGCTGTGTCATCCAGCCACAGCCCTGTTTCTGGCCATCATAAAATGTCTGTGGATAGTCCAGCAGCTGATTTTCCAGGGTCTTTTTCTGCTGTCTGAAGGATCAGGAAAAAAAAATCTATCAGCTGGAGAAACGAAGCCATTTTTCTTCAGGGGAGAGAAACGGAGTAGCAGGCTTTCCACATTAAAATGCTACAGTGGATTCCAGATGAATGAAAAATTGGTCTGCATAGCAATGAGACTAGAGAGAGAGAGATTTGGAAGGTCTGTAACTGGCTCCTGGCAGAGGCCCCGGGCTGAGGCACTACATCAAACCCGGTGCAGTCGGGCAAGCTTGGCTCTTGGGACTTCAACTCCGGGGAGCCGGGTCCTAAGACATCATCCTCTTCATTTTTTCTGTCTTTTATTTTTCCAAAAGGCTAGTTGTCTGGGTGGTTTTATTAGAGAGGTGCAAGCGCTGGGTTCCTCTTCCAGCTATGGCCCTTTATTCCCATTGCTGCTGGGAACCTGCCGCCTGACAAAAACCCACTCCTCGTCACAACTCACGCAGGCCAGGTCTGTCAGAAAGAGGGGTTCAGCCTTTGCAGGGTGCAGAGTCTGTCCCAGAGGGAGAACATTAACCCAGCTTCAGGCAATTAACCCAAATATGATCCAGGTATAATGTTATGACCAGCTGGAAACCTAATTACAGGCCCTCTGTGGACCTTAACAAATAGAGGTGGCTGTGTGGATGACAGTAAGCAGGTTAATAGGAAGCCACAAAAGCAAGAGAATTTACTTAAGGATGCCATCCAGACTCCACCCTTGCAAGAGATTAGTTTTCTGTGGGGTGCAGACGCCTGACCTTCCTGATTGACCCTGGAGTTCCTGGCCATTTCTCACCTCTGGGGACAGAGGCTACTTTGTCTTGTCATTGCTTTTTCAGGATGAGTCTTCGGCCTACAGCTAGTTTTGCTTCCTAATGAGGGAGCCCCATTGTGGTAAGGGAATAACTGGGGCTCTAGCAACCTAAATGCAAATCTTACTTGTTAGGGGGTGTGACTAGTCCTCTGATTGCTCTGAGGGTCAGTTTCATCATTGATAAGGAAGAAATGGGGATGCTGTCCTTCAGAGATGCTGTATGGACCTAATAGATGCTCAATAAATGCTGGCTGCTATTTTATTATTATTTGTCCGCCTGACATGAACTAAGGGGCCCAGAATTCCTGCTTTTCCAAACATTGCCTGATCTACAGGGTCTACATTTCTGCAATTCTTTTCATTTATTTATGTCTAATTTCGTTTCTGAGAGGTTTATGGGCTCTTCTCCCTGATGTGCTATTAAAGGGCAAGTATTCGTGGGAGAGGCAACGACACATCAGACCTGCCATTTCATATTTTCCCACAAAGCATCCTAATGGCAGCGGGAGTGAACGTTTATATCCTGGGTGAGAGTGTGGAACATGAGAATATGGGCTTTCAACAGTGTCCCTAAGCAATTCTTCCTTGAGGTGACATCTGGGATCCATTGTACAATAGATGCCCCTGGATCCTCTGCAGCAAGATGCATGTGTTTACAGGTGTTGGGGCCTTCTCAATTGTCTTCCATGCAGAAGGAAGCGGCTGGTGGCAGCACAGCCGTGCGTGGAGCCCAGAGTTGAGTGAAGAAGGCTCACACACAGGCAAAGAGGAGGGGCTGGAGGTGGGAGGTCAATCAGATGGGCCTTTTGAAAGCAGTTTCCACATTTATGCATTTTGCCTTAGAATCGTCTTTACTTGTCTTAGTTCTTTCAGGCTGTGATAACAAAATACCTTAAACTGGGATGCTTTATACACAACAAACATTTCTCCCAGATTTGGAGGCTAGGAAGTCCAACATCAAGGCACCTGCAGATTTGGTATGTGGTGAGGGCTCAATCTCTGCTCCATAGACGGCACCTTGTTGCTGCATCCTCACATAGCAGAAGGAGCAAACTAGCTAGCTCCTCTTTAAAAAAAATTAAATAAGGGCTTCTTTTATAAGGGCCTAATCCCATTCATAAGGGCAAAGCCCTCTTGGCTTAATCACTTCCCAAAAGGCTCCACCTCTTCCTGCTACCACATTGGGAATTAAGTTTCAACACATGGATTTGGGGGAACACCAACATTCAGACCACAGCAGTACCGAAGTCAAATTTGATTCAAGCCTTTGGCTTTGTATTCCTCTGCAGTCTGAATGTGGACATTATTTAAGGAAGCAAAAGGTACCTGGGCTGGACTCTGACAGTGCCACCTGGCTGTGTCCAGTGACCTGATCTGAGCTAGTCATTTGAGCAGATTCAGTGTGGGTTGGTCACAAAAGCTGCAGGGACCACATAGCATTGTTCTCTGACTGTTGGAGAAAAGCGGGAGTTGTGGGGGTGGGCGGTGGGCGGGGGGGCACAGATGCTATTGTCTCTCAAAAGACAGAGCTCTGGAAGTTTCTCTAGACTCCAAGTCCAGGACAGTATTTCCCATAATCTTGGCCACAGCCGGTGCTGGAGACTGCTGAGAATGTCACCCCCTCTGGCTCACCTGTGGGTGCTCCTTCCCATCCCACAGCCCCCATGGGGCAGCAGCCCCGTGCACTGGCCGCCCCTTTTCCGGACAGTCAGACTTAGGGGAGATGGCCAGCCCCAGGTAGGCTGGCCGTGAGCTTCCCACTTCAGGTTTTCCAGTTTGCCGACCAGGCAGGCCTCAGGCCTGGATTTCTGCTGATGCAGGTGAACCCCTGGGACCTGACCTCTGCCCTCCTGTCCCTCAGCAGGGCCAGTTGTCAAGGAGATGACAGGATTGAATTCCGAGTTAAGGGAACCAATCTTGTCTTTCTAATTTTATCTTCACTCTCTTTTCCTCCTGCATCCCCTTCCTCCCCGTCGTCCTTTTTTTGTTTGTTTGTTTATTGCATGGCATGCAGCCATTAAAAGAATAGTGGTCATTCTCTAAATTGAGACCAACTCATTATTTTATTAAAGCAATACCTTTTACTGGCTTTTTAGGAAATCTCGGCTGTAGGTTTGCTTCTGTATGTAATATACTTTGTGCTACCTTACATTATTGATGACTGCCAAGCACTTTGACAAGCTCACCTGGAACCATCACAGCATCTGAGGAAGATTTTATTACCTCCAATTGTTTGATGCAAAAAATAGAAATCAAAAGGTGAGGCCCACAGCTAACCAGGGAATGAGCTGGGCTTAGATCCCCCGTCTTAGAGCTGGCCAGGACTTAGGGCAGGATGTGTAACTGTTCTTGGGCTCCCTGAGGCACTACACCCCTGGGACAGGCTAAATACATTCAGTAAGCTGTAAACAGCTGGGCTTTGAGCTCATTTTAATGCCTCGTTCAGATGATGCTGATGCCAATGCAGATGCTGCTCACTTTGGGATGTGACATAATCTCTATAATTTGTCAAAAGCTGTCAACTTTCCAGGACTAGCCTGCATATGGTGCTTCTTGTTTCTCCTTTCAACACTCACTTGCTCCTGTTCACTTTAAGACAATAAAAATATGTGACATTTGTAAAACTTTACTCATCAGGAGATTTTAGAAGTTAACTGAGAAACTTGCAAGGACATGGAATAAAAACTCAGTGGGGTAGACTTAGCTTCTTCCTCTCAGAAGGTGATGACCAGAGCCCTTTTCTGTTCACCTAGTACTTACAGTCTTCTAGAAAGATCCCCACTATATCCATTATCATCCCACTGTGTAACCCAGACATTTTCAGTTGTTTGTATTTCAATTTCAGTAAAGGACAATCAGCGGGAAAAAGCCCAGCTATTCTAAGACTCAGGTGGGCCTGAGCCTGAGGAAGCCAGGCCCGGCTGAGACGTCCTTCTTTGTCTCCACTCACACCCTTTGGTTGGAACTTTTCTCCCTGGGTCCCACCGCAGCTGCCCACTCCTTAGGTCCCCACTCTTGCTTTATAGATACTCAGGATTCTCCCCCACACACACATAGTGGCCACATGTCTTCTTCCTACCCATGGAGGCTTTTCCAACCTGCATCTCCAGTTACTTTTTTTTTTTTTTTTTTTGAGACAGAGTTTCACCCTTGTCTCCCAGGCTGGAGTGCAATGGTGCAATCTCGGCTCACTGCAACCTCCACCTCCCAGGTTCAAGTGATTCTCCTACCTCAGCCTCCCGAGTAGCTGGAATCATAGGTGTGCACCACCATGCCCAGCTAATTTTTTTATTTTTAGTAGAGACAGGATTTTACCATGTTGGACAGGCTGGTCTCGAACTCCTGAGCTCAGGTGATTTGCTCACTTTAGCTTCCCAAAGTGCTGGAATTACAGGCATGAACCACTGCACCCGGCGACTCCAGTTACTTTCAAGAGGACAAATCAACTTTTCTGTAGGAGGTGTGACAGAATGACTGTCATCCCAGCGTAATCATGAATAGCATGGTTCTTTTGACTCAAATCAAGTATTCTTTTGACTTAAATCAAGTATTCTGGTTTGTACAGTAAGTTGTGTGATCTCCCAGTTAGTGTGTTCTGAAGCAGGACACCATCATCCATATTACCTAATGTGAGTGGTTCCTTATACGAAATCGAAGCAAGCCATGCAGAGAGGGAGAGGGACATCAGGAGGGGACCTCTCAGGCCTCTCAAGTGACTTGTCTCATTGAGGTTCAAGCTCATTTATCTTTGTGTCCGCAGAGCTAAGCATGGAGCCCCTCACATACTTTTTGGCCTCAGCACCCTTTTACATTCTTACTGAGGTCTTTAAAGAGGTTTAGTTTATGTGGATTGTATCTAACATATTCACTGCATTAGAAATTAAAACTAAGAACAATTTAAAATGTGTATTCATGTATTTAAAACAATAATGAAGGCTGGGTGCAGTGGCTCACACCTATAATCCCAGCACTTTGGTAGGCTGAGGTGGGCGGATTACCTGAGGACAGGAGTTTAAGATCAACGTGACCAACATGGTGAAACCATGTCTCTACTAAAAATACAAAAAAATTAGCTGGCCGTGGAGGTGTGCACCTATAGTCCCAGCTACTTGGGAGGCTCAGGCAGGAGAATCACTTCAACCTGGGAGGTGGAGGTTGCAATGAGCTGAGATTGCACCACTGCACTCCAACCTGGGCGATACAGCAAGTCTCAACCACCACAACAACAACAACAAACAAATGAAAACATTAAATATTAAAATAAATCACGTTTTATGAAAAATATTTTCTGACACAAAGAAGTGTAACAAGGAGAGTGATTTGATTTAAATTTAGTGAGAAGCATGGCATTGATTTATGCTTTTGTAAATCTCTTTGAAGTCTGGCTTAATAGCAAATAGCTAAATTTGATTCCCATATCTGTTTCTAGATTTCATCTCGCATCAACACCCATCATGTAGCCTCTGAAAACTCCACTGTGCCCTCAAGAGGGAATGAGACAGAAGACAAAGTCTAGTATTATTATGAATATATTTCTGAACCCGTGGGCCTCCAGAAGCATCTCAGAGACTCCCAGGACTCTCCACACTACACTTGGAAAACTGCTGCCCTGGACATTCAGTTAGCGCCAATTGAATAAAACAAATTTTAATGTGGAAAATCTTTAAGAGAAAGTGTGGAAGCTTCCAGTTGGTAGAAAAAGGTATAATTTACACTTACTGATTGTTCACGTGTGATTTAAGCAGCTACCTTAGATGTCACATTTTGGTTCAAATTTTGGGAGGTAGTATGGGCATCGGGGGTGTCCTGAGGCCGATTATAAAAAAACTATCATGGAAAAATCTTTTCCATGGAAAAAGGTAAAATAAAATCCAAGCAAAATATTCGCCAAATTTTGAACATATTTCTTTGTTTGTTTGTTTGTTTGTTTGAGACAGAGTCTCACTCTGTCACCCAGGTTGGAGTGCAATGGTGTGATCTCGGCTCACTGCAACGTCCACCTCCCAGGCTCAAGAAATCCTCCTGCCTCAGTCTCCCGAGGAGCTGGGATTACAGGCATGCACCACCACACGTGGGTGAGTTTTGTATTTTTAGCTGAATTTTGTATTTTTAGTAGAGACAGGATTTTACCATGTTGGCCATGCTGGTCTGGGACTCCTGACCCCAAATGATCCACCAGCCTTGGCCTCCCAAAGTGTTGGGATTACAGGCGTGAGCCACTGCACCTGGCCATATATTTGTATTTGTGTGAAAGGGATGCATGCAATTCTTAAGTCATGGGATGAGTGTGTGTGTGTGAGAGAAGAGTAGATATTCTATCTCTTCTGATAAAATTATACACTCGCCAAATTTGGAGCTATATTCTCTCTTTCTTTAAGTCTGTGGTGTCCAATACAGTAGCCACCTGGGGCTACTGAGCCCTTGAAAGGTGGCAAGTCAAGTTGAGATGCGCTGTAAATATAAAATACACACTGTGGATTTTAAAGACTTAGTATAAAAAAATGTAAAATAGTGCGATCATTTAAAAATATTGAATGAATGTTGAAATGATATTTTGGATATATTGAATAAAATATTAAAAATTAATTTCACAGTCAAGAAATTAATTTTGTCCTTTGGTAGATGAATGAATTAGAAAAACAGGAAAGCATTCATAAAATGGGATATTATTCAGTGCAAAAAAGAAATGAGTTCTCAGGCCCTGAAAAGATATGGAGGAACTTTAAATGCATATTGCTAATGAAAGAAAGCATGCCGAAAAAGCTATACACTGTAAGATTCTGATTATTTAACACTCTGAGAAAAGCAAAACTATGGAGACAGTGAAAAAAAACATCAGTGGTTACCAGAGGGTTGGGAAGGGGAGGCAATGATGGAGGAACAGGTGGATCATAGGGATTTTTAAAGCAGCGATACTATTTGGTATGATTCTACATTGGTAGCGCATGTCATTTATACATTTGTTAAAGTCCACAGACGTATACAACACAGTGAGCCCTAATGTAAACTATGGGCTTTAGTTAATAATAATGTATCAACATCGGTTCATCAATTGTAACAAATATACCACACTAATGCAAGATACTAGTAAGGGGAAGTGTGAAGTGTGTGTGTGTGTGCACGCACGTGTGCAGGCCTGAGTGTGTATGGCAGGGGTGTTATATGCAAACTCTGAACTTCCTGTTCAACTTTTCTGTAAACCTAAAACTGATTTTTATGAAGTCAAGTCTATTAATTGAAAAACTAATTCTACTTATTTCTTTGTACGTGTATTAATGTGGCTACTAGAAAAATTAAAATTGCATATGTGGCTTGCTTTTTAGATTTCTATTGGACAGAGCTCCTTAGACTAGAGCTGTACCTCCTGGGCCAGGTGCTTAAGTCGCTTAAGCACTTAGCAAAGGTTTACTTGGCTTGCATAACCAGCAGGCCAGTGATCACCTGCAAGGCGCAAAAACAATCAGTCAAGGCCCAGAGAGATCCCTAGAGCTGATGGGCTCCATTTTCCTTGCAGACCACTTTGGGGAGGGGTAGTGGGAATGGCCAGAGAGAGGGGCGGCGGCTTCCTGCTTTCTGCTGGCTTGAGCTGCTCGGGAAAGCGGAGTGGTCTTTGGACAGTCAGAAAACGTGAGGTTCCTGGACCTCATTCCACGCCCTAAACGCCGCCCACAAACTCAGGGGAGGCAGGGCAGGAGCAATCCCCAGCCCCCGACTTCCAGCGTTTCTGGGAGTGCACGTGCGTTGCTGCGCGTGGCCTGAGCCCGGTCAGCGGCTGGGCACTGGTCGCAGCCCCCCGTCCCGCGGCGACCCCGGCCCAGGAAGGAGCCCGATAGGGGGTGCGCTTTCCCCTGCCTCCCGAGGCGGTATGGGGCCTGGCTCCACTCGGTGAGAAGATCCTGCCAGCCAGCTGGGTGAAAGACCCACAGAAATCCCGAACTGGCTGCAAGATACATTGGTAGCTGGCGCCTTTAGTCGGATTCCTGAGCTTTTGCAGAGAAGTCTATGAGTGACGTTTTCATAAATCACAAAGTAGGAGTGGAAGCAGCCTCCCTTCTTCCTAGCTGCACCCGGCAGCGCAACCTAGCACACAGCCTGTCCTTCACCCCTGGGGAACTGTCCCAGGGAAGCCATGTCGCAGAGCCTTCTCTCCTCCTCCACGGCCGGTCTCTGCAACCAAGAAATCTGAATGCAACCCGGGCATTCCCTGTACCCTGGCCTGTTGGACTTAATCAGGGACATAGTCCAAATGCAATAGGGGGGTCAGGGAAGCCTTCAGGCCCCATGGTTGGATTAGAAGCTCCTTCATTCCACAAATACCTGTATGTATTTTTCTTTTAAATTTTGAAATATTTCAAACTCACAGAAAAGCAGATAAAGAATACTGTAGGGCTCCTATGGAACCACCACCCAGATATAACAAACGTTAATATGTTGCCGAAAGGCTTCTGGTAATTTTTTAAAGAAATAAAAATTGTTACAGAGTAGGAGAGCCCCAGCATCCCCAACCCCATCCTGTGCCTTCTCTCTCATACCCGAGGGAGCCTCTCTCCTGATATTACTGGATTCCTTTCCTACCCAGGATTCATATGTTATCTGTGGCATAGCCATAAACAATATGTATTATTGTTTTTATCAATGTCCAATCAATATTTATTGGATGCCTAGCATGCACCTGCCACTGTTCTAGGCTTTGAGGATAGAGCAATGAAAAACCGAAACTCAATACTCGAGCTTAAATGTTAGTAAGGAAGACAAATGAAAAACAAACAAGTATGAGTGTGCTGGAGAAAAATCAGCCAGGAATGCAGTCCACTGCCCTCCTCTGAGTGGGTCCTGTCTTCCTCTCATCTTACGCTTTTGACTTCTTGTTGGAGGTCGTTTTTCCTGTGGGTGTCCCCTTCCCCTGGGTGGTGGAAATTTACAGAGAGGTTTTACATTTGCTTCTGCTAGGAGCACCAGGGGCTCATTGGTTTGTGAATGGTTTGTATAGATACTTTAGCCTGCGGTTTACATTTGGACTTCACCTCTACAGGAGCTGCAGTCTTGGGATGTCAATATCACATGGTAGATTGTTTTTCCTCCAGTAACCCAGGCAGATGGTATGTCTTTTTGCCACTCCTCCAAGCCATCAAGAGAGATTTTCCAGCCTTCTTTTCACGGAGGCTGCAGGTTTTTCAAAGGTTTGGGAAGAGGCAGGGTCTTGGGTTTGCTCCCTATGTCAAGCAAATGTGGGCTGCAGGTCACATGTGCTGTTTGTGTGACAGTCACTGGGGCCAAAGTCCAGGGCCAATATCACTTTTTTTTTTTTTTTTTTACCCCATTCTGTAGTCTCTTTATGCCTCTGGCACCTGGGGAGTTTTCTTTCTTTCTTTTCAACTTGGTTATAAATTTAAATCATTTTTTTGTTATCTTTTATCCAGTCTTTCTATGTGTTTGGAGGATGAGGGGGCTCCATTGTCAGCACTGATTACTATGCTGCCAGGTGTATAAGCCATGCCTTTGTTGGCTTGTCTCAGCCCCTTAAATCTTCCCTCTGATCTCTAGCATTGTGGTTAAAAGCCCTGATACCAGAGCCACACTCTCTTGGTTCAAATTCTGGTTCCACCACTTAATAAATGCGGGCCTAGGGAAAGTTAATTAGCCTCAGTTTCCTCATCTGTAAAGTGGGGACAATCATAATACTGACATCCTTAGATTGTTAGGAAGATTAAATAGATGAGCTTTGGTAAAGTGCTTAGAATCGTGCCTAGAACCTGGTAAGTGCCATATGAGCATTGGCTACTGTTAGTTTTAGTGTAAGGTTTTTATTGTTAGTTTGCTCTTAATAAACATTCAACTCTTGGAAAATAGAAACCATCAGATTAATACCATGAATCTAACCTCTAGCATGTTTTGTTTATTCAGTTCTTACTAGTTGTCATTTTGGAGAATAGAGACAAGGAACCCATAGGAAGAAGAATCTACAGGCAAACTGTGGTGGGGACGGATAATCCCGGAGGCTGGGCTGTCCAGGTGTGACCCTGGAAGGAAGCGATCTTCCCACCATGGGGGCCTATAGTTCTTTGATAAATAGATATACTTTTAAATTTACAAAGGTGTTTTAACTTTTGGCTCTTTCCTGTGACTTTGAGAAAAGAGTCTGTCTTTTGTACTGAAGTCTTTGCCTTGGCCACTTTTCACTTCCCATTAAATGGTGTCTAGGAAAGATTTTAAGAATTCCTGTGAGACACAAATGGGGATGGTGAGTCTCTCCTCTTAGCATTATGAGTTAAGTGCTCCAGCCCCAGAGGCTGTGCTTCCTGGGCTTTGCTGTAATGCAGTTGAATGTGTCAGGCTGCAGAGATGTTCACGCCATAAAGCCCGGGAATCTAGACGTGGGTCCCGGTGTCAATGTTAGGGAATAAGAATAATTGGATACATAGACTTCTATTTTATGCCTTGTTGAAAGCCAATATTGGTTAGGCTGGATGTTTTCCTTCCAATAACAAGTATTCATTGAGCATTTACTAAGTGCCAAGCACTGGCGACCAAAAGGCAACCACTGTTTCAAGTGTCTTAGACATTCTTCTAGAATTATTTGATACAGGCAAACACACACACACACACACACACGCACACACACACACTGCAAAATCGGAAGCATAACACACACATTGTTGTGTGTCTTGCTTAATGTTGTAGCTTGTAGGTCTTTCATAGCAGTACATATACTTTATTATAGCTGCTTCATTCTTTTTAATCACTGCATAGTATTCTACCACATAGATATACCATAACTTATATCATTAATCCCCTACTGGTGGACATCTAGGTTGTTTCAAATAATTGCCACAAAAAAATGCAGTGCCTAATCTTTTGGACACATTGTTTCACAGATATATATATATATATATATATATATGACTATATCTGCAGGATAAGCTCCTAGAAGTGGAACTGTGTGATTCTCCCTGCCCTCTTTTCTTTAAAAAACAATTTACATTCATCTTTTCTCAAGTTGGCAAGCAGGAGAAATATGTGCTATTAAATGAATGAGTGGGATGTGGGAGGGCAGTGTGGCAGAGAGCACTGGGCTGAGGATGGGGTCCCACGGTCTTTATTTCAGTCAGGTAACTGGCTGGATGACCCTGGCCATGTCTTTGAACTTCTCTGAACCATAGTTTCTTCATTTGTGAAATGAATCATTGGGTCATTCAAGGCTGGGGAAGAAATATTCATGAACCTATGCACCTTTTTAGAGCATTTGCTGTCCTGAGGTCCACTGTAGCTTTCTCCTCATACTCCTAGGCTTTTCCTTGACGAACTATGTGAGGTCTTGTTCTTGGGTTCCATTAATTTCTGGGAGGTTGGCAACCGCTCCAAATGGCCAGCTCCAAGGCCAGCTCCCATTTTGTAAGAACTTGCGGTGCAGTGAAAATAGGCCTGGAGGGTTGAAGAGTCCAGTCTGGGTTCTTGCCTCAGCTCCATGACACTGGGAAGTTATCTTCTCTTATAGAACCTCATTCCGTTGTTAAGTGGATAAGTCCAGCGAGGTTTTGAAGTTCCAAAAAAGGGCAAAGCCTCATTTCTTACCTTTTACACAGGGACTTTTTGCAGAATAAACATGCCTGTGTTCAGTTTTCAAACATGATTGAGTCCCTATAAGCTTCCTTCCTTCCTGTGGCCACTGTTTGCTCACAGTGGTTGTGGGTTGACTAGAGGAACCCCAGGTAGACAGAGGAAAGAGAACTGCTGGTGGGAGAGATTAGGCTAATCCCCATAAACCAGCAGGGCCATTAGTGAAATCTTTTCACAGGATTCCATCTGTGGTATCGTTGCGACAGAAACCGTTTGTTACCTGAAGTATGTCCCGAGCCTTCCCAAGAGTGAGGTTGTTCAGAAAACACTGACCTGAGTGTAGGAACCAACAGAAGACCTGAGCAACCTGGAACAACTCCACGCACAGGAAGCCCTTAATCATTCAGTGATCAGCCTTAATGACTAGTGTCAAAAGGAGAAAGACTACTACTGGCTGGTAATGGAAATGTAAACATTACTTTAATGAATGAACTTTGCTAATAATATCATGGTATAAATATTTTAGCTCAAGTTCAACTGAAAGGGATGATTAAGGAAGGTTGAGGGAGTTACAAACAGAGAAATAGATGGGGTCTTAGCAAAATGAGTTGACTGATGAAATTTTACAAAGTTGAGAAACGTAGATGAATAGAAATTACTGTTGTATAGAGGCTTCTTAAAGTCTCACCTTTTCACAGAATCTTTTTCCATCCTTGAACTGATTTGTCACCATGGACATTCCCATTTTCCTTAATGTTCAGTCTAGGGAGAACCTCACACTTGCACAATCCTTGGATGGGAAAGAAGCCCGGGTGGCTCCTTAAATTGAAGGCTCCTTCTGCCTTCAGGCCATCTGAGACAGCTCTCCTGGGACCCAGCCCATGCAGGCCGCTAGGAAAATGGTTACCATATTTGTCAGATCTCGTCCAAATCAAGCCCTGAAGACACATGCTTGGACATCTTTGGAAGCTCAGCGCATGGGAAACCGGCATCTAGGTCAGACTTTTCACCCTACAGCGACAACATGGAGCTTAACTATTCTCACTTCCAGTGCTTTCTCACCTGATCCAGCTCTGTTCTTCCCCATGATTGCAATGCACCCTCCCCACCTCCATCCTTGTTGTCTCAGTCATTCTATGCTTACAGACTCCCTGGTCATTGACCACCATGAGTTGGGCTTCCAGTGATGCTAGTTCTGGGCTCTCTCCTGATAACTGGAAGTTTTCTCATATCTGTGTTTGCCCCATGTCCAGATGCCAGGCTTGGAGACCGAAGCTTTGGGAAAAGAACTGCTGAGGCAGTGGCAAGAGACCTAGCTGTGGGCTTGTGAAGGCAGGGAGGTTCTTTGTGCAACCATAGCCATTCCTTCTGTCTGTCTGTTGTTGCCTTTCTCTCCTTGGATCTTTTCCAGCTCCTTAGACCCTAACTCTCATGGCTCCCCCTGCATGGCTGTGTTACCCTGCTGGTTGACTTCACTCACTAGTTGGCAGCAGGTATGACCAATAGTCTTTCACTGGCTGGCCCCACTCTGTTTTAAGCTGGTGTCTAACTTTAGAGCTTAGCCCTTTTCACATTGCTTCTGACCCCTCCAATGGCCCAGCCCTGCTCTGGTGTATATGTGAGGGGTTACAGGAACCTTTGTCTTCCTCCCTTTCAGGTTTCCACATGGTGGAGTGGTCCTGGGGTGAACTCTTTCTCTGCTCTCCACCTCCTTTGGGTGTGTGGTGCAATCAGCTGGAGTCTGGATCTGCGAGGCCACAATTTCCAGAGGCAGGATCCTTCCATGGAAACAGACAACATGGGCCCATCTTTCCTGCCCTCCCCTAATCCTGCCTGCTCTCCATTACTTTGTGTTTTCTCTTCAAATTCTCAGCATCTCCACCCAGGTTCATTCACATTTGGGTGCAGGTACAGTTCCCTGCAGGCTCTCCAGATGAACCTTCTCAGAGCCTCACACTTTGGGTTTAGTAGGTAATACTTTGATCATTTTTAGGCAAATTTGGTCTACTTATCAACTGGACAGAACCTGGGAGGGAAGGAAAACTCAAGAATAGGATCTCCACACTTCCAGGAGGTAGCAAGAATTCAGATGCCAGTGCTTGCTTCTCTGCTCTGTTGCTAACTCCCAGAGCTTTGCTGGTTTAACTCATTCTGATAGCTTCCTGGCTACAGCCCCCAAGAAAGTGACCTTCTGATTTATAAGTTCAGCGCTGGGCACAGTGGCTCACTCCTGTAATACTAGCACTTCGGGAGACCAAGGCGGGCAGATTGCTTGAGCTCAGGAGTTTGACACCAGCTTGGACAACATAGCAAGACTGCCTGTATAAAAAATACAAAAATTAGGTTGGCATGGTGGTCACCACACCTGTGGTCCCAGCTACTCTGGCAGCTGAGGTGGGTGAATTGCTTGAATCCTGGAAGTCAAGTCTGCAGTGAGCTGTGATCACGCCAGTGAACTCCAGCCTGAATGATAGAGTGAAACGCTATCTCAGAAAACGAATGAACAGAGAAACAAAACATAAATCCGACTTCCTTTCTAAGGAAGTCTTCCTGTACCCCTTTGGGCCAGGGACCTCTCTCAGGTCACATAGTGGACATTGGTGCTGTGTCCTCTTTTGCAATCACACAAGAGCAACCTCTTTCTTCCTTCCACTTGTCCATCCTTCCAGAGCAAAAGACACCAGCAAGCATCCATGTTCCTGTTCCAAGGGGCATGCCATCAGGATTCTGCAATGCTGATTTCAGCACCATCCTGCTGGACTACGAAAATTTTTGGTGCCTTCTGGGCATTTTATCTACTTGGAGGAGCAAGTGCATCAACCTGGGAAATCTTTGGCTGCCAGTGCCATCGGGCCACAGCCCGCCCTGTGGTGACCTTTCCCACCGCCTTCCTGCAGACACAAAGCAGGTCCCCAGAGACAGCTGTCAACTGCAGCAGCCACCACATAAAATCAGGTTCCGGTGTTGCTGAAGAGCTTCACCTTGCCTTAATACAGCGGCCAGGGGAAGGTTTGCCAGGACCAGACAATGCCTTCCTCTTTGTCTCCCTTCTCAGCTCTGTCTTTCTGCCTGTTCCTGACTTTGTTCTTTGTTAGAAAGGTCCAGAGTGGCAGAGCAGTGGCTGCTGCTGTGCAAGGCATGTAATTTTGACCCCTTCTGCTCCTAAAAAAATCAATACTCCTTTTGAGCCTCTGTGAAGAGTGTTTTATAGAATCCCTCTGAGAAGCCCCGATCTGTAAAAGCTGATATTATCTGATGACCCTTCTCATACTTACACAGTCTTTTTTTTCATAAAATATTTCCAGAACCTCACCTTCCTCTATAGCTGAGACCCTACCGCACATGTCTGCTTTGTGACGTGCCAATATAGTACATCTTACCTGTCCAGTTTGGATGGAAAAGCTCCTCATTTACATACCTGAAGGCAATGGGGTGTAACAAAGGTCATCGGCTGACATGGGCACCCTCAGCGAGATGGGAGCCTGAAGTAGCACAGCCGTGTTAAACACAGGATAGGGAGTCAGCTGAGTGCTCACTATGGAGCTGGAGAAAAATTCATCAGCTTGAGAATGTCACCTGTTGTTTGTTCCAGTCTTCACCAGTGTTGCCTCAAAGATAGAAAGCACCTCGGTTTGACTTTCCCTATTATACATGTCACATCTCAAGAGGAGAAACAAGACATCACGGAATTGCAAAGTTCCCGAGCTCGAAGAGACTTCAGAGATCACATAATGCAGATGTTGTGAACTGCTGACCAGATGTATCCCCATGACAGACGTGTCTTTTTTGACCTTTGTAGTGTTTTGGATTGTTTCTTGGTTTATTTGTTTTAAGCCGAATTCATCAGCAATATTTTACATCAGGAGACTTCAAATAAGAATAAAGTTTGAGAGATTTTCTTCAAAAATTGGAAGCGCAAGCAGCTCTGTTCCTATTCTTGAGTAGGAATAGGTGAAGAGTTTTTCACAGCTCTGGCAGCTCTGTTCTTATTCCTGAACAGTCTACCCAATGGCCTCGCTCACTTCTGGCGAAAGCTGAAGGCACCTGGGTTGGTAGTCCCTCACCTAAAGTCAGCCCCTCCCCATTTTCCCATATGAAAGCACAGGATCCTATTGTAAAAGGTGAAGGTGACTTCACTTCCCCAAGTCTCACAGGGCCTAAGTGGCAGAGCTCTTGTGGAGTTCTCTCTGATTGTGGGGAACTATGTCTCCTGTACCATATGGGTCTTCAGTATGATTGTTGTTGTTTCCAAGAACATTGTTAGAGCTTGGTGATGAAGTGGCCTGTAGAGATGGCTTCTTTTACTCCTGAAGTTGCCTCCAGACATCTGGGGCAGTCAAGTCTCTGATTTCTGTGTTTGTTTCCTCCCAAATATTATTTTCGTAATACACTCAAAAAATAATACTGAGAGTTTCTTACCACTAGATCTATCCTGCAAGAAATGCTAAGGGGAGAAGTCTGTCCCTCAGATTGAACCGAAAACAAGCTAGATGGCCAGGTGTGGTGGCTCAAACCTATAATCTCAGGGTTTGGAATGTGGAGTGGGGAGGATGGATTGAGGCCAAGAGTCCGACACCAGCCTGGGCAACATAGAGAGACTCTGCCTCTACAAAAAATAACATAAAAATTAGGTGGGTGTGGTGTTGTGCGTGTGTAGTCCAGGCTACTCAGGAAGCTGAGGCAGGAGGATCATTTGAGCCCAGGAGTTGAAGGCTGCGGTGAGTTATGATAGCATCACTGCACTCCAGTCTGAGTGACTGAGTGACACCCTATCTCTAAAAGAATAAAAAGAAGAAGATAGACAGTAATTTGAAGCCATATATAGAAATACAGGTCTCCAGTAAGGGTAAATATATGAGCAATTATAAGGGTAGTATTATAAATTTGATTTGTAAATTCATTTTACATTTTCTACATGATTTTAAAAGGTAATGCTAATGGAAACCAGATAAAATCACTACAGAAGAAAACCAATCACTCATAATTGCACTATTCGGGGAAAATTGCTGGCAGCAACTTACTGGGCTTACTGGTCATTTTAATATTTGATTGGGATCTTACTCTACACACTTATCAGTTCCCTGCCCGTTTCACTCTACACTATATTGGAGATATTCTTCCATGTCACTATAGTCATTTTTACAGCAAACTTCTCTAATGCTGTTAAGGCTTCCACAGCATGGATGAGCCGCAGCTGATGGACTTGTGTGTGGGGTGCTATCAGCTACATTGGGAGGAGGGGCCCACCTTGAGTAACATTGTGAAACTGCCTTCTTCCCTGTCTCACTTTGTAGCATCTGCCCCTAGGCCTCACTTTATACTGTATGGCCCAAAATTTCTTTCACACGGTACCTTGACATCTTTGAGCCTCACACAGCCCCAAAGGCCTAATAGTGAATTCCCCTGCTCTTCCTAGATATGCCCCCATTTAGCAAAGAAAGTCTCCCACCAGCATAGTTCCCTCAATGGCTGGGCTAACTGCACTCCACCTGGTCCTCAACCCAATGTGTTTCACTCCCCTCCCAGCCTGCAACATTATTCAAACAAGCCAATCACATGCCCCTGCAGGAGCCGGGGGCATCTCCAGCTCTTGTTACTATGAAGCTTGCCTCCCACAGTCCCTGCCAGCTCACTCTTCTCTAGAGTGCAACCTCATGTGATCCTGCATGGGATGAGCCGTCTTCCTCCTCTGGGCTGTGAGTCTATGTGACAAACTACTATCAACCTCATCAGTCCAGTGTCAATGGTATGTGTTTGACCATCCCCAGATTCCTAGGGTAGGAATCCCTCCTTCACCAATGAGGTGAAAAGGAGATAGACAAGACGCTCTTGCTCTGCTCACCTACTGTTAGGATGTGGGTTTAGACAAGGATTGAAAGCTCATTCCTTCTAAGGTGAAGATTTAAAGAAGTTTAAACATTAGTTATTGTGTATGGGGGGTTACATTTTAATAGCCATCAGTATTTGATTAAAGTTATAAGAGAAGAGTCATACTAGAGCCTAGGAATGAGGAAAGAAGAGAAATCCCAACTCAGTGGTGTCCTGTGCCCCCTGAATGTACTCCCTGGCTGCTGCCCATTGTCTACTTCAATCAGTGACTGTGTTCAGAAGCCGTGTGGCCCATTTCTGCCACTTGCTGAGTGATTTTGGGACAAGGAACTGCATATCTTTGAGCTTCACTCTACTTATCCCTCAAATAGTAAAACCAATACCTGGTCCTCCTATGCCATTGGTGCCCAGTGTGCCTGGCATGCGCCTCGTGCTGCATCTGCCCTCTTCTCCTCTTCCGATCTGTCTCTGATTTTCTTGGCACCAGCCAGGCACCAGCCACATTGCCTCATTCAGCAAATATTTAAGCAGCACTGATAGTGTGCCAGGGACTGTTCTAGGTACTTCACTTTCATTGAAGTATGCCTATAAACTTAAAACAACAACAATAATAAATGAATTCTGATTTTTTTTTCAGCAAAAAGAAGGCAGCATTCTGAGGTAGAGAGAGTGTTGTGTTGCATTTCAGACAGACCCAGATTCCAGCCCTGATATTTAGTACTCACGCAGTGCTAGGTGGATATGCAGCAGTAAGCAAAGCAAAGAGGAAGTATCCTTGGTTTCCACGCTCCCAGCTTTGTGACCTTGGCCAGCGTTTTAATCTCTCTCACCTTCAGCTGTCTCATCTGCACAATGGGCATATGAATACTTACCCTGGGGGGTAATTGTGAGGACTGTTGCTAATCCCATGAGGTCTTTACTGACACTCCATGCCTGGTCACCAGTCCCTTCTATCCCATTAGCCCCAAGAGATGTGACAGCACCTTCCTTTGTGCCACGTGGTCCTATGGACACCTGTGCCAGCACTTGTCACATAAGCATTGCATTTGTCCCCATTAGGTTGCAAGTCCAGACATCAGAGTCCTACATCTTTCTTTATGACTCCACACCTGACACTTAGTAGGCACTTTCGAATGTTTGTTGAAGGCGCCTGGTGCAACGGCTGTGGTTGTTCACAACTCGCACATTGGAATGAAGGCATCAAACTCTGTGCCCTTCGCTAAAGCTGTCACTCTGGCTACCCAGTGGAGCCACCACTACTCAAAGGGGTTGGCCCATAACTCAACTCTTGGCTATGCTTTTGGGCCATTCTTGAACCACCCCCAAAACTTGTCTCTTTCCTTTGTTTTATGTCAAATTTTCTACCCAAAGAAAAGTTACCATCTTCTTTAGTCATAAGTCTTAATTCTGAATCTGTCAACACCAAGGACATCCTAGTCTCTAAAACTGTAAAATGTTTCATAAAGTTACATTGTTATTATCTGGCAAAAAAGCCACAACCAAACTCACCCTCAGGGATGGAAAATTGTTGCCACCATTAAGAATTATCCAAAAGAATACTCAATAAGCAATGAAAGAAATTCCAGAAGAGACATTAATATGTTTTGAACAATGGGGTGTCATTAGAAAAAGAAAGTAATTTGAGAGAAAGTCTTTTCATTTAAATGAATGAAAAAAAAAACCCAACCCCATTGCTTATAGTTATCCTATGCCCCAGAGAATAGAGGGGAGGAAAGAATGAGCTCAAGGAGCAACAACACAAGAAGTGTCCAGAAATAATAAGACCCACCGTGGCTTATGCACTAACCATTCTCCCACACTTCCTGACTTGTGATTTCCTCCACTTATCATTAGGAAGAAGAGCAACACTTCCTTTTTTTTTTTTTTTTTTTTTTTTTTTGAGATAGGGTCTCACTCTATTGCCCGGGTAGGAGTGCAGTGGTGCAATCTCAGCTCACTTCAATCTCCACCTCCTGGGTTCAAATGATTCTCCTGCCTTAGCCTCCCAAGCAACTGGGATTATAGGCATGTGCCACCACAGCCAGCGAATTTTTTGTATTTTTAGTAGAGACAGGGTTTCACTGTGTTAGCCAGGATAGTTTCGATCTCCTGACCTCATGATCCACCCGTCTCAGCCTCCCTAAGTGTTGGGATTACAGGTGTGAGCCACTGTGCCCAGCCAGAGCAACCCTTCCTAGTGGTCTTGTTTGTGCCCAAAGATAACTGATAAAAATACCTCCTCCAACTAGACTTTTCCCAGGTGTAGTGGGAGTGGCCATCCAGGCAAGGCTGTGGGTGTCCAATGGATACAGCAAAGAGGAGCCAGGATGGAAAATCATGAGCAGCCTTAGGGAGGCACCAGGGAGGAAGAGGTTACTTCCATGCGTGGGTCTCAGGACGGCACCAGGGAAGAAACAAGGGTTTTGTTGGACCATGAAAGCCTGGGAGCACTGGGAGGTGCTTATGGATCAGAGTCAGGGAAGGGGGAAACGGGGCCACCCCAAGCTGAGGGAACAGGGCTAACTACTTATCAACTAAATGGCCCAACTAAATGGGCATAAGCAAGACATAGTTTGTGAACTATCCACTTAGAGCATTGTAAGCTCTAATTCAGTGTCACTCATTCTCCATGTGACCTTAGGACGTTGTTAAATCCCTCCATACCTCAGTTTGCACATCTGTTAAAAGTGGAAGAATACATTACTTGTGTGTCTCACCAGATTGTTCTGAGGATAGAATGCTCTATTCCATTAGAAAAATCATTCATTCATTCATCTATCCTTCATTCATTCAAACAATCATCTGTTGTTGGGCCTTCTGGACTTCCATCAAGAGCAGGGTGTGAGGAAAGACGTGGATGTGAAATTTTATTCAGATCAAGAGCTATAACCAGCTCTATTAGGAGAGAGAATTGGAGAATAATGACTAGAGACATCTGAGCATTGGCTTTAGAAATGCTCTCTTGGCTCCTAAACTGCTGGTAATTGCATCTTTCTCTCCTTTCATTAACCGTTAAAAAGGTAAAATCTCAATATAGATAGAGGGGCATCTCTGGTAAGAAAGGCAGCCAGGAGCAGGACAAAACTGGGCTCTGGGTTTGAGTGCCGAGGCAGTTCCTGGAGCACTGCCCAACCCTCACCTGTGGCTGGTTTGCCTGCACTGCCCCTTCCTCTTGAGCAAAGCCCAACACTCCATTAGGAGATGGGAGAGCTTGGCATCTCACTTCTTTGGGCAAAATGAAAGAACGCACGAGGCATGGACACAGCTAACCTAGAGGTTATATCATCCCCTGAGAGTCAGCTTAACTTATTTGATAAAGATCGCAGAAGGAAGCCCCCCAGCTTCCCTTATCCTGGTTGATATTGGTCAAAAGACCTAATTGCTTCGTCTGAGCTCACATCCTTCCCTTCTTTTGGTTGATATTGGTTGCAAGATTTAATTGCTTTGTCTGAGCTCACACCCTTCCCTTCTCTTGGTTGATATTGGTTGGTCAAAAGACCTAATTGTTTGTCTGAGCTCACAACCCTCCTCTTTTTACTGGGTTCTTGTGGGCAGGACAGTTGCTAGGAGCCCCTAAAGGAAGATTAGGACGAGGTGAAAAGGTAAGGTCTAGGGCTGTGTTTACTCTCCCACGGCAACCTGTGTGACCAAGAGAATGAATGAGGAGGCAGCAGATAAGGTTAATCAGCACAACAAGCTCATTGCTTCATAGGGACACTGGTTACAATCCTAGTAAACCCCAATAATTTTGTTTTTCAGATAAAGGAAAAAAATCTTGGAGTTTTTTAATATTGCATTCCCTCAGAAAATCAGGCCTTTCAGAAGATGGCTTGACCATTGTCTGTAAACACAATTAGTCTGGAGTCCCCGCCACACGGTAGTAAAGATGCCTTCGAGAAAAGCATGAGGGAGATTAAATGATTACATTAAGAGAGCAAATACATGTATGATAAAGTTTTATGAGCTCTTTTTCCAAGAAAAGGGCTCCATAAAAGCAATATTTTATTATCCTTGTTCCAAGGCTCAGGGAAATGTAGCCTCCCTTATTCAACTTGAGAGTTTGTGACTATATTTATCTATTCATGTGTATCTTTTAAAAATGTATTTTTTTTCCAAGAAAATTCAGACCAAGCATCATATTGGTGTTATTAACATTATTTAGTACTGAATCTTTAAATATCTTGTTTTATCCTCTTCTGGGCAGTAGCTCAAAATTTCTCTCATAATATAGCAAAACTTTATTGTAGCAAAGCAGACATTAAAATATTAATAGAATGTGATCCTTTGCTGAGATTATGAGAGTTCCTTCTTTGTAGGATTTTAAGAGTAAGTTCATAGACTCTCAGGAACAGGCTAAAAGCTGACAGATGGGTTAATGGTGCTCTGAGCACACTGTTACCTTTTCCGTAAGCACAACTGTTAAGCAAAATGAGAATTTTTGTTCCAGGTGTACTATCAGTCCTTGCAGCTAGGGGTTTACAGCCCAAGACAGGCAGATAGCAGTAATGAGTAACGTGCTGTTCTTATTATATAGAAAAAATAATGTAATGCAGGTCAATGTTTTACTATAGGTAAAGGAAACACGTACCTACATGTAGTAGATGAAAATGAAATTATGGGAGCCACACATTAGTACCAATCACCACTGGTCTTCCTGTTCATTGAGAAAAACATCCCCAATGTTTTTCTCAAATGTTTCTGCTGTTATTTTTCTGTAGTTACAGAAGTTATATAGTTGTAGAAATATGGTAGCCAGAAGACCACTGCTCTTCATTTCTAAAGGGTATAAACTATTTCCCAAAGACTCATTATATTGAAACATCATGGAAGTTCTGCTTAACTGTATTAGGCATCTATTGCTGCATAACAAATGACCCCAAAAGTGACTTAAAACAAAAATTAATATTTATTATCTCACACAGTTTCTGTGAGTCAGGAACTCAAGAGTGGCTTGGCTGGTTAGTTCTGGCTTATAATCTCTCATGAACTCGAATGACAGTGGGGACTGCAGTCATCTGAAGACTTGACTGGGCTGGGGGATCTGCTTCCCAGATGGCTCACTCTTGTGACCAGCAAGCCTGTGCTGGCTATTGGTAGGTGCCTCAGTTCTTTATAACACTTGGATCTCCCCACTGGGCTGCTTGAGTTCCTCACAGCATAGCAGTCAACTTCCTCCAGAGTTAATGATCCAAGAGAGAGCAAGAAAGAAGCTGAAATGTCTTTTATTACCTAGCCTCAGAAGTCATATGCCATCCTTTCTGGAAATATCCTACTTAGCAGTACGGGTCAGCCTTATGTGGAAAGGGACTACACAAAAATGGGAATACTCAGAGGCGAGAATCACTGGGAGCCATCTTGGAGGCTGGCCACCATATTAACTTGTCTGAGTCTTCACCCTGTCTTCTACCCATGGTAGCAGTATTTTTCTAAATGTCGTTTTGTGTTTTCCTCAAGATGGTATTAATGAAAGGCATTTAGCAAAAACAAATACCTACCCTTACCTTACCCTTACCACACACACATACACCAACGCTACCAACAACAACCTTCCATGGTGAAAATAAACATGGTAAACTATGTTGGGAGATTCGCAATTCACTTGTGATAATAAAAGTTTTGAAGTACACTAGTAAGGAGATGTGTTTGAACTCCCAGCATTTCTTAAACTCATTTTACATTGAATTCTCCTTCAAGGAATATATGAGACACCCTGACCATAAGGGCATAATTTGATAAAGGTCTTTCTGGGGTTGTTCCATGTTAAGGGCAATCTGTCTTTAAGTTTGGGAGCCTGCCCAGGGAGGTTTCTATGGCTCTGTGACATTTTTGTGGGAATTCCAGTGGGGTGGAGGGGACATCTGTGTTAGAAATCACCTACTTCCCCCACCCCCACTAATAATTGCAGTTCCAATACTAACCCTTCATTCCCAGCAATGATAAGACTTTAGGCAAAAATTATCCAAAAATTAGTTGGGGATTATCCTATCACCCATTTTGTTTTAGAAGAAGGGTTTTCTTCTTGGATGTCATATTCGTTGCATTTCTCCTTAATAAAGAAAAGAGAACGTGGTGGTAGCAGTCTTCCTGAATTACCTTGGGTGTCAGGGAAGCAGAATGGCATCGTGGTCAAGCACACAGACGCCGGGGTCTGAGGCCTTCACTTCCCAATCCTGCTGTCGCATGCATAGCCTGAGTAAGCTTGGGCAAGTCCCTCTAACTTGTTTATGGCTCAGTTTCTTTTTCTGCAAAATGAAAATAAAATAATAAAACTTACCTCACAGAACTGTGAGGAGTATGCGAGCTGAAACTGATAAAGTCCTCATCCTGTACTGGTGCTTTCCCATGGCAGAGTCCCAGAGAGCACTCAACCATGAGTTCTCATGTAAGAGAAAAGGTAGACTAGAAAAGCTGGGAGTTCTACCATCACCACAAAAAACTTACTATCTCTGAGTTGCCAGAATAATAGAGAAGCAGGTGAGAAAGTCTCGACCTGACAAGAACTCAGGAAAAACTAAGAGATAGAAGAAGAATTCAGCAAAGAACCAGGAATTAGGAATGGGCCCGTGAAAGGGCAGGTGTGTGTCAGGAGTATGTTGGATGTCACGGGCACCAATTTTCCAGTGACTTGGTGACTTTATCAGTGCATACGAATGGTTCAGCCTTATTATCGAATTGCAGAGTTAAAAGAAATGTCACAGATTAGCCAGCCTGAAGCCTCATTTGACAGTTAAAGGAACAGAAAACTACACCGGGAAAGCATGCCTCCAACAACCCATGGACTGTCAGACATGAACCCAGGCTCCTGGTGGTGGGGCCTGGACCGTTTTTTTGCAAATAAAACATGTCCTATGTGAATTTTAACAATCTCCTGCTAAGACAAAATTTTCCTGATAATACAGGCCCCATAGCATTGTCTTGGATGGATGCTGTGTGCTCTCTCAAACCCAGATTCTAACAAGTATCATGGGTCAACTCTCACAGTCATTGAGTGTCAGAATAACTGTCTACCAAGGGTGGGGTTAGAACTTCATAGTTGCCAAACTGTGAGGGAAACCTGTTCTATGTGTTGTTATGATAACATGGATTTTGTTTTCTTTAATTAACTTTATTGAGGAATAATTTACATACATTAAAACACAGATTGTAATTGTGAGTTTAGAGAAATGTATATTCCCAAGTAACCACTACTTCAGTCAAGAATTAGAATATTTCCATCACCCCAAAAAATTATCTCATGTGCCTTTGCAGTCAATCACCTCCCTCTGCCCCATACGCACGCCCCCAGCAAACACTGATCTGATGTGACATTAAGTTCTCGGTCAACCGAAGTTGGAATAATCCTGGCTTGCCCCAAGCACTGCTCTGGTGCCCTGGGGAAGAAAGGGCAACTCTGCGATCTGCTTAGGAGACAGAAGGAGGAAGCAGTAAAGTTGCAACGCCCCTTGTATGTCAACTAACGCCCAAATGACAAGGGATGAGGTGATCTGACAAGACTGGAGGTCACTGTGGGCCAACACAGTCAGGGAGGTCTTGCAGGTCTGAGGAGGGTCTGTGGAAGGTGGTAGGTGTGGATGGCTTAGTGTGAGAAGGGAGGGACAAGGAGGAGGTCAGGCAGCCCAGCAGGGGAGGAGGCAGCCAGGAGCTGACCTCAAACGTTCATTGCCCTTTCGTGAACTTGACGAGGAGTCCTCGGCCAGAGGCGGGTGCAGGATTCCTGCTGAGCAGCTGCAGGATGCGAGTGAAGTCTGGGATAGGAGGATCAGGTTGTTTCTATCATTATTGCATAATACAGCATATGTTGCATTAACATACATTATTTACTAAATAAATGCAGGTTTAAAAAAATGTCGGACTATGATCCTGCTGCCCTTTTGCTTTTGAAAATGGCCTTGGTGCCTCTCAGCCCTTGGCCAGCCCTCCTGGGCTTCAGGGAGCTTGGGAGTGTGAGCATTTGCCAAGCCTTTAATGACAGGGGCCCATTAGAGCACATGGCTGGATTCCTGGAACCACCCATTAGATTAAGAAATGGAGCCGGAGAATTAGCTTGATGCATGCCCTGCCAAGCAGGGACCCTCGTCCTCATGGTGGTGGCTCCCTGGAGGTTGAAGCAGATGGGGAAGCTGTGTCCAGGTCATTACCGCTGTGTCACCAACAGCAGGCGGGCTCTGAGCAGCCCTCCCCACCCCACCTACTCCCATGCCAGGCAGTTCAATTCCTGTGGCCACCAGGGCCCACGCTGTCAGTAGCAAAGGGCATTACACAATGAAGAAAGGGAGGAGAGGGGCAGGCATGTGAAATCATGAACAGAAATGAGAACCTACCCCATGCCAGATACTGGACTAGAGGGAGGGTCGGACACCATTCCTGCCCTCAGTGAGGGTGATAGAGGAGGAATGAGGCTGGTTAATATCCTATGGTAGGTGAGAAGTAATAAGGGTCCTATTATGGGCTACATTTTTTCCTCTTCAAATTCTTCTGTTGAAGTCCTAACCTCAGCACCTCAGAATACGGCCTTGTTAGGAGATAGTCTTTACAAAGGTAATCAAGGTAAAGAGAGGTCATTAGGGTGGACTCTAATCCAATATGACTGGTGACTTTGTAAAAAGAGGAAATCTGGACACAGTTAGGTATAGAAGGGAAATGACATGAAGAGACACGGGGAGAAGATGGCCCCCTACAAGCTGAGGAGAGAGGCCTGGGACAGATCCCCTCACAGCTCTCAGAAGGAACCAACCTTGGAAACATCTTGATCTTGAACTTCCAGCCTCCAGAACCGTGTGACAATATATTTCTGTTATTTAAACCAGGGGTCCCCTTGGTACCAGTCTGTGCCCATTAGGAACCAGGCCACACAGCAGGAGGTGAGTGGCAGGGGAGTGAGCATGACTGCCTGAGCTCTGCCTCCTGTCAGATCAGCGGTGGCATTAGATTCTCACAAGAGTGTGAACCCTATTGTGAACTGTGCATGTGAAGGATCTAGGTTGCACGCTCCTTGTGAGAATCTAATACCTGATGATCTGTCGCTGTCTCCCATCACCCCCAGATAGGACCGTCTAGTTGCAGGAAAACAAGCTCAGGGCTCCCACTGATTCTACATTATGGCGAGTTGTATAATTATTTCATTATATATTGCAATGTAATAATAATAGAAATAAAATGCACAACAAATGCAATGTGCTTGAATCATCCTGAAACCACCTCCACCTGCCCTGGACCAGCCCGTGGAAACACTGTCTTCCACGAAACTGGTCCCTGGTGCCCCAGAGTTTGGGGACTGCTGCTTTAAGTCCCCAGTCTATGGTAGTTTGCTACAACAGCCCCAGGAAATGGATACAGACCCTATGGGAGAACACCTGAAGGGCCCTTGAGCCAAATGAGGGGTCAAGAAAGGTCGCCTGGATTGAAGAATGTCTAGGCTGAGACCTGAATGACAAACAGGAGGTTTCCAGTGGGGAGGGGAAGGAGTAGTGTCAGTGAAGAAGGACGAAGGGACTTCTGGGTAGAGGGCCTGGCCAATGGCCCTGCAGTTGCGGGGACCCTTTGGGAATTGCAAGTCTGTGGGACTGGGGACAAACCTGAGTCAGAAACCCAAAAGAGGGTGATACGGTTTGGATGACTGTCTCCTCCAAATCTCCTGTCGAATTGTGATCCCCAGTGTTGGAGTGCAGCTTGCTGCGAGGCAAATGGGCCACGGGGGTGGATCCCTCGTGAATGGCTTGGTGTCCTCTCTGTGGTGATGAGTTCTCACTGTATGATTTTAGTTTAAAAGAACCTGGCACCTCCTGCTGTCTCTCCTGCTCCCTCTCTCACCAAGAGCCACGCCTGCTCCCCCTGCCTTCCCCCTTCCAGAAAAGCTTCCTGAGAGCCCAGCAGATGCCGGTGCCATGCTTCTGGAACAGCCTGCAGAACCATGAGTCAAATAAACCTCTTTTCCTTTTAAATTACCCAGTCCCAGGTACTCCTTTATAGCAACACAAAACGTACCAGTGCAGAGGGCATCAAATGTCAAGGGAAGGAAACAGGCCTGAGGGCGGGAATGTCCAATGCAAAGCAGGTTGCTCAGCATGGGTCTCTGGAAATTCTTGGAAATGCCCCTATCTTCTATCGGCAGCTTCCTCCCTGGATTCTCACTTCAGACAGCAAGGTTGTAAACCCGGGCCACTGACCTTGTCTATACATATGTCACTGTAGATCAAGAACAATTTTTTTTTCCCCTGTAGTGATTGATTTATGTGGGTCTCTTGGATCGGGTTAATTGTCAACAGTGTGAGCTCCTACTGCAAGACAGGGAGTGGGCTTATCAGCACACTGTGTTACCCACAGTTCTTCAGACTGAGAGCTGCAGATGACGCAATCCTATGTTGACTTGCTCCTGGCCCTGCAGGGCGGTTGGGCTCACCTGCCCACAGACAAGGCGTGATGACTGATTGCGTTTTGTCAGTAATCGGCTTGACATGGAGCCAGCAAACTCCCAAAGTTAGATTAGGAGGTGAGGTAATTGGTTGAGGACTTTGGATTTTAGTTTATTAATGTCCAAACAATGGGGAAGCTTTCTGAATGGAAACAAGCCAAAATATTTGGCCTTCAAAATCTCTTCCGGGGTCATGGAGGTCTGCTGGTTAAGGGTGGGGCGTGGGTTGAACAAAGCCAGTGGGTGAGATATATCTCCATGAAAATGCACAAAAATCAGTGCTGCTGCCTTGTTGGTGAAAAAAACAAGAAAGGAAATGCACAAAAAGTGGAACATCATGGGATGCTGAGAAGGCAACACAGCACTTGCTTGGAAAATGAGTGAAAGTAGAAGGCTGTTAAAACTCAGAGTTTAGGCCTGCAGTTTTTTGTTTCTTAGGAAGGTCACATGAGAATGAGCGATGAACTTTCTCAGGGCCAATTTCTGGACAGTGGATCCTGTTTTATCTTTCAGAGAAAGGCAGGGACTATTCTCCAACGTTTTGTAGGCTGTCAAGAGGGAGGATAAATCTGAGACTGCCTTTAAATACTGGGTTTCAATTGCTTCCTTCCTTCCCAGGGCAGATATACAGTCTTCTGGTATGATTTAATGTCCAAACTCAAGCGACTGCTGTGCTTCTGCAGGATGGAGACAGCACTTTGCAATTATTTTTGTGTTCTCTGCAGAAGACAAGGGTCAGCCCCCAGTAGGGGGACACTCAGGGCTGATGGTTCTCTTAGGGAGGGAAAGTGAGAGAGCATGGTCACTGCTGGCCTGACTCCCTACAGCTTCTGGGTTTGGGAGAGACCTCGCTGTAACCATCACCACCACCTTCATCATCATCATCATCATCGTTGTCGTCTGCTGCTACTGTTGTGCTAGAAGGGGTGGAAGTGGTAATTACTCATGCTTTCTCCCCTCTTGGTTTTAGCCAACTAAGGAGCTAAATGAGATCAAAGAGTCAATTATAGTACCCAAAGCATTGGACTCTCTGGAAAACTGGGTAGCAAGATCTTTCGTGTGGCTCTTCAGTCTGAACATACACATCCAACTACATTCCTGCTAAAGAGAAGCAGACCTCCCTCGTGGTTGGAGATGAAGCCAGGCAGGTCTAAGAGAACCAGCAAGATATGTCCATGTCCCACTCAAGGATTCTGCTCTTGGCCAATGTGGCCTAGTGGATTTGCCTGGCTCTCCCTGATCTCACCAAGCAGATAAGTCACTCTTCCTCTGGCTGAAGCAGCACACGATGGGGGCAGTTGGGGGAGAGACTGGAAAAGTATATTCCAATACTGCTCTCTTCTAGGCATGGGGCAAGGTGGAAATGTAAGCAGTGGAGTCATAAGCATGTCCCTTTAATAACTATGATATTTGTGATCACCTCCTAGATGCCTGGTAGTTTGATCAGGATAGTGCAGTCTACACCTGATTAATTTAAGGTGGTTTTGCTTGCTGATGAGGGCCCAGAAACCATGGTTTTACAGTTCCTCTAAATTGTCACCGGCTCCCTAAGTCAAGCTTTGGGCTAGCAAAGGCTTTTGTTCTTGTACAGTTATCAGCAGGGGCCATGACTGGCCACAGGCTGAGTCTGCCCTGGGTAGTAGAGGTCAGGAGCTGGGAAAGGAGAGGAATTGTCTTTAGTTTAGTCTTCCATGCCTCTGACCAATGAGATTGGTTCAAGGATGAGGACTGATCCAAGGTAGACCAAGAGATATGATCTTGAAACTTCTGTTGGAATTTCTCTTCCTCAGAACTAGCAACTCTTCTATTGGTGGCAGTTGCTGACTATGGGTGACTGCAGCTGCTCGGAGAGCCCTGTTAAGACATCTAGTCTCGGAGGAGAGCCAGTCAGGAGGAAACCAGAGATCAAGTTCTGATTATTGTGTTCCAGTACCTGGATCCCACTATGCCTCAGCCAGAGAGACCTTTGGGTCTTTAAGTGAGCCCATATATCCCCCCTCCTTTTTTAAGCTGGGTTTCTGTTGCGTGCAACCAAAAGTCTTGGCTAATGCATTTGTGGATCTTTCCAATGGAATAAACAGTGTTTAGATCATTGATTGTAGAAATAAAGCAGGAAACATACACACATAGTGAGATATGAGGATTCTCCGAGCCTCTATGATCAAAAGTAGCCCACTCCCACCTTCAAGCAGAACTGGAGCCTCTGAGGTTGCAAGTATATTTACTCTTTGGAATTTTAGGATTAACTCCAGGAGTGGTAGCTGAAGCTGTTAGCAGCCAGAAACATTTCAGTTTGAGTTGATCAGTCCAGGTTTTTCATTTATCTGGAGTGGAGAGAATGGGGCTGGAAAGGAGTGAATATGTAGAAGGTGCTTTGGTATTTGGGGAGGAGCTAGGAAAGGCGTAGGTGATGTGGTCAAGGTGACTGGGGAGGAAACAGAACGCAGAGGGTTAGGATGGGGGTGGAGGGGACACTAAAGATGTAGGAAGAGATGAAGGTGGAAAACACCAAAAGTTTTACCCGTAGAAAAGTCACAAGAAGTATAGCAAAGACAAAGTCTTCCTGAGTCATAAAGGCAAGGGTCATCCCTACCCTTGAACAATACTGGTCTAGGTGCCCACATAATACATGAGGAAAATTGATACTGATAAAGACTATTAACTGTTTCTTGCCAGGTAAGATGCAGAATGTCGTCCCTCCTAGGCATCTGTACTTCTATGTTAGAAGCTATGATATGAGATTATTGACAGAGTCGGTAATATTTTCTTAGTGAAATACACAATCTCTGAATTACGCTAAGGATCATAGAACACTCCGGTATCTACATTTCAGAGTCTGACACTAGCGTGATTGCAGGTGTGGGAATAGCGAGTGGGAAGATGGTGTGATCTGTGTGATTGTGGGTGAGTGTCGTGGGGGAATGGATGTGGTCTGAGTTATATGGCATGTCCCTGTGTGTATCCGTGTGTGTAGCTGCAGTGGGAGGCACTGGTTTGAATCAGCATGGGGCTTGCCTTGTCCGACAGGCAGCTGTCAGCCAAGGGGCACTTCCAGTTGTAATTGAGAAATGGCAGTGTGCTATCTCTCCCGGAGCGGGATGATAGTAATTAATTGTTCATTGATCCCTGCAGGTCAGCTAGAGGTCAGAGAAGTTACTCTAGTGGCCTTCTAGTTTGCCAGGCAGCCGGGAGCAGTGATTTGAAACCTCAGTGAGAGGTGAGAACTGTCCTGTGCCCTACACCCTGATCCAAGGTGATGGGATAATTATGGTAACTTAATGTCTATGATTACAAATAATACAAGTCAGCTGTTCAGAAAAACTGTGCCAGCACACTATTTAAGACTTTTGGAGGAGGTGGAGAAAAGGTGTTTGACAGTGGATATTTTTCAGCACAGAATGGAACGCTGCAATAGGATTGTTATTATCATCACTTTCAAAAGCTTAGGTAAATGTCCATCTGTGGGTGAGGCTGTGAGTGGAGAACCCCATAGATCTCATCTCAGATCCACATAGGTGATTCCATTCTAAGAGAACTCCTGCACAATCTGAAGGGCTCGTGCACAGTGAGGGGATAAATGAAGACTCAGTTCAGGCTCTAGCACTTCTGCAAAGTCTTCTTCCATCTGCCACATTCTCCTAGCATTCAGTGATCTCCAACAAATAACAGGGACACCCTCCTTTCTTCTGTGCAGTCTTCATTCTGCAAATATTAATGGTGCCTGTCTTTTGTTCCAGACACCATGCTAGGTGTGCCTGTTGCATCCAAGTTCCCATGGAGCCTGTATATGTCCTGAACGTTTTTCTCTGTCAACATCTCCCCTCTCCAACTAGATTGTAAGCTTTTCAAAGGCTGACCATGTTGCCTATCTTAAACAACAGCCACAGCAAACATTTATTGAGTGTTAGACTGGCCTGGGCACATGGAAAGCTCCATAAAGCTTAGCACAGGGTCACATCAACTAGTTCCTCAATAAAAATTGATTAGTTAAAAAAATATGGAACCGACTTGTTCAGCTAATCATGGGGATGGTGAGGAGCATAGGTGGGGGGTTGCTATGGTGAAGTCTTGGTAGTTTCACTGTCTCCTGTGGGATGAGATTCAGAATGATGTCCCTCTGAGGCATCTGTACTTGTATGTTAGAAGCTATGGCGTGAGGTTATTGACAGAGTCTGTTGTGTAAACTTTCTTTGCGAAATATACTATCTCTGAGTTATGCTAGGGCTTATAAAACAATCTGGTGTCTACATTTCAGGGGCATTTTAATCGAGGGAAGTGAGTGTTGGGGTGAAATCAGGGATCTGCTTTTCTTTTGAAATGTTGATAGAAGGTTCTTTCTGTGCACCTGCACTTCTCTATTGGATGGCGCTGGATGTGGTTGCCTTTTGTGGCTCTTGGTTGCAATACAGTTCTCTTGTTGAAATGACCTCCCTCTAACTGATGCCTCCGCCCTAGGCTCATCAATGGCTACCAAAGCCAATGGACACCTTGTGGAACACAGTGTGGCATTTCACCCATGGCCTTCATGAAATGTGCCCTTTTGCAGTTTATGATTCAAGGCTCTTGTAGTTTTCCCTCCATCTTTTTAGTGTTGTTCTCAGTCCCCCTTCATGGGCTCTCCAGGTTTTCCTGTATCTTTTCTAAGTTCTCCCTTGTGATTGTCACCTATAGTCTCTATCTTTAGTGAGATAGATGTCTCTCCCATTCCAAGTTCTCCATTGTAATTGCCACCTGTGTTCTCTATCTTCAGTGAGATAGATGTCTCTCCCCAGCCCCGAGTCCTTGTTTCTTTGGACTTCATAGGCAGATGTCTGCACCGGAATAACCCATACCCATCTTAAACTAGTAAATAAAAATGGAATGCATGATCATGTCTCCATCTCCCATCCTCACCTCTATACCTGTTCTCCATTTAGCAAATGGCACCTCCATACACCTGCCCAAGTGAGAAGCCTGGGGGTCATCCTTGACCCTCTCCTTTCCCTCGCCTCTCACCCGGTTGGTCTCCAATCCCTGGGATGAGTCTATCTCCTAAATATCTCTTGTATCCCTGTTACCTTCTTCACCTGCCAGGCCACCAGGATCATTCACTCCTCGCCATCTCCTTCGTAGAGCATTGAAATGGTTGCTGAAATTGTCTCCCTGTTTCCCCCCTTGCCCACTCCCATTTGTTTCCCACCTCCCTCTTAGAGATCTTTTAAGAAATACAGATTACGGTTCCTGCCTCACAATGCAAAGGTCAACGGTGACGCCATCTGGGGCGCGCTTGGAATCCAGCAGGCGGTTGTTGCCGCGTCTTCCGCAACCTCCGCGGCCTGGAGCTGGCCTCCCCC
>NW_012100765.1:2751697-2778640 GCF_000951045.1 Mandrillus leucophaeus | reverse complement strand
CGGGCGCAACCCGGGCCTGCGGGGGTGGTGCTCCCATCAACCCGGCCTCGTTGCCCCCTGGCGACCCTCAGCTCATCGCTCTCATCTTGGAGCAGCTCAAGAGCCGGGGCCTTTTTGACAGCTTCCGCCGGGACTGCCAGGCCGACGTGGACAACAAGCCAGCTTACCACAGCCTGAGCCAGAAAGCGGATAATTTTGTGTCAGCACATCTGGACAAGCAGGAATGGAATCCTTCAGTGAACGAAAACCAACTGCGCGATGGTCTGAGGCAGAGTGTGGTTCAGCCAGAGAGGTCGGAAGCTGGAGTAGACAGGATTATTTCTCAGGTGGTGAATCCAAAACTAAACCACATCTTCAGGCCACACATAGAACAAGCAATTCATGAATTCCTGGTGGCCCAGAAAGAAGCGGCTGTGCTAGTACTCCCTGCAGAGCCGGAAGGCCTGGACCCTCCAGCTCCGTCTCAGGACACTTCCTAAGAATATGGCTGACAACTTTTGAAAGCGCTATTTAATTTTGGGTGAAGAAATGGATTCGGTTACATAAGACTGCAATTTCAGACCAAAGATAGGCCAAGGTCGTCACTGAGCTCAAGATTTCCACCTACACCATGAGCAGTGACCAGATTGAAAGGGAAGCAAGTTCGGCAGAGAGAGAGTTGACCCTATCGACCCCTGCATTACGCTGCCATTTGGCCGGCCTGTCCAAGGGCCTGACACCAAGCACACACCACAGAGAGGGAAACACTACTGCAACCCAGGGTTGTCCTGAAACAGACATCTATACTTGGACATGGAGACTGCACATAGACTTTAGGGTTTGTGCTCTGGGATAAACGAAAGCTACAGCGAGAGGACATAATCAATCCTAAAGACAATTTCAAAGAACAATGACAGTCAAGGTTAACTGGGAGTAGTATTTGACAGTATTTATTTGATATTGTCTCTCAGAGTTGCAAACTAGATTGTACACGACATTAGCGTCAAATAGCTTTAAAGTTGTGACCTTCTTGTACATGAATCTTCTAGCCAGTTTCCTTTCCTTTGTAAGAGGTAACAAAACATGAAACCCTAGAATGAGTGAGAAGTTCAGACATTAGGTATAAGGAAACTCATTTGCAGACTCTCTGTCCAAGGCTGCTTCCTGTCTTGCAGGGGCTAGTGAGTCTTGTGTGTGTTTATGTTATTCTCACATTTGTGTTTTTTTAGAAAAGTGGATGGTCAATAAATTGCTTATCTTTCAACAGCAACAACAAAAAAGAAATGCAGATTTATGTCCTTGTCATCTTTAAGCTCCGTCAGTTTTCTGATATTTCCAGAAGGTCAGACACCTGGCATGGTTTATGAGGCCCATGATAATGGGGACCCTGGTCACCTCTGCTACCCCACACACTGTCATTTCTCATATGACCGCCATGCCCATGGCTATCCTGGACACCCTGTATTCCCTCTGCTCACTGTGAAGGGAATGCCCTCAGCTACTCCTACCCTCCTTTAAGCCTCAGCCCCTGAGGAGCCACACACCATGCCCAACCCCCGTCTAAGCAGGAATGACAGACTCCTTCCTCTGTGCTTCCATAGATCTCATAAGGGATGACCACACTTACAATAGTAGCTAGGTCTAACAAAGCACTTGCTGTATGGCGGGCAGTGTACTAAACGCTTAACTTTGCTTACCATAGTAAGTCCTCATGATCTAATTGAAGAAATCCTATCTTTATTCCCATTTTTCTTCCCATTTACAGATGCAGAAACCAAAGCTCAGACACTGCGTAAGTGGTGGGGCTGGGGCTGAGCCTGTGTTGAGCACAGGGCCACTTTTAACCTTTTTTAACCATGCTTTTAACCACACCACCTCACCACAGTGAACTGTCTTTGCTTACAGGTCTGTCATCTCCACTTAAATGTGAGCTTCCTCCAGGGTAGGGATTTACTTTGTTCATTTCTATTCCTTAACCCCAGGACCTAGCACATCACAGGAGCTCAGCAATTTATAGAAAGAAACCAGTTCTGGATTTGTCTTTTCCAACATTTAATTTCTCAGATGCTAGTATTTATCATCTAAAAAGTGAGCAAAAGTTAATTTTGTGTCTGGTATCTACATGTCTAAGCAAGAAAGAGCTTTCTTATCCCTGGGGGTATTTTATCTGTAATATTTACCTCTGAGCTATTTTAAATGATTCTTCAAAATTTAGAGTCCAGAAGGTAGAAGACCATGTCCTTTCTGAAAATGTCCCTTCCTGTCACAGGTACCAGCCTCTTTTTAAAATTAGCTTGTGAATATGAACATCCCAGCTCTTTAAAGTTTAATGTCCCAGCCATTTTAATTGTTTCTTTCAAAGTACAAAAGAGCAGCTGGGCCACATCGGCACTAATCACTTGCCAACTTTCCTTTTTACAAAAACAGCTAAGCTCTTTCTGAGATTTAAAATCACTCCATCTGAGACCCCATCTTGGCACCTATCTTTGCACTAACATAAAAGGAACCTAATTTCTGCTTTTAAGAAATGTGTTGCGGAAGTGATTTTTGGTTTGGGGTTTGTTCTCCTTCTTTTAAAAAATAACATAATAAAGTGTAATACAACTTTTAAAGTTTTTTTTTCCTTTACCAGTTCTCTATTCCCCTTTTCTACTTGAATTGTCCTGAGACAGGGTTGCCAGATAAAACACAGGATGCTCAGTAAATATGAATTTCAGAGAAACAACAGATACTCTCCTAGGGCACAGACCATGCAATATTCGAAACATACTTGTATTAAAAAATTATTTGTTGTTTATTTGAAATTCAAATGTACTGGTGCCCCATGCTTTAGTTTGCCAAATCTCCAAATCTGCCAACCGTAGCCTGAATGCTTCCCGTTTCCACCACATGAGTCTGGCAAATGGAAAATGCTAACCCATACGATGGACACTCCTGTATTCTGAAAATAAATATGTCAACAAAAAAAAAACTGTACTGTGACTTGAGAGAGCTCATTACGTGCATGCATGCATGCCCACTAGTCCCTGCTAAATAATTCCTTTCTTGCAATCCAGAAGGATAAATAAATGTAATTTCTGGAATTCTATACATTCTTATCAATGAACTACAAATATTTATTGAAAATGTCTCTGTTTTGGGAAGACTTGGAGTCCAAAGGGGTAGTTGGCACAGTCACTATCCCCAGGGTCACAGTTTAGTTTCATGAAGCAGGAAAGAAAATGATTTTAGTTGTAATCCTAATAATGAGTAAAGAGAGTTTCAGAGAAGAAATACAGCAGTAGACGCCAGTGAGATAGAGT
This sequence comes from Mandrillus leucophaeus, assembly GCF_000951045.1. Taxonomy (NCBI): domain Eukaryota; kingdom Metazoa; phylum Chordata; class Mammalia; order Primates; family Cercopithecidae; genus Mandrillus; species Mandrillus leucophaeus. The sequence continues at coordinate 2,775,359 of NW_012100765.1, read as the reverse complement.
GAGACAGACAGAGGGAAAGAGACAGAGAAACAGAAATACAGAGACAAAGAAGAAACAGAGAAAAAGGGAGGGAGGGAGACAGAGACAAAGATATAGACAAACAGAGACAGAGAAACAGAGACAGAGACAGAAACAGAGGCAGAGAGACTGAAAAAGAGACAGAGAGATGTGCGCGTTTCCTTTTTATGCTGCAGGGCGACTCTTCCATTCCCCCTTGCTCCTCCCCCACTCTGATCTCCGGGCTGGGTGGGTCCTGGGGTCTGGGCGGAGTCAGCACCTGTCACAGGCACGCCCCCTGGGGCACCATTTGGCCCTGGGTCTGAAATTGATTCTTTCTGGATTTCAGGGCAGCAGCAGCAGGCAAGAGCTCGGCTGTCACTTCCAAGACTTTTATAGACTCTGACAGCAACGCTGCTCCCTGTCTTTTGTCTTTTGTATTCTGTTTGTGTTCAGCCTCTAATCCACGTGGGGAATAACATGCGGGGCCTGCAGGGGAGGGCCTGCCTATGGGCCATGTGCCAGCAGGACAATCTGCAGAGACTGGGAGGCCTGTTCCCCTCCCAGTCTTCCTTTTTGATTTATACACGTGCTCTGGGATCTCCTTTGCAGGAAATGATTTCTGGGCCCACCTCCTGGCAACTTTGAGGACAAGGACCCTGCACCCAAGGCACTTCTAGGCTTGGGAAAATCAGAATCTAAGATAGGCAGGCCAGTGTGGAATGAGAGTTACAGATGTGAATACATGTGGCTTCATAGCAGGGAGTGCTTCCTAGGACCGAAGTGTCTCAGGGGTCTTTGAAGAGAAGAGATTTGAGTAGCACCTGGAAAGAAAGGATAGGCCAAGCTGGGATGGTGCCCCCAAAAGGCAAGGCCAAGGGAAGGCGCAGGAGAGAGGGATGGGAATGGCAGGAGTGGCTGGCGGCAGGGAGCAAGTGGTTGGAGAACCTTCACACTCTGATTTAAATGGTTCCCAATGCAGGAAACCAGGGTGCACCTGAGGTTGAGGGCTTCTCAAACTTGAGTGAGCATCAGGGTTAACCAGAGGGTGGTTCTGATTGAAATACACATTACTGGGCCCATCCCTAGAGTTTCTGATGCAGTGGGTCTGGGGTGAGGCCTGAGACTCTGCATTTCTAACGAAGTTCCCAGTGATGCTGGTGCTGCTGCACCAGGGAACCACACCTTGAGAACTACTGTGTAGTGGGCACTGCCCAGAGACCGAGAACCTCTTCCCTCTGCATCTATTTCCTCTCCACTTCCTGGAACTGGCTGTTTTCCAGATTCTTATGAAACACAATAGGTGATGTTGATTAATTACCCATTTTTGTTTTGTTGTGTTTGGCAGGAAGAGAGGAGAAGGAAGATAATTTTACCTGGTTTCTTTTTCCATCTACTCAGTCTTCGGAATTTCAGTTTTCATTTCTTGGGTACTCTTCCCACCCCTACTGCCAATTCACAGATAATTACGAACAGCCAGCAGGTCTAAATCACTGCACTAGCCTCTCCTCTTCTTTGCCCCTCCAGTGAATGCACCAACAATGAGTGGGGACAGCAGATTTGGGCAGTATTTCTATGAAGCCTGATGGTTAAACACATTCTTTCTCTTCCCCATTCTTTGGTGTGACTCAAAATCACAGAATCAGAAGAGGGAAAATGGGGTTCTATTCAGATTGGAGCTTTAGCTCCACCATTGGTTGTGGGCAGCTATGGGTATAAGGGGCAGGCTCTATGACTGGGAAAATGAATGTCATTCAATGGGGGTCTCACTAGACCGAGGGGCAGTGGTGTGTGGTCCAGCTGGAGCCCATGTGGGAGGAGCTTGTGTTGCTGACTGGTGAGTGCCCATTGAAGAGGTGCCCGCTCCGTAATGTTTCAGTTGCATATTTCTTGCTGCTCCCTCTAAATTGTTTTTTTAAATCCTGGTCATAAAAACCATCCTACCTCAAAAATATTGAACAGGTGCCAAAAATGGGGAACAATCACATCCCTTCTATGTTGGACAACGTGGAAGAGGAATTTTCCCCACTTTCCACAGCAGAGCTTTTGAACTGGAGCACCATTGCATGGTCTGGTAACCACCAGCTGTGGCTGTGCATGAACACAGCTGATCTGACCTAAGTAAGAAGAGACCAAGAAAAGGAAAGCAATATTATTAGAAGCGGTATGAGAAGAGAGGTGGGAAGATCTCTGGGAGGTATCAGGAGTGCCATGGGCTGAGATGGGAAGGGGTTGGCAACCTATAAAGTATGGGCATGGAAGTCAGTTACCCAACACTCTCTACTCTCAGACAACACTCATAGCCCTCCCCAAGGCAAGCCAGGACAGACTCTGTAGAGCATCTCTGAAACCCCACCCAACTAGGGAGAAAGAAATCCCTCGCACGAAGAGTTCCAGTGATTTAATATGCACAGTAGGTTGCAGCTTAGCTCTCTTTGCCCTCAGTTTCCACTAAGATTTTTCTCTCCCTTGCCCACTCTTCTCCTTCGTTCCTCCCTGGTCCTTGATCTCTCAAGGCAGGCAGCCTCCTGTTGTCTGGGGAGCTAGTAGCTGGTCTGTGAATGGGTTTGTGAAAACACGATTTGCTTCAGGATGGAAACAGATTATTTCTAGGTTTCTGGATTGCGGTGCTGTCGCACAGATCCTCTTTTTATATTCGTGTCTTGGACTGTAGATGGAACATGGGCCGAATGTGAATGGCAGGGAGTCAGTGGTATCCTCAACGTGGGAAGAGCCCTGTGCTGGGAAGCTAGAGACCGTGGTTCTGGTCACAGCCATCTACATAACCTGCCTGGGACCTTTGGCTGCCAACGTAGCCTCCTGGGCCTCAGTTTCGTCATCCTCCTGAAATGCTCACCTATGGTGCCCCCAACAAAGAAGGCAACAGTTTTAAGATTTGACTTCTGAAATCCCCTATTGTGACCTGGAAGGGCTCGGTGAGCCCTTGGGCCCTCTTTTAGGAGCTCATGTTGATTCCTTGAGTTAGTTCATTATCTCCTGACACTGAAGGGATGAGATCAACCAGTGTGTGGATTGTAATGGCTGCATGTCCTCTTGAGAGGCCAGAGGATGGAGGCTAGTCAGGTGCTGGGGGATCAGGAAGCACCAGAGGCTGTGTTGAGGAAGGAGATACTGGATGGTCAGTGGACTCGGCACCTCTCCCTCCTCCCTTGTGGCTCCCACAAAATACCACCCTCCATGTAAGAATGTCTACCCCAGAGAATGCATTGATTCTGAAATACTCTATTTCATTGTTTTTATTCATCAGCATACCAAACAGACAACCTGAGTGTCTAGACAACTGTAGTGAGTGAGCAAATAATTCCAGGCAAAGTTAAAAATACTTTTGGGGCTTAGCCTACACAGCTTATTGTGGATAAATATATTTCTTTTTCCCTTTTCAAGGATTGGAAATAGGCCATGATCTCTGGCTTTTGGGCCTATCCAGGGTCTGAGAAGCTCAGGTTGGGAGGATAAATTTTTAGATGAAAAGCAGGAGGAGGGCTCCAGAGTAGAGAATGGTGGCTTCTCACTTGGGGCTCCTGTACCCATGGCTCACCTCTTGAGGGGCCCATCCCCACTGTCAGTGCAGGAAGAGGTGGTCTGTGCAGGGCAACCACGCAGGGGCCCTTTGGGTAGCGGGCTTCCAGGCAGCCCTCCCCACTCTCACGCTTCCTACCTCAGCCGGTTCTTGGCACGCAGCCCTTCTCCCCAGATCCCTGACACAGGCTAATTGCTTGTAACAAAACTTGGCCTTAGAAATGTCAGGCATAATGGGAAGAGGGAGGAGGAGGAAGAAGAGAATCAAAAACAACAAGAGGAATTTGGCAGAAGCCACCGCAGAGGGTGCAGCCTCCGGGGCTCCCAGGGCCAGCCAGGTTCATTAACGGATGTGGATTTAGAAGGTCACCACCTTGTACAGGCAGTTGCTCCAGCCCTGCGGACGCCAGGTAGCAGCTGTCATGAGAACACCTTGGAAAGGGAAAGGAAGTGTCAGGGGGCCTCCCAGCACTTCAGAGCCGCTCCGGGGCCTGGCCGAGGCTCCTGCCCTCCTCCAAACAACAAAGTCAAACATTTATTAAGCCAGTTCCTTCCAGTCCGCTGGGCCCATCGCTGACAGGAGGGAGCTTCCTTCGAAGGCCTGGCCTTGACTCAGGGAGGCCATGGGGGCACGCTTGTGACCTCTCACCTCCTGCTGTGGCTGCTCTGCGGGGCACGGGACTGGGAGCTGAGAAATGACAAGTGTGACCTTGGGTCTGCCCCCCAGACATGCTGTTTTCAGTACTTTCCTGATCTCTGTTTTTAGATCCTTGTTTTCACAGTCGTCCAAAAATTGGACAAAGCTGATCTCACTAAAGCATTAATAATGGGATTTGGCTTCTAGAGTCTGCGCATTTTCAGTGGAAAGATCTGGCCAGGGGCACTGCCCCAGGCAAGGGGAAGCTGGAGCTTCTCAGCTCAGCCTCAGCTTCTCCCTTGGCTTTTCTGCCCCTTCTGCAGTGAGCCCAGCCTAACGCTAGCCCTGTGGGCGCTGTGAAGCCCCAAGCTGGACCAGAGGGTGGATGTGTTGCGAGGGACTGGGAGGAGTCTGCTTCTCCCCGTGCAGATGTCAAAGTCAATCATTTCTGAGGTCAGCTCTTTGCCCCTTTGCTGAAATCCTATTGTGTGTTCAGAGTCAGATCCTCGTCACACAGCTAAACCCACCCAAGGCTTGTCTGCTGGGGTTCCAGGTGGATGGTGTGGAGATTCAAAGCCAGGCTGCCTGGGTTTTCTTTCTATCCCTGCCACCTCCTAGCTGGGCAAGTCACCTTCCCTCTTTATGCCTCAGTGTCCTCACCTGTAAAGTGGTGAGTACGTATCCACCTTGCGGAGTTATGACGAAGATTAAATGAGATGTGAAACGCTGAAGAACAGTGCCTGGCACCAGCAAGTGTGATAGAAGAATTTATTAGTAGTGTACATTGCTAATTGTCTGAAATCTTTGCACTCTAAGTACTAAGGGCAGCTCTCCTTTCCCTAAAAACTCACTCCTAGGAGAGGACCTGATTGCACAGCATCATCCAGTGGGGATTTATTGAGCATCTACTGTGTGGGTGTTAAGTGCCATGTACACAAAAATAGACAAGGCCTCCACAGATGCCAGCCTTCCAGCTTCCTCAGTGGAAGCAGATTTTGCACTCGGCTTCCAGTCAGCACATGTTTGGAGAGCTCCCTGGGTGGTGAATAGGGCTGGGGCAGCCACAGGATAGGAATGGGTGGAGGGCTCGGTCCCGGCTGCTGTCAGGTGCTGGAGCCAGGCACTCCTTAGGATAAACGTCGCTTTCTAAGGGTGAAAGAGACATGTCAACTAAATTCAATATGTAGACCTTATTTGGATCTTGCTTTGAACAAACCAACCATAAAACCATATTTTTCAGATAACTGGGAAAATTTGATCACAGAGGGGTTGTTAGGTGTGACAATGGTATTGTGGTTGTGTTTCAACAAGTCTTTCTTGATAAGAGAGACACATTTAAGTGTTTATAGATGAAATGACACAATGTCTACAATTTACTTTAAAATATTTCACTGGGGTTGAGAGGAGGAAGGATGTGACCAGACTGATCAAACGTGGATAATTGTTGAAGTTGGGTAACGCTGCAGGGGGATTTGTATCACAATCCCATTTTGTGTCTTTGAGAATTTCCATAATAAAAAGTTAAAATAAAAACACAATGGAGATGCAGCTGCTTTGGTCCAAGCAGGGCCCTGTGTGACCCTCAAGCCTCAAGGGTGGGCAAAGTCACCTGTTCCTTATACTTGTGGCCCCAGCCTAACCTCCTTCTCCGTGTCCTTACCATGAAGAGCACACACTTCAACAGTGAACTGGTGGCCATGGAGGCAGGAATTCAGATTTTTGAAGGAGATCTGTAAGGAAAATCTGGGAATGGGGAGGGCCCATCTTCAGGCTGAGCTCCCCAGGCTGTGTGAGGCCTTCACTCTTGCCCCACTGATCTGGCACTACAAAGACTCTCTGGGCCAAGGAATTGCTCTTTCACAGCCTCAGGCACATGCGAGGAAAGGTTTCCACTGCCTTGAAAGGCCCCTGGGTCCCTCAGCTCTGTCACTGTGCCATTTTCTCTAGAAAAGCCTATCACTGGAGTGGAGAGCTGTCCCATCCAAGCCCCAGGGAGGTCCTCCAGGCATCCTTGCTGGAGAGATCCTTCTCCTGAATGGAGATCTCTATTGCTTTGGAAGTGTCTACCTGCATATCTTAGATGCTGGCTCACACCCCCAGAACATCTCCAGAAAGTTACTGAAGATCCATGTTCTTCTCCTTCTCTCCTTCTCTGAGCCTACTCCACACACTCCCATTTCAGAGCCTGGGAGAGCAGGCAACGTTTACCACTGTGCACAAGAAAACCCTGCTGGGTTGAGGTGGACTGGAGGATCCATCTCCGAGGATTAGAGGTCTCCAAGCCAATACGACTATTAGGATTTGGAGGCACTCTTCGGTGACCTGATTTGTGTCATCCTGGACAATTCCTTCTACCTCTTTGGAATCTAACTGCTCTCCTTTGAAGGACAGGAGTGATAGGAGATCTGGCTGCACGACTCTGACTGGTGGCCAGGAATCCTCACCCCCATGGTCCTTCAAGACTGAGAGTTGAGTGGTGCCCAGGTTAATGCTGCCCGTTGTACCCATGACAAAAGGAGATGTGGTTTTGATCAGGTCTGCCAGAGTCTGCATTCCAGAACCTTCTTAACAATCCTCACGGTATCAACAAATCAATCAGCAGGCTTCAGTTAAGCCAGCTACTCCCCAGGCAGCTATATTTCTTGCCATTTGGAACCTTATTCTGTCTACCTATAATTCTGGTTTCTCATGTCATGCTAGCGGCAAGTGGAGGAGGGGGGTGGACAGGAGGGAACTGAAGGTTGTCTGGCTGGAGCCCTTCCTAAGCAGTTGCTGGCAGCCTAGCCCAGGTCCCTCTGGCATTGGTTGTGTGGTCCCTTTGGTGTCTGGCACAGTCACTATCCATAACCAGTTTGGTGTGGGGGTTACAAGGACAGCTGTGGAGCCTCTGGGGTCAGGACACTTGGAGCCCACTCTCAGCTCAGCTGCTGACTAAGGTTCTATGTGCTACGGCTGCCCTTTAACCTTTCTGGGCCTCAGTTTTCCCATTTGTGAAGTGGGGATAATAACGTCCCCTACCTCAGAAAGTTTTTTGGTAAGAATTAAATGAGTCAAGCTCTCAGAAAACTGCCTGGCATGAGATAAGGGCTCAACATCTCTCAGTTGGGACTGCGAATGCTCACTTGCTGCCTGCCCGATGCTCTGCGACTTCTGACTAACTGTCTCCGGCAGGTGAGATTGTGATAGGAGTGGAGGGTGCAGAGTTATTGCATGGTGGGAGAAAACAGAAAGCAGTGTTAGTTATTTTATTAGATCACAAGACAGGAAAGAAGCCTGCATCCTGAGTTCTACCCAACATCCCGGGGAGCAGCCCATTCTTGCATCTCTCCTTGGCCGCAGTCCTGAGACCATGTTCAGGGCAAGTCTGCTCTTTCTGCTGACTTCTGTATTAGGTCCCTCACCTAGTTGCTGCCACTTGACTTTTTCCTTGGCAATTAACCCAAAAAAACTGCGTAGGAGGGGAATTTGTTTCCTTGAATGCCTAATTTGCTGGGTGTCTACTTTGTGCTCCCACTTGGCCAGGTTCTGGGGACTCGTGAATGCATAAGACAGAGATCCAAAGTCTCCCAGGCCTCAGGATCTACCGGGCCTATAGCTCTCATCCGTCAGCCTCACCCTCTCCAACCCAGATATGCACCAAGCACCCTCAGAGCCTTCACCCCTGCTCTTCCCTGAGCTCAGAGCCCTCTCCACACCCACATATATACACACGACTCCCTCCCTGGCTTCCTGCAGGTCTGTGTGTGAAAGTCACCTCCTCAGAGAAGCCTTCTCTGATTTCGCACTTTAAATCAGCCCTCCACAATCTGATCTGTTCCCTGCCTTTTGGTCTTCACAGCACTCATCACTCACTATTTGATATTCCATTATCTATTCATGGGATTTGCTTTTTATCTGTCTCTCCCAGAATTGAATAGACGTCAGATATTCTTAACCTTTTTGTGTTCCATGACCCCATCAATAGTCTAGGGGTCTACAGATCATCCCTTTTCAGAGTAAGGTTTTATAAATACATAAGAGAGAACACATAGTATCACAAAACAAACCAACTATATTGAAATATGGCTATCAAAATGTAAAAGAAACCTCAAACTTATGATACAAGGATTACATATGCTTATTTGTTAATACATAAAATAACAGAATCTAAAAGTGGCCTCCCAATTTCTACTTTTAAGGTAATGCTATTTCCAATAAATATTTCTAGACCTACAAAAGAACTATAATGTGATATGAAAAGACTTATTTTTATTAATAACAAAGCCACAGGCACTGCTAATACTAGTGTGCTTTGTTGCCTAAATTCATAATTGAAGAAAATGCTATATTTTTGCAAGTTTAGTGAAAAGGAAAATGCATTTTCTGCCCCACTCAAGTTCAAGATTCCCTTGAGTTCTTCAGGTCAGGTTGAGCTCTTTAGGCCACAGGTATTGTTTTCTCTCCTGTTAGCACCAAAAACCAAAATCACCGGTGCTCAATAAATATTTCTGGAACAAACAAATACTTATGTTACAATCTGGTAGTTAAAGGGTTAAAATTTGTTTCCCAATTTTCACATTCATTTTAATTATAAAATGATAACAATAGGTACTATGCAATGATTGCTTTCTGTATACCAGACCCTCCTTTATAAGCATTATCTCATTTAATTCTTCTAATAACCCTGCAGTGTGTACTATTAATACTTTCATTCTGTGGGTATAGAAACTGAGACAAAGTTTAAGCAATCTGTCAAGGCCACAAGGCTTATATTAGGACTCAGATCTGTCTGTGTTCTTAAATTATTAAGGTTAGCTTCCAATGAGGGTCTCAGCCTCCAGGACTGGCCCACAGTTCCAACAGGTCCTTCCCTGGTCAACTTCATTGGGTAGAATTCGCACCAGCTCTCTTCTACCCTGGTCCTCTTATGCTACCTGTGGTGCCAGCGGTGGGATCTTAGCCACTCACCCAGCTTAACACAACTACCTAAAAGCTAATGACCCCCAGGCTGGTATTACCAGGATCAATTTCTCTTCTGCTCTCCAAATCTTAAAGTCCACTCTCCTATTGAATTCCTTTGCCTAGATGTTCTTTAAGCCTACATTAACGTAAGAGTCACCTTCACCACAAAGACTTTCCTGACTCTTCCCAGGTAGATCTGCTATGTTGTGTCCCCATTGTTTTCTGCACATACCCTACTACTACTCCAGTAATATTGTATTTGTTTACATACCCTCCTATCTTTACCATTCTGGCAGCTCCTTGATAACAGAGACTATTTCCATTTTGTCTCTAAACCCTAGGACATAGTGCAATGTCTGACATAGTAGGAAACTGTGAATGCTTGTTGAATGGGCAAACAGATGAATGAATGAATGAATTACATGCACCAATCATGGTCAACATTTTGGCTGTTGCGTTCGTTATTAATTGCGTATAACCAAGTGTCTAATACCATTATGTGGCCCAAGAGAAATAGATTTCGAAGATGCAGAAACAGGGTTCCCCTTTATTTCCAAACCTGGAGGTGGCCTGCAAGAAAAGTATCTAGAACTAGATCACAACAGGGTAAAATATCTATTTGTTTCAGTTCCTCAAATCAATTCAAACCCCGTTAATACTTAATTTAATTCACGGGCTTTTTTTTTTTTTAACAAAGAACATTAACAGATATGTTATTAAGCTATGGGGTCATTCATAACTGGTCATCTCTCTGTGAATTAAATTTTAAAAAGGAAAAGTAAAATCAAAGAATAATCAGATTTCCTATTTATGCAGGACAACTAAGTTAAACTATATTTACTTTCTAAAAATAGATTATTTTCTTAAGAAATAAACATTTATTTTGATCTCAAGTGATCTCAATATATCTTATATAGAGTTAACAAATACATTCCAGGTAATAGTATTATAGACTTAATAGATTTAGCATGCATTTAATGATGTTTGAGTGTAGAGCACTGAGCTGAGACCTGAAGGAAAACAAAGATAGATTGAACACTGCCTCTTCCCTAAAAAGGAGCCTGGAAACAATAGAAGAGTGTAAGCCTCGAGGGATGGGCTGAGCTAAGCTGATGATGGAACTTATTCTTCAAGATATCAAGTACTGAGACATTTTGAAGTCTTGGTCTAGTGGCATGTCTAATGGTGGAGAGGCCTCTTGGGTCTGCAGAGAAAGCAGGATGTGGGATAAATGGCCACTTTAAAACCACACTTTCCTTATTAATTCCCAGCAGTGATGGGTACCTCGAGTGTGCCCCGATCTCCAGCTGCCACAAACAATGCTGTGGTGAGCATGTGATGACTCTCAATCCAATGACTAATGTTCTTATACAGAGAGAAGAAGACACAGAGGTGTGAAGACAAAGGCAGGTGATGAATTGCCAGGAGCCACCAAAAACTGGAAGAGGCAGGGAAGAATTCTTCCTAACGTGAAAACAGCACCAAAGGGATGTTGCTAAACCATTCATGAGAAATTTCCCCCATGATCCAATCACTCCCACCAGGCCCCACCTCCAATATTGGGTATTATAATTCGACACAAGATTAGGAAAGGGACACAGATCCAAACTATAGCAAGTATCGAAGAATTGGGGGATCATATTTTAAAACCACCACAGTCAAGATACCTGTCTTGGGTCCCTTTCTGCAATTAGTTGAGTCTTCTTGAAAGAAGACCTTTACCTTGCTAGTCCTAGGTTTTTTCAAAGAAGATGAGGATATTGGGCCACATGGCTATCTAAGGATCTCTGATTCAATGTCCACAAATCACCACAGTATTGGGCCACATGGCTATCTAAGGATCTCTGATTCAATGTCCACAAATCACCACAGTGTTTAGGTATAGGAAAACTCTGCTGTAAGAGTTGTTTTAGTTTTTCAGTGGTTACATTGTATTGAGATCCCTTCACACATGGCCGAATCCCTGTCCTTGTGCAGCTTATTTAGCTTGGCTGCAGTTTTAGGTCTATTTCAGAAATCCCCCTGAGTTCTGAAGGGGGCAGGGGAGACTAACTCCACTGCTGGGACACAGGCTCTGTTGTGCTGCCATCCCCTCCCTTGGGCTGCCCTGCACAAGGATTCCGTCAGGAGCAGCTTGCTCAGAATCTAAAAGAGTAGCTGCTTTGGTGTTCCAGTAGCCTCTTCTCCAAGATCTGTCTAAGAGAGCATAAAATATCCTCAAGTTAGGGAAGGGTATGGACAAGAGATGGAGGGATTTGCTCAGTACCTTTTATTCCCTCACTACAGCAGATAGAAGAGATGCTGCTGCTTCTGCCTTGTGATGCTAGAGGAACCAGGGAGATCCGGGAGGTTACTCCCTCATGCCAAAACCTGGAACACAAGATGAGAAACTCTTACCAAGACCTAATGTACACCTGTAAGGTGAGACATGAAAATGAAGCACCTCCTAAACTACCAAGAGCAGGTGGATCAACTTGGATGTGATTGTAGAATCCACATGACAGATTCTAGGCCTAACCATGATATAGGCTCAGAGTCATTTTCATTTTTTCCAATGGATGTTTGCAGGGCCCTCCTTCAGAGAGGGGTGATCAGAGGAGACAGGAAGAATAAGCCACGGAGAAGTGCTGACCTTGTTTATTGAGGAATTTCTGAGTGTACCGGAGGAATCACAACCCAGGGAGAAGTCAGACAGACATCTCAGAAAAATAATGCTAACAAAAACAAGATTTTTACTGATCCTCTTCAATTTCCACTTGGATATATAACTGTATCATTTATAAGTTCGGCTTTCTTTACATAATAGATGAATTCCAAAGAAGTTCTATGGTTCTATGTAGAAATATTTTTCTAAATGTATTTTATAACATTTTAATGTGCAATGAAAAGTGTTTATTTTAAAAAGGCTTACTTGGTGCTGTTCTCATGATAGTAAGTGAGCTCTCTTGAGATCTTGCTATTTAAAAGTGTATGGCACCTTCACTCCCTCTCTCTTGCTCCTCCTACCACATGACGGTGCCTGTTCCCATTCGCCTTCTGCCTTGATTGTAAGTTTCCTGAGGCCTCCCCAGAGGCCGAGTAGATGCCAGTATCATGCTTCCTGTATAGCCTGTGGAACCGTGATCCAGTTAAATCTTTTTTCTTTATAAATTATCCAATCTCAGGTATTTCTTTATAGCAATGTGAACTCTCTTATTGAGAAGACATCTGTGTGCCTTCTCCTTGAATCTGAGCTCTGTGATTGATTGACCAATGGAATATGACAGAATTGACAGCATAGTATGTTCCCAATTCAGGACTTTAAGAAACTGGGAGCTGCCACTTTCTGTCTCTTGGAACTCTTATTAATGGAACCCAGCAACCATGCTGTGAGGAAGCCCAAGCAGCCAATGGAGCGGCTAATGTGGAGAGAAATTAATGTCTTTAGTTTTCAGACCCCAGCTAAGCTCCCAGGCACTAGCAAGTCCCAATTTATCAGCCATGTGAGCAAGTCATTTTGGAAGTGGACCTTTCAACTCCACTTCACCCCAATCCCACTTCATCCCAGCCCCAACTGGTGCTGCATGGAGCAGAGATGGGCCTTCCCTGCTAACCTCTGTTAAAATTGCAGATTAGTGAGTTAAATAAATGTTTACTTTTGGACATTTAACTGTTTTAAGCCACCAACTTTTGGGGTAATTTTTTTCATAGCAATAAATGAATAGAATACTTTCTGTCCAATATACTCCCTATTATAGCATCAACCAACATCTTCTCGAGAATGGGAGATGGGGCCAGTGGGTGAAGTACTACATCAGTGTTTCTTACTCTTAGCCAGATATCAGAATGATGTGAAAAGTTGTTAAAAATGCAAATTTCCTGACTATTTCAGTAGATCTTGGGTAGGTCCAAAAACCTGCATTTTTCACAAGTGTTCCAATTGTCTAAGAATACTGTATTGTCACAGGTTAATTAAATTATGGTTACTCTACTAGAAGAACAATTTCATTGACTAGAAATACTTCGGGAAAATTACAACTGTCCTTCTGCTATACTTTCTTTCATACCTTTATCATTTTGTAGTTTGCAAGAGAATGGTATTCTAGCCTCCTAGAAAGAAGAATAAAACGTTACATTAATCCACTAAATCATATTAGCTAAACTCCATAGCTTTGAAGTTGAGAGGCCTTTTGCCTTAAAGGTCTGCCATTCAAATTCTGCATGCTCAGGGCTGCCAGCCTACAACTCTGCCCTGTGTCCTCTCAGCTGCCTGTCGCTTACTGGAGACAGATGCAGGGTAGTAGGAGCACATACCCAAGAACCAGACAAACGTGGGTTCAAAGCCTAGGGGGCTTCTTGTTAGGTGTGTGACCTTTAGCAAGTTATCTTCCTAAGTCTCTGATTACTCATCCATAAGATGATAATAATCATGTTGCCTATCTCACAGGATTGCTGTGAGGATTAAATGACCACTATACATTAAGTGCTCAGTACAATACCTGGCACAGTGTAAGGGCTCAATAGATATGTCCAACAAAAGATAAATACACATACATGTCACAGTACCTACATTTATACCTGGAGATGGGAAAATGGATAAAATCAGTGGTAACCCCACATTGATATGAACCAGAGTCAAATCACTAGGGCACATTTTAAAAACACAGATTTCAAGGCCGCAGTCTCACTGATTCTGGGTCAGTAGATGTGCATGAGCCCAAGAATTTGTGCAAATAATTAGAAGGAACCATGAGGTCCGGGATCCAGTAGAACACTCAGAGTTTTTTGCTCTGGACCATGCTGAAGACCAGTCATCAAAATCGTCTGTGAGTTATTGCTCCATTCCAGCATATTTCCCTGCATTTTATGCAGCCCAACTGCAACAATGAGGCTACCATGCTCCTTAACAGATTTGAATGACACAGGCCTCCAAGGGTTAGTCCTGTTTTTAGCTTCCAAGGAGACTGATTCTCTAGTCTTTCCAGGACAAGGAGTGAGGAAAACCCCAGGCACCTTGGCTTCCTTAACTCCTCTCAAAGCTTCACATTCGCCACCTCCACACCTGACCCTGCTCTCTACCCACAGAATAAAAGTAGATGTCACTACCCAAGATTTTAATTAATCGTCTTTCTATTTTTTTTTTCCTTTTGGGTTAGACTTCTAAGTGTCTATCATGTTGATAGCACTCTAGGGAGTCTTTTGTTCTGAATAGGTGAAAAATTGTACCCACAAAAAGAGTTCCCCATCCGATCAATTCTCTCTAACAACTTTATTGATTAGCTGCAGGAACATTTTTCATTTATTAATTATGAGGAAGATGTTTCAGGGATTCCTTAAAGTTAACTATCGTGATTTTTTAAAAAAAATACTGAGTTAACATTAACTGACTTGACTCAAACTGCTTAACAGGGCAGAGAGTCTTAAAGCAGGTATTTGGAGTCTCAGCGCAGGAAGCTATTAAGTGCCTGTGAGCATAGGCAGTGGTCTGAATCTTCATTTGGGGCTGATTAATTGATTACTTGAAAAAAAAAAAAAACATGGCTTGTCCTTTTCAATAATGTGTTAGCATCAAAATATCATCCCATTATGATGTCCAGGCTGGTGATAGTTAATTAATTAATCGCTGCCAGTTAAAAACAATGTTCGACCCAGGTAAATCTTTCATTTATTAAAATCAATTTTGGTAATGGCTTTGCAAAGGGATTTGGGAGCAGAGTCAGAATATTGGCCAGCTCCTCCTTCCCTCCCCTTCTTCTCTCCCTCTTCTCCCCCTCCCCCATTCCTTCCCCCACCTCACCTCCCTAGTCCATCCAGCTCCCCCTGACTCTGGGGTTGGCAGGTGTCTATTAGCACCCCATTCAGCAGTGTGGGTCAGAGGCTCCCTGGACTGTGGATATTCTGTCGGTTGCAGGCTGGCTTCCTCCTCCTCCCCACGAGTTACTTAGCAGAAAACAATCTGAGAGCAGACATCCCTGCCAGCTTAATTCCCAAGGCTTCCTGAGGAAGAATGTTGGGCTGCTCGGAAGAGAGGGAACCTGTACCAGGAAAACAAATTCTTGCTCACCAGTAGCACCCCCAGCCCTGTCACTCACCATATCCTTGCTAGACAACATTCATAGCAAGTAACCCTAATCATGAAAGAAAGCAAAAAATGCATCCAACTTCATGGGTGAACCAGGCACTGTGCTGGACACAAACATGAATAGGGATCCATCTCTGCCCTCAGGGTGATTCCAGTCTATGGAATCAGTCTTTTTACAGTTCTAGCAGAACTGAGGAACATGCAGGAGGAAAACTGGTGATGTGTATTAATCTGTTTTGATGCTGCTAATAAAGACATATCCGAGACTGGGTAATTTATAAAGGAAAGAGGTTTAATTGACTCACAGTTCCACATGACTAGAGAGGACTTACAATCATGGTGGAAGCAAAGGAGGAGTAAAATCACGTCTTACATGGTGGCAGGAAAGAGAGCCTTTTGCAGGGGAACTCCCCTTTATAAAACCATCAGATCTCGTGAAACTTATTCATTATCACAAGATAATGGGCATGGGAAAAACCCGCCCCTATGATTCAATTACCTCCCACCAGGTTCTTCCCACAACACAAGGGGATCACAGGAGCTACGATTCAAGATGAGATTTGGGCAGGGACACGGACAAACCATATCATGGCACATGGATAAGATTAGGACGAGAGGAGATTTCCTCAGGTGCTTCAGAGGAAAAATGGATTTGAACCCAAGTAAAAGGTTATATAAAAAGGTATTTCTCATGAGGAATAGGAGAGAGTAAAAATGAATTTGATTGGTGAATGTGGAATGATGCCAGGGAAAATGAAAAGGGAGTAAGAGGCAAAACCAAATCGAACCCCAAAATCCTTGTGGCTGCTCAGGGAGCTCACGGTGGAGTTTGAGGTTTTGGGGAGCCCTGGAGTAGAGAGGGCCATGGGTTAGTGGTCAGGGTGGAGGGCTGAGTCAGAGAAGCTTGGGGTCCTGAAGAGTCAAGTAGAATATCAAAAGCTTTGAGCCATGTGTTTGATGTAAAAAGATAAATGAGGGGGGAGGAACGCAGATTTGAGAAGACTGATATGGGAATATAATGCCACAGGGCTGGTCTGGGTTCTCCAGCAAGAATCAACCTTCCCAGGACTGGAGACAGCTCAGCAGAAGGGAGGCAGTGAGGGACACAGTGGGCATGTGACCATTTAAAATAGGTTGAAGTCTCCAGAAAAGTTACATCCCAGGCTCCTCAAAAAACTTGCAAATGTGACCTTAGAACTACTTACTGTTGTTCAGAAATTATGGAAATGAGGATAGGAAAATAATGTATTGGCAAAAGTTCCCATTCTCAAATAAAAAGAAAGTGTAGATTCTGGAAACCATAAACTTGAAGTCCCCTGACATGCATGCATAGCTCCCTGATAAAATTCCAGATCAAATTATTAAAAGGAAGATTGGAGACTGGGGGTGGTGGCTCACGCCTGTAATCCCAGAACTTTGGGAGGCCAAGGTGGGCAGATCACAAGGTCAAGAGATTGAGACCATCCTGGCCAACATGGTGAAATCCCGTCTCTACTAAAAATACAAAAATTAGCTGGGCGTGGTGGTGCGCACTTGTAGTCCCAGCTACTTGGGAGGCTGATGTGGGAGAATTGCTTGAACCCAGGATGCAGAGGTTGCAGTGAGTCGAGATCACGACCACTGCACTCCAGCCTTGTGACAGAGTAAGACTCTGTCTCAAAAATAAAGTAATATAAAATAAAATAAATATAAATAAATAAAAAATAAAAGGAAGATTGGAGGATTTTAGAAATGAATTCAGAAGTTCTTAATGGTTAAAATAAAATTGCTAATAACAAGCCAAATAAACCATATTTCCTTTCTGATAAGGTTATAGGCTCATGTATCAAAGGCATGACATAATTGTGGATCTTCTCTATTCTAGCAAAGCAGCTGAGCTGAGCTTGTCTGATATTCCTATGGGCAAATTTGTAAATTCTGAGTTGAACTCATGTAGTTAGTTTGAATCACTACCAATGAGCATTCTTACTGAAAGAATCTTGATTATTCAACAATGGGAGGAATTGAGTTTAGAATTCTTTTCCTAACCCTACCTTGTTCAAAATTTGTTTGTTTTTTTGTTGTTGTTGTTTGAAGTAAATGAAGGCACAGGAAACATGCTTCTCATATTTCTACATATGACTCATGTCTGGAAGGGATAGTTAACACAATGAAAGAACAAATCAATATTCAAAGTTATTCTGTTAGGTTGGAATATGGAAAAAAACCTAAGAGTATAACAGGAATAAACATAAACTCTGAGCTTAGGTTAAAAAATCAGTAACAAAGGCACAACACTGAGAATGTATGACTTGGTAGAAGTTGATATAAAAAGAAACTGGGAGTCTATCTGACCTTAAGGATACAATAGCATCACGTGACTGGTAAGGAAGCTGATGCAGCATTAGGCACTGTCTTAGTTTGGGTGTCCCTAAGGCAGAACTTGAGATGAGAATTCCAGTACCAGTAATTACTTTGGAAGGTGAACCCAGGAAGCCTCCTCGCATATGGGATGGGGGAAGTGACACAGGGAAGGAGCCAAGAACGGATGAGCATCAAGTCAGCAGTGAGAAGGGTAACAAGAACATGATGCTGCTGAGAAACTCTGAGGAGGGTGGAGAGCATGAATCTCAGGGCTGCCCCAGCTGAGTGGTGAGGGAGCTGCAGTATTTGTACTCCACCTTTCATTTCGTTACTAGCTGAAGGCTCCTTTGGGGAGTGTTGACTCCTTGGCACTTCTGACTGTGCACAAAACAGGCTCTAGCAGACACAGAAAGTCCTCAGGCAAAGATATATGGATGCTGACAGTTAGAAATCGGGCCACCATGCACTAAAATGTTAAGACTCAAGAAGATATGGGCTGGGCACCAGTGACATCAGCTATATTCTCTAAGAATTATGTAACAAACACATGTCTGTCCTGCTGGTCAGCCACCATCTGGGGTGTTCTATTTAATTCTGGGTGCCACATTCAAGAAAAACATTGAAGAGCTGGAGTAGAGGACCAAGATCACAAAGGTTTGAGGACTATGTCATCTGGAGATGGAACTAAGGAGACCAAGTTTGGAAAAGGAAAAACAAGGGCAGATGATATCTGCTTGACATCTCATCTTGGGTGTCTAACAGACATCTTCAACTTAACATGTCCAAATGGGACTTCAGAGTTCTCCCCTAAAGCTAGAATACCATGTTTTAAATATGCTGGATAAATATAGAAAATGCACTATGGCCCCTACTGCCACTACCCCTCCATGCTGCCATGGTCATACTCCTGTTCTAAAGGGAGGGTGTGAAAGGAGAACTGAGTAAATATGGAATACCAAAACACAATGCCAAAAAAGGTTAATATCTATACATAGAAGTGATTTTAAAGATGTGCTGGGCTTTGATATTGAAATAACTGAAAGAATATACAAAACTTGAACAGATGCTTAATCTGAGACTATAAAAGAATAACAAAACGATCCATTTTTAAAAGATAAAGACAACACCATGAATGAACAAATAAGAGATTATTTATGCCAGGTGCAGTGGCTTATGCCTATAATCCCAGCACTTTGGGAAACTGAAGTGGGAGGATTGCTTGAACCCAGGAATTCCAGACCAGCCTGGGCAACATGGCTAAACCTTGTCTTTACAAAAAACAAAAAACAAAAATTAGCTGGGTGTGGTGTCACATGGCTGTAGTCCCAGCTACTTGGGAGGCTGAGGCAGGAGGATTGCTTGATCCTTGGGAGGTCGAACTGCTCAATCCCTGAAGGTCCATAATCATGTCATTGCACTACAGCCTGTATGACAGAGAAAGACCCTGTCTCAAAAAAGAGATTAATTACCACTTACGTAAGCATATATTACACGATTAGATATTCCTACACAGAGATAGATATATAGGCTTATTTAACTGTTAATTATTCATTCATACAGGCATACACACACTGCAAATTATAGCTGGGTATGACAGTACTGTAGTTTTGATATTAATACCAATTCTTCCCAGTTGGCAAAAATAAATTATGGCATTCCCAACCGATAGACCATTCAGTGGTGGAACTCCCTGTATGTTGATACAGAGTCATCTTCAAGACCCAGCTTTCTCACAGTGAACAGAGTCTTCCTCTTGCCATGCTCGCTGGTCCAGGGCTCACTTGGTTTCAAGTTTGCAGTGGCTTGAGGGTCCTTATCTTCCTTGTGTTGCTCCAGGATCCTAGTCAGACTACTTATTAACCATGTGGCTTGAAAAAAAATCCCATAACTTAACAGGATTCAGTTTTCCTGAAATGCCTTTCTCATGAGTTTGCTGGGGAGAACAAGCAGGGATAGAAATGAGTTTTTGGAGATTTGGGATTTGATTTTCTTTTGAGTTGACCTGGGGAGAATGAGAAGCCACAGATATCTCTAAAGCTGTTGTAGAAAGAAGCATTTGTTCTTCTTTTCTTTTAATATTTTTCTGGCTTGGGACAAAATACTTTTTCCTATAATCCCTGCCTCCCTTGAGGAAATCATTCAGGAGGCAGTGACCTGGACCAATTGTAATGGACATGTACAAATCTGAACAAATGCAAGAGAATAATGTAGAGAAACAAAGAAAGCATCCGTATCCAAGACATCAGGTTTGTACAGTTTAGGACGGAAGCTGTGGCCCAGGCGCTCTGGGAATCCCAAGTTAGTGTGGAGAAGAGAAGCTGTCAGCTCTCATCTAGGCTGTTCCGAAAGACTCCCCACGACAGTCAGGATCCCACAACAAATTGAATAAGCAGAAACACACGGTTTGACTGGCAGATATAAGGGACATTTTCCAAAACTTAGAGAGAACCGATAGGATGCAGAAAGGACACTTAAATGTCTAGTGCTCAAAAACAAATTCAAATAGAATATCTACTTGTAACATAAAAGAAGTTATTTCTGTATAAATCTAAGAAATCAAAGTAAACGTTTGAGGCAGGATGAAAAACTCAGAGCTGATTCTGATGATGTAAGGATTTTAACAAGAGCTTCATTGGATTATCTGTTGCTATCAGTACTTTCTAGAGAATTAGGCAGAGACAGGATAGAACAATTTTGTCCTCTTTCTAGCTAAGTGGCTGCCTTGCATGAGCCTGGAATTCTAGGCAGTTTCAGTGCTCTGGGCTTTGTGGGATGCTGGTGAAAGAGTAACAATACCTTGTACCTGAACAAGTCTTTCCTAGTTGCAAAGCACTTTCTCATCAATTATCTTAGTTGAACTCAACATCACTATGAAAAATGCATTGTGAGGGAACGGGTTCTGCAAAATGAAGGACTGTTGGCATCTCACAGTGAGAAGTGATGACCTGGAACACCTGTTTTCTTTTGTGTGTTCTTTGTACCATGCTAAGCTACCTGTAAGACCCACTCCTCTTTTCCTAAAATATCTCACCCCTGACCTACCTTTATGTGCAAACTTTCATTCCTGAAGTTTCATTCTTTCAGCAAAGATAGCTCTGGAGGCTCCATACCAAGATGAAAATACCTCTAGGAGGATGATCACATTGGCGACATTATCTGCCAGCGAGGATGAATTTATCTAATTGGACCCTTGGGAGATGGAAGATAAGACAGATATGTTCTGAAACAAGAACGAAGGGAATGTAAAAAAACTGGACACAAAGCAGTGCTAAAGACAGAAGGGGAATCCAGGCAAAGTGTCCAGAGGAAACTCTGGGATCCAGAGAGCATGTTTAAGGTCAAGGAGTGACCCAGAGAAAATAGAGAGAAAGGCCCTAAGACAAATGTCACCTACACTGTGGTTTTACTGGGAGAAAGTTTAGATCATACGAGTCGTGGTAGGTCCTGAGTTTCAATATAGCAGGTCAGCTAAGAGACATGAAGAGTCGGATTTGGTTGAATTAGAAAAAGGAGAACCTGGATGGACAGAGATGTCTATTGAGGTCAGTTAGCATAAGAAAGGTACCCAAAAACTTTAAATCTAGATGGGGAAGGATATCCCAGGATCTGGAGAATAAGCCCTTCAGAGAGAGAGAGTAAAAAAACTTTACAACCAACTGTGATGTGGAAGCCTGAGTAACAAGTCTGAGATGAGGGCCTGGCAGAGTGCACATTGAGCAGGTGAAGGTGAGTAAACTGGCCAAATCCACTGAAATGCCCCTGCAGCCTCCAGTTGCAGGAAATCAGGGACCCAGGTTAAAGACTTGGGGACATAAATGAGTAGAGGCCTGAGCTCTGTTACCCAGGGTACCAGGAGTTGGAAGCCTGGCTTGGAAAGGATGAGAAATTGGAGTTAAATACAACATACCCTTTGACCTACAATTTCACAGATGTTTCTCTACACACATTCTCATGCATGTGAGAAATGTCACACATACAAGAATATTCACTGTGGCATTGTTAGAAACAGCCTAAAGCTTCTTCAATAGAAGATGGCTAAAAATTTTTTTAGCCATACTCATGCAATGGAGTATGAGCCATACTCATGCAACAGAAAATTAAGCTGCAGAACTTCCTTGGCACTGATCTGGAACAATCTTTAAGACTGTGTCCTCAAAATAAGCAAAGCAAGAATGGCATATATAGTGAGCTACCATGTTTTTTTGTTTGTTTGAGACAGGGTCTCACTCTGTGGCCTAGACTGGAGTGCAGTGGCATGATCACAGCTCACTGCAGACTCGAATTCCTGGGCTCAAGTGATCCTCCCAGCTCAGCCCCCTGAATAGCTACAGGCTACAGGTGTGTGCCATTATGCACAGTTAGTTTGTCTGTTTGCTGTTGTTGTTGTTGTTTTTGGTAGAGATGGGGTTTTGTTTTGTTGTCCAAGCTGGTCTTGAACTCCTGGGCTCAAATTATCTCTCTGCTTTGGTCTCCCAAAGTGCCTGGATTAAAGGAGTGAGCCTCTACACCTAGCCTTGTATTTCTTTTTATAAAACATACCTGAGGAGATTTCTGGGGATGAGATCTGGGTGGCCGAGTAATAGATTGGGAAGAAGATATTCTCAATCTACTCTTATAACCTTGGAGATTTGTACTGTATATATGCATTAGCTATTAACAACAACAACAACAACAAAAACCTGGAAGGATTAGATGACAGGGAGCAGGAACCAGAACCCAAAGAAAAGTTACCAAAATGAGAGGTTAGGCAGAGGCATGTCAGTGGGGTGGGACCAAATGTTGGGCCAGGGTGTCTTACTTGCAACCTCATCTGTGTGGTTCTTGGCAAGATGCAGTTCCTCATGGGCTATTGGACTAAGGGTCTCATTGCCTTGCTGGCTGTTGTCCAGGGGACCCTACAGTTCCTTGTCATGGAGGCCTCTTCACAGGGCAGCTTGCAACATGGCAGTGGGCTTCCCTCAAAGCAAGTGAGAAGGCAAGAGAGAGTGCACAGCCTTTTTATATACTAGTAACAAAAGTGACATCCCATCAACTATACTGTGTTCTATTCTCTAGAAGCAAGACACTAAGTCAGCCCCCACTCACTCAAGGGGAGGGAGGGTTACAAGGGCATGCATACCAGGAGGAGGGGATCACTGGGGCCATTTGTAGACTGCCTGCTGGACATTTGTTTTGGGTAGAAAATCAGGAAAACTCTGATACACTACACTTCATAGGCAACTTTACCATGAAGATCTTAACTAATTACACACCTTCTTGTGCCTTTTTTCTATACACATATGTATTTTAAAAAATATTTCAAACTATATGTATATATATATATGATTGCCTGCTCTGTTAACTCAGAAATATTTCATGTGTTGATGTCAATAAACCTTGTTCTACTACATCACTTTTAATGGCTTAACTTATTTCATCATATGAACTTATTCCTCAAATGACTTAGCCACCCTTGCTACAGTTCTGCATTTAATTGAGTCAAATTAATGTCACAATCATGAAAAACTGTGCTGGGCATTTAACGTGGTAAAGTGCAGCAAATCTCAGCAAGCTCTGTGCCGTCTGGCCAGTCCCTGGGGCTCAGCCTGTAGGTCTCTAACATAAGGGGTTTGAAAAGATGGTCACTAAGGTCCCTTTAGAGATCAGAAAGCCTGTCCCCTGGGAGTGGTGATTCCTCAGAGATGCTACCCAACCCACTGGGATCAGGCGTTTAGCAGCTGTCTAGGATGCCTTTGTTGATTTTGAGACCTCTGGATCCTTCTATGTCTGTGTAAATGTATACAACTTGCTTGTGTATATATACATGTATATATACACACATACACACACACAATATGTATACAACTTGCTTCTTTATTTCTTTTTCAAAAATGCTATAACACTTTTCCATAGTTTGCTTTCTTCTTTCTTTCTTTCTTTCTTTTTTTTTTTTTTTTTTTGATGGAGTCTTGCTCTGTTGCCCAGGCTGGAGTGCAGTGGTGCGATCTCTGCTCACTGCAAGCTCCGCCTCCTAGGTTCACACGATTCTCCTGCCTCAGCCTCCCGAGTAGCTGGGACTACAGGCGCCCGCCACCACGCCCGGCTAAATTTTTGTATTTTTAGTAGAGACGGGGTTTCACCGTGTTAGCCAGGATGGTCTCGAT
>NW_012100765.1:2744841-2749647 GCF_000951045.1 Mandrillus leucophaeus | reverse complement strand
CATCTCCTTTTACTTCTTTTTGTATTGCAAGAATAAGACAGTATGTGATCCATCTGCAGAAATGACACTAGGTTTCCCTGGGAAACTCATTGCAGAAAGAGACTAGAAGAATTAGGTGAGGGCTAGACTGCAGTTCCAGGGCTAGACTCCTTGAAACTGCCTT
Source organism: Mandrillus leucophaeus (assembly GCF_000951045.1). Taxonomy (NCBI): domain Eukaryota; kingdom Metazoa; phylum Chordata; class Mammalia; order Primates; family Cercopithecidae; genus Mandrillus; species Mandrillus leucophaeus. The sequence continues at coordinate 2,749,484 of NW_012100765.1, read as the reverse complement.
AGTGAAGAGGGGTCAGCAGGCTCTTTGTTGGCCACATAAAGCTCTTTCAGATCCCCACACCCCAGTGCCGTCTTCTATCACAAGAATGTCTCTATGCTTTGTTCTGTGGCTAAGCTGGAGGGTGTGGTTAGATAAAGGCACAAATCATAGAATATTAGAGCTGGAAGAAGCCTTTGAGACGAAGGAGTTCATTGTGTTTATTTTTATAGGAGAGGGAATATGGCCTAGAGAGGGGAAGTGACCAAGGCCTGTGCCCAGGCCTCCTGATTTTTGACACTCCCTAGTGCACCCCCACTGAAGTCCCACAACAGGGCAGCTGTGGAAAATGGCCGCAAGACTCCACTGTTCTTGGCAGATGCTCCCATGAGTGGTTAGCTCCAGGCCCAAGGCTTAATCTCTCTACCTGCCTCTTCTTGCCCTTCCATTTGAGAATGGTCAGGGAAGCCCTTTCCAGGAAGATGATCTTTTTCATGAGACCTGAAGGAGCCACAATGCAAAGAAGGAGGAAGAGGGTTCAGGGCAGAGGAATCTGCATGTGCAAATGTCCTGAGGTAGGAGGAGTTTGATGTGTGGAGGAACAGAAAGGAGATCAGTGCAATGAGAGCAAAGCAGAGAGAGAAGGATCCTGGCCCGTATGCAGTAGGTCTTGGTGAAGAGCTTGTGTCAAGTACAGTGGAATGCCAGTAGCAGGATAATAGCAGGAGAAGCCATCTTGTGATTTGTGTTGAGTGGCAAAAGTGGAAGCATGGAGAAGATGCAGGTGAAAGATGATAAAGGAATACTGGTAATTGCCAACCTATAGTGAGTGTCAATAGGTACAGGAACTGTTTTAAGAACTTTCATGCTTTTAGCATAAAAACTTGTTCTAGGAGTTTTTATGTGCGTTAACACACATTACTCTCACAGCAACCCTATGGATAGGAAAAAAAACGTAGCCCTCTTATATAGATGTGGAAACTGAGGCACAGAGAAATTAAGTCTTTTTCCCAAGGTCATACAACTAGTAAGTGACAGAGTCAGGATTGAAATCTGAGCAGTCTGGCTGCAGAGTGTTTTTGCCCACAGCTCCATCCTGCCTCCCGGCCTCACAGCAGACGGCAGGGACAGACCCAGCATACAGGTGCTGACTCTGAGAATGTCACAGAATCTCAAGGGCATCAGGTAAATGAGAGAAAAATAGGAATAAAGGGAGAGAGATACTGAGATGGCTGGCTTTGCTGAGACTGTCCCCATAGAGAACACAAAGCTTGCAAGATAATGGGACTCTGTAGGCATGCTCAGCTCACGTTCTCATGTGAATTGTGGTGTCTACTGCAAATATGGGCATTTAACTTCATGGCATACTACGGAAAGTGCCCATATCTCTGTCCCAGGCTCTTGAGCACAGCGTACCCTGTGAGATTCCAGCTCTTGGCTCAGTCAGTCTGCAAGGTCAGGGTGGGGGCCCTGTCAGTCCCAGAGCAATGAGGTAGAAGGCAGAGAGAATAGAAGAATCTCTCCCAAGACCACCACTAGGATTAAAGACCCCATCACATTCTGGGTCAAATGGAACTGGGAAGTGCAATGCTGATAATAAAGAGGGAAGGCCCAGGAGAAGGGAGCAGAAAAGACCATGGGAGGTGAAGGTGGAGCATGGATTCTGGGTCAGAGGGACCAACATGACCAGCTGGACAGAAGGCAGAAAGAAGCAGGGTTCTGAGGCTGACCATGAGCTGAATTTGGCTTTCTCACCATGGGGCTGAAAATGGTGGTAGCAGGACAGATAGTCAAGCTAGGAAGGCCAAGTAGGGACCAAGGAAAGCAGGCTTGATCCAGGCCCAGAGATAGGAGGGAGTCTGGGAGACTGAAGGCTGGTGGTCAGGGTAGGAGTAGGTGAGTAGGGAGAGAAACCAGGCAAGCAGAGGGTAAGTCAAGGCTGAGAGTTGGAAATCAAGCCAGTGGGCAGGTGTGTAGGTGGGAGGTGGCAGGATATCTCTGGTGAGGGACAGTTTCCCACCCAGAGAGAAAACTTACTATATGCTTCCTCTAGGATGGGACCAACTCCTTGGGGGAAAGAACCCAAGCTTGCAGGAGACAGGAAAGCTGGGGAGGTAAGTGCCTACCCAGCCTGAATAAGGTGCTGGGCCAGAGATAGGAGAAGATTCTGGCTGCAGTGATTTTGGCAGGGGATCTTAACTGCTCTGCAGTGCTCACTTTTCAAACCTTTATAGGAGTTCTGCTAGATTTCAATCAGTATGCATGACATTGGCCACTAAGTGATGCTACATTGGTGTCTTTCAGATCAAACCTAGTGGCTCAAACACCATGGGGTAGCACTAGGTATAACTTTTTGAGAGAAATAGGTAAGATGCATGGCATAACATCAGGTTGATACAAAAGTAAGAGGGAGTGTTCACTGAAGGAAGAAAGAAGTTTGTCTTGAGATTGTATAAGAGCCTAGATAGAACCAAAATATTCCAATCCAATAGGAAATGGAAAATCTCTCAATACCGTGTTATAGCAGCATATAGAGGCATTTATACATTATACGTAAATGACCTGGGGCCGATTGCACTGTACTAATTGATAGCTGTCAGTGTTGAGTTTTCAAATCGCTTCAGCTATGTTGCCTAAAAGCTCAGTTTGAAAGAGTGACACAAACACAGAAAGATTGACAACCATTGGAATGAGGCAACAGAACCAATGTATTAGAGTGCAGGGAAGAAAGAGACTCAACAGGCTTCTTGGCCCCTCAACAGGCTTCTAAGTTGGGTTGCCTGAAAATATAAAGCAGCAAACTCAGTAGTTCTCAACCTTGGTTGTACGTGGCAGTCACCCGGGCAGTTTTGTTGCCTGGGTCCCCAGAGATTCTGATTTAATTCTTCTGGAAAGGAAGGGTTTTAAAAAATTATTATTTTTAATTAACATATAGTAATTGTACATATTTATGGGGTGCAGAGTGATATTTCAATACATGCATACAATGCATAATGATCAAATCAGGGTAATTAGCATATCCATCACCTCAAACATTTATCGTTTCTTTGTGTTGGGTAAAAATCCTCCCTTCTAGCTATTTGGGAATATACAATTAAATATTGTTAATGATAGCTACCTACAGTGCTAAGGAATACTAGAACTTATTCCTTTTATGTAGGTGTAATTTTGTTTCCTTTAACCAACCTCTCCCTATTCCCTTCTCCCAGGCTACCTTTCCCAGATTTTAATAATCACTATTCTAGTCTCTACTTCTATGAGATAAACTTTTTTAGCTTCCACACATGAGTGAGAATGTGCAGTATTTATTTTTCTGTGCCTCACTGATTTTCTTTAACATAAGGTCTGTCATTCAGGTTCATCCACGGTGTTGCGAATGACAGGATTTCATTCTTTTTTATGAACAAATAATATTCCAGTGTGTATATGTAACACATTTTCTTCAGTCATCTACTAGAAATAGTGCTGCAGTAAATATGGGGATGCAGATAACTCTTTGATATACTGATTTCCTTTCCTTTGGAATATATACCCAGTAGTGGCATTGCTGAATCATATGGTAGTTCTATTTTTAGTTTTTTGAGGAAACTTCCTACTGTTTTCTATAGCGGCTGTACTAATTTATATTCTCACCAATAGTGTGTAAGAGTTCCTCTTTCTTTACATCCTCACCAGCATTTGTTATTTTTTGTCTTTTTGATAGTAGCCATTCTAACTAGGATGAGATGATATCTCACTGTTGTTTTGACTTGCATTTCCCTGAGGACCAATGATGGACATTTTTTCATATACCTATTGGCCATTTGTATGTCTTCTTTTGAGAAATGTCTTTTCAAAAGACATTTTTAATTTGTCTATTTTTAATTGTTTTATTTGTTTTTTTTTTTTTCTGTTGAGTTCTTTGAGTTTCTTACATATTCTGGTTATTAATTCCTTGTTGGATAGTTTGCAAATATTTTCTCCCATTCTGTAGGTTGTCTTTGCACTTTGCCGATTATTTATTTTGCTGTGCATAAGCTTCTTAGTTGGATATAACCACATTTGTCTATTTTTGCTCTTATTGCCTGTGTTTTTGAGATCTTCTCCATAAAATCTTTACTCAGACCAATGTCAGAAGTATTTCTTCTGTTTTTTTTCCCCCAGTACTTTTATAGTTTGAGATCTTACATTTAAGTCTTTAATCCATTTTGAGTTGATTTTTGTATATGGTGAGAGATAGGGGTCTACGTTCACTCTTCTGCATAGGGATATTCAGTTTTCCCACCACCTTTTATTGAAGAGACTATGTTTCCACCAGTGTATAGTATGTTCTTGGTGCCTTTGTTGAAAATCAGTTGGCTGTAGAATGTGGATTTATTTCTGGGTTCTCTCTTCCTTTCCACCAGTCTATGAGTCTGTTTTTATGCCAGTACCATGCTGTTTTAGTTACTTATAGCTTTACTGTATATTTTGAAGTCAGGTAGTGTGATGTCTTCAGCTTTGTTCTTTTTGCTCAAGACTGCTTTTTCTATTCAGGGTATTTTATAATTCCATACAGGTTTTAATATTGTTTTCTGCTCTCATGAAGAATGTCATTAGTATTTTGATAGGGATTGCATTGAATCTGTAGATCACTTTGGGTAGTATGGTCATTTTAACAATATTTATTCTTCTAATCATGAACACAG
>NW_012100765.1:2718423-2744791 GCF_000951045.1 Mandrillus leucophaeus | reverse complement strand
TCTCCCAGGCTACCTTTCCCAGATTTTAATAATCACTATTCTAGTCTCTACTTCTATGAGATAAACTTTTTTAGCTTCCACACATGAGTGAGAATGTGCAGTATTTATTTTTCTGTGCCTCACTGATTTTCTTTAACATAAGGTCTGTCATTCAGGTTCATCCACGGTGTTGTGAATGACAGGATTTCATTCTTTTTTATGAACAAATAATATTCCAGTGTGTATATGTAACACATTTTCTTCAGTCATCTACTAGAAATAGTGCTGCAGTAAATATGGGGATGCAGATAACTCTTTGATATACTGATTTCCTTTCCTTTGGAATATATACCCAGTAGTGGCATTGCTGAATCATATGGTAGTTCTATTTTTAGTTTTTTGAGGAAACTTCCTACTGTTTTCTATAGCGGCTGTACTAATTTATATTCTCACCAATAGTGTGTAAGAGTTCCTCTTTCTTTACATCCTCACCAGCATTTGTTATTTTTTGTCTTTTTGATAGTAGCCATTCTAACTAGGATGAGATGATATCTCACTGTTGTTTTGACTTGCATTTCCCTGAGGACCAATGATGGACATTTTTTCATATACCTATTGGCCATTTGTATGTCTTCTTTTGAGAAATGTCTTTTCAAAAGACATTTTTAATTTGTCTATTTTTAATTGTTTTATTTGTTTTTTTTTTTTTCTGTTGAGTTCTTTGAGTTTCTTACATATTCTGGTTATTAATTCCTTGTTGGATAGTTTGCAAATATTTTCTCCCATTCTGTAGGTTGTCTTTGCACTTTGCCGATTATTTATTTTGCTGTGCATAAGCTTCTTAGTTGGATATAACCACATTTGTCTATTTTTGCTCTTATTGCCTGTGTTTTTGAGATCTTCTCCATAAAATCTTTACTCAGACCAATGTCAGAAGTATTTCTTCTGTTTTTTTTCCCCCAGTACTTTTATAGTTTGAGATCTTACATTTAAGTCTTTAATCCATTTTGAGTTGATTTTTGTATATGGTGAGAGATAGGGGTCTACGTTCACTCTTCTGCATAGGGATATTCAGTTTTCCCACCACCTTTTATTGAAGAGACTATGTTTCCACCAGTGTATAGTATGTTCTTGGTGCCTTTGTTGAAAATCAGTTGGCTGTAGAATGTGGATTTATTTCTGGGTTCTCTCTTCCTTTCCACCAGTCTATGAGTCTGTTTTTATGCCAGTACCATGCTGTTTTAGTTACTTATAGCTTTACAGTATATTTTGAAGTCAGGTAGTGTGATGTCTTCAGCTTTGTTCTTTTTGCTCAAGACTGCTTTTTCTATTCAGGGTATTTTATAATTCCATACAGGTTTTAATATTGTTTTCTGCTCTCATGAAGAATGTCATTAGTATTTTGATAGGGATTGCATTGAATCTGTAGATCACTTTGGGTAGTATGGTCATTTTAACAATATTTATTCTTCTAATCATGAACACAGGGTGTCTTTACATTTTTTGTGTCCTCTTTAATTTCTTTCATCAGTGTTTGGTAGTTTTCATTGTAGAGATCTTTTAACTGCTTGATTAAATTTCTTCCTATGTATTCTTTTGTAGCTATTGTAAATGAATTACTTTCTTGATTTCTTTTTCAGCTAGCTAATTATTGGTATACAGAAATGTTAATGATTTGTGTATATTGGTTTTGTATGCTGCAACTTTACTGAATTTGTTTATTGGTTCTAACAGTTTTTGGTGGAGTCTTCAAGCTTTCGTCTATATAAGATCATGTCTTCTGCAAACAGGGACAATTTGACTTTCTCCTTTCCAACTTGGATGCCTTTTATTTCTTTTTCTTGCCTAATTGCTCTGACTAGGACTTCCAGTACTCTGTTGAACAATATGATAAAAGTGTGCATCCTTGTCTTGTTCCATTTCTTAGAGAAAAAGCTTTCAACTTATCCCCATTCATTAAGATTTCAGTCATGAGTTTGTCATATATGGCCTTTATTGTGTTGAGGTATATTTCTTCTATACCTAACTTGGTGAGAGTTTCTGTAATAAAGGGATGTTGAATTTTATCAAATGCTTTTCATGCATCTATTGACATAGTCACATGGTTTTTATCCTTCAGTGCGTTGATGTGATGTATAAGGTTTATTGATTTGCATATGGTGAACCATCCTTGAATCCCTGGGTTAAATCCTGCTTCATCATATTTTGTAATCTTATTGATGTGCTATTGGATTTTGTTTGCTAGTATTTTGTTGAGGATTTTTGCATCTATCTTTATCAGGGATATTGGCCTGTAGTTTTCTTTTGTTGTTGTTGTTGTGTTCTTCTCTGGTTTTGGTATCAGGGTAATGCTGGCCTCAAAGAATGAGTTTGGAAGAATTCCTTCCCCTTCAATTTTTTTTTTTTTTTTGAGTAGTCTGAGAAGAGCTGATGTTTGTTCTTTTTCAAAAGTTTGGTAGAATTCTGTAGTGAAACCATCCAGTCTTGGGCTTTTTGTTGTTGTTGGGAGAGTTTCCATTACTGATTCAATTTTGTTGCTCATTATTGGTCTGTTCAGGTTCTCTGTTTCTTCTTTGTTCAATTTTTGTAGGTTGTATGTGTCCAGGAATTTATGAATTTTCACAAGGTTTTTTAATTTTTTGGCATATAATAGTTTCTAATGATTCTTTGCATTTCTGTAGTATCACTAGTATCATTACTTTTTTCATTTCTATTTTTATTTATTTGGATCTTCTTTTTCCTTAGTCTAGCTAATAGTTTGTCAATTTATTTTATCTTTTCAAAAAACTAATTTTTGTTAAACTTTTATATATTTTTTAGTCCCTATTGTGTTTATTTCTGTTTTGATCTTTATTATTTCTTTCTTTCTACTAATTTTGGGTTTGGTTTGTTTTTGCTTTTCTAGTTCCTTGAGGTGCATTGTTAGGTTGTTTATTGAAATCTTAGAAAGATTTGATATAGGTGTTTATCACTATAAACTTCCCTCTTAGTGCTGCTTTTGCTCTATCCTATAGGTTGTGGTTGTGTTTCTCTTTTCATTTGTTTCAAGATATTTTAGGGCCAGGTATGGTGGCTCATGCCTGTAATCCCAGCACTTGAGGAGGCTGAGGTGGGCATTTCACCTGAGGCCAGAAGTTTGAGACCAACCTGGCCAACGTGGCAAAACCCATCTCTACTAAAAATTTACACGTATTCGCATAGTTGCCAAAGTTCCTCTTGTTACTGATTTCTAGTTTTATTCCATTGTTGTCCAAAAAGATATGTGATATAGTTTCAACTTTTAAAAATTTGCCAAGACTTGTTTTACGGCCTAATATATGTCTATTCTGGAAGATATTCCATTTTCTGATGAGTAGAATGTATATCCTGTAGCTGTTAGATGAAATGCTCTGTAAATGCCTGTTAGGTCAATTTAGTCTACAGTGCAGTTTAAGTCTACAGTTTCTTTAGTTTCTGTCTAGATGATCTGTCTATTGTTGAAAGTGAAGTATTGAAGTTCTCAACTATTATTGTGCTGGAATATCTCTCTCTTTTTAGATCTAATAATGTTTACTTTATATATCTGAGAGAATCAGTGTGGGGTACATATACATTTACAATTGTTATGTTCTCCTATAGAATTAATCTCTTTATTGTTATATAATGACCTTCTTTGTCTCTTTTTACAGTTTTTGACTTAAAGTATATTTTATCTGATACAAGTACAGCTACTTCTGCTCATTCTTGGCTTTTGTTTGCATGGAATATCTTTTTTCATCCCTTCACTTTCAATCTAAGTGCGTCTTCATAGGTGAAGTGAGTTTCTTCTAAGCAGCATATAGCTGGGGTTTTTAATTCATTGAGTCAGTCTTTATCTTTTAACTGTGAAATTTAAACATTTACATTCAAGCTATTGATTGATGAGGACTTACTTTTGTCATTTTATTAATTGTTTTCTTGTTGTTTTATATATTCATTTATTCCTTTTATTATTTATCTCTCCCATTGGTGGTTTTCTTTTCTTCTACTTTTTTTTTTTTGAGACAGGGCCTCTCTCTGTCACCCAGAGTCAAGTGCAATGGCATGATCATAGCTCACTGCAACCTCAAACTCCTGTGCTCAAGTGATGCTCCCACCTCAGCCTCCTGAGAAGCTGGAACTACAGGCACGTGCTACCATACCTAGCTAATTTCTGTATTTTTTGATGAGGCAGGGTCTTACTATGTTGTACAGGCTGATCTTGAACTCCTGGACTCAAGCAATCCTCCTATCTTGGCCTCCCAAAGTTCTGGGAAGTAAAAGTATGAGCCACTGTGCCTGGCCAACTTGGTGGTTTCCTGTAGTGGTAAGATTTGATTCCTTTCTCCTTTTTTATTTGTATATCTGCTCTACCAGTGAGTTTTATACTTCTGTGTGTTTTCATGATGGTAGTCATCATCTTTGCTTTCATATGTGTGACTCCTCTCAGCATTTTTTGTAAGACTCATCTAGTATTGATGAATTCCCTTCAGTTTTGCTTGTCTGAGAAAGACTTTATTCCTCTATTTATGAGAGATAGCTTTACTGTATATAGTATTCTTGACTGACAGTTAGTTTTTCTTTGTTTTAGCACTTTGAATACAACATTCAATTGTTTCCTGTCCTATTAGGTTTCTGCTGAAAAATATGCTATTAGTCTGATTCCCTTGTGTGTGACCTCATGCTTTTTCTCTTGCTGTTTGTAGAATTCTCTTTGACTTTTGTCGGTCTTTGTCTTTGACTTTTGTCAGTTTTACTATAGTGTGCCTCAGAAAGGATAATTTTCGGCTGACTCTATTTGGGAACTTTGAGCTTCTTGGATCAGATGTCCATATCTCTCCCAAGACTTGGGAAGTTTTCAGCTATTGTTTTATTAAATAGATTTTCTATGTCTTTCTCTATGTCTTTCCTTCTGAAACTTCCATTATGTAAACATTTGTTCACTTAGCGATGTCCCATAAGTCCTACAGGCTTTATTCTTTTTTTTTTTTTCTTCTTTTTTGTCTGATTGGCTTATTTCAAAAGATGTGGCCTCGAGTTCATAGAGTCTTTCTTCTGCTTCATCTCATCTATTGTTGAAACTCTTAATTGTATTTTTTATTTTATCCATTCAATTCTCGAGTTCCAATATTTCTGTCTGGTTCTTTTTTTATTATATCTATCTCTATTTCTCATTTAGGTCATGAATTGTTTTCCTGATTTCATTGCATTGTCTATCTGTATTCTCTTGTATATCATGGAGTTTCCTTAAGGTAATTATTTTTAATTTGTTTTCAGGCATCTCATGGTTTCCTTTTCTTTAAGGTCTATTACTGGAAATTTATTGTGTCTTTTAGAGTTGTCATGTTTCTTTACATTTTTGTGTTTCTTGTGTCCTTACATTGATATCTGTATATCTGGTGGAACAGTCACCTCTTCCAATATTATGGCATAGCTTTTGTAGGGATAGATTTTATTTTCTGGTAGATGTATCCTGTAGCATTGGTTGGGTAGGGTGATTTGGCTTTGGTTCTGGGAGGGTGCAGTAGTGTAGCCTCTATGTAATTTTTTTTAGCTGTAATCACTGCCAGTGGTGTCTGCAAGTGCTTTAGTGGCCTAGGCTGTAGGTATTTTTTTGGAGGCAGTGGTGCAGCTTTGCTGGGGCTGGCTCTCAGGCCCTGGGGGAGCATGCACAAACTCCAGTAGCTCTGCTGTGGAGTAGGGGTGAGGTTATTGGCAGGCACCAGGCAAGCCAGTCCTCAGTCTCTGGGGGCATGAGCAATGTGCAGTTTCTCTGCAGGGGGTTGGCAGTTGCTGACAGCAATTAGCATTGGGAGGGCTGGTTGTCTATCCCTGGGGAGTCCATGCAGCATTCAGTGGCTCTGCTGGTGGAGGGGACAAGGTTGCTGGTGGTGGTGGGTTGCTCTCAGCCCCTGGGGAGCACATGCATCAGCTTTCCTGATCCTGGGGACAGACCCCTGCTACCCTGGACCACCCACTACCTGGAGTGCAGGGTGTTATTTGGGCTTGTGTGCTGGGGCTCTGGCTGCACCACTGGGTGTTTGTGGAGGCAGTTGGGGTCATGGCACTGGAGCTTTCCTCGGCATGGTAAGACGATAGTGGGTCCACCACAGAGACATGGAGATGCAGGGGTTACTGGGGTTCAGGGCAGGGTGCTCTGTGGTAGTGGCTCCCCTCTCAAAATGGTGCCATGCCGTAGTAGCCTAGGTCCCAGGGAATGGGGAAGACCCAGCATAATTTCACTCTCTGGAGCAATGCAGATGCATGGACTCCAGGCAGCTCCTTATACTGTGCTAAGGGGCTGCAAGGACCATGGAGCTTTGCTGTAGCTAGGATTGTAGGCATCTGCAACAGCACTGGTGACCACCGGGGATCTCCCACTTAGCTTTTCCCTGCAAAGTGGGGTCCCTCTTGGCTCTGAGTTGATCCCCACCAGTTGCTTTGCCTCCCTCTCTATGCTGCCATCTAGACTTCTCATATTTCTGAGGGTCTTTGTCACTTTTCTTGCTGAATTCCAGTGTTCTCCCTTAGATACTTCACTCCAAGTACAGTCATCTATTTGTTATTCTGGTCCTTCTTTGAAGAGTAGGCAATACTGGGCACCTCTACTCAGCCATCTTGGTGGAGTAGGAGTTTTAAAAGCTCCCCAGGTGGCTATAATGTGCAGCCAAGTTTGTGAACCACTGAGCCAACTGCAAGGCATTGACCTGGTTTGGGTATGGTGAAGAGATTTCCTTTTGCAAACTACTAAGCTTGAGGAGCACTGTTCAAAACGCTGCTGCTTTAGGGAGGAGTGCTTATTGGCAGTAACAATTGATTGGAATCAAGCATGGGAGAATTTCAGCTGAGTGGATGCCTGCCCCTTGACTTGGAAGGTGAATAGCCCTTCCAGAAGGCACCTCCCATTGGCATCCTATCCTTTGAATAATTTAAAAGTGAACTTAAAGTCATTTCAGGAAAATATGTACTATCTACAGTGTGTCAGCATGGACTGTTTCAAATCACCAAATGGATCTTCCCCCTCTCTCTTTTATATTTTTTATGGAGAAACTCAGTTCCCCTCCAGCCAAATGTTACTGACAAAGTTTGTCCATGCCCCTAACTTTTCAATTTCTTACTCTTCTGTCCCCTTTTTTGGAGCTTCAAGGGCCAGTAACTGGCCTTTGGAAATCACTCCTCACTCTGACCTCACCTCCCCAGATGGCATGGCAGATGGCAATTTTCCCCTTGGGTCATCAAGATTTGTCCATGTCAAAATTCTTCAGAGTCCTAATAAATGATGTCAGATTGATAGGTTGGGACACGATGGTAGCTTAGTGAGTTAAATATAGCACATCATCTTCTGAGGATCAGATGTTTCATAAGAGCATGGCACTAATTAAGGTCCAGGCAGTGGGACAGGATGGAATAGGGAGTAGGAAAAGACAAACAAGTCTTTTTAACATGACTCAGATCTCACAAGTGGTTTTATCTGCTCAAGATCATCAAGAATAAATGAAGGAAGGGGAAATGGGGGAAAAATCGTGTGTATGGGGAATTGGGGTGGGAAGGGACAATATTGGAAAAGGATAATGCTGGATGGAAATTTTAGGCTGTGGTTGGAGTTTCTTGGTTCCTTTGAGAGAAAATTGCTCAACCATTTCCTTTAAAAGTGTAAAGCATACAATTAATCTACAAATCTAGAAGCTGGTGTGGGAAATGAGATCCCCAAAGAAATACAAGTTTGGGATTTGGGAATGCTGTGTGTGTGTGTGTGTGCGAGCGTGCAGATATACCTTCTATACTAAAGTATCTGCAGAATGATCATGACAAAAAATGGTAAATTATAAAGGTATATTAGGAAAATTTAGTTTATCTTGATTCATTTTCTTACAGGAAGAGAGTTAGAGATTTAAAGCTTGGAGGAAAACTATAATCTTAACCAGAAGTTGATAGTGAATAAGAAAGAAGAAATCCAGAGACAATCTTTAAAAAACAGATTTCTATAAACTGAAGGAATTCATTAAGAAGTTTCTCACTACCTAGTGGAGGGGAAAAATCAAATGAGTAAAGAAATATGGGAGAAAAACAGGTGTCCTTTAAATATGCAGCTCAGGAGCCTCAGGAAAAATTCTGGAACCTAGAAAAGATGGGAATGGAAGAAAGATGGAGGTGTATTCACGGACCTATAAAAGAAGGAGGTGAGAACAGGTAGGCAGAGAAAGGAGAGGGAGAGAGAGGAGGGAAAGAACAAATCACAGAGGAACAAAGAAGTGGCCTCATCTTGTGAACACAAGAGCAGAAATGTTAGACAGGCTTTTATGAAATTTTATCAGAAGCATTTTTCATTTGCATTACGTGAAAGAAAAATACCATTCCCAATGGACAAAGAGGGCAAGCAGGTAGCAGAAGGATTCTAAATAGCACAGGTTTTAATGTGTAGTTTTATGTCTGTCTTTACTAAAAGATGCTACATGGTGATGTGAAGTCTGTGGGTTACACTCAGAAACCAACCACAAGCAGACATTTTGTCTCATATAGAACCAGTTCCGAACAATTCTCAAGATTTCTGATCCCCTTCCAGCCAACCAGTGGTAGATGAGTACAGTAGAATGCTTCTTTTTTGAGGCTGTCCCTTATCTTTAGACGTTGGACTTGTTTTGCAGGCATGGAGTCTCAGCCCATGTGTCCTGGCCAGGGGCAGTATACTTGAAATAGACCAGGACATCCTTTGCAAAAAGCTGCCTAAAACGAAACCCACAGGGACTCACAACACTCAATTTGAATGGACCTGGAGAATTGGCAGGGACCATTGGGGAGAAACCAGCAATTATTCTGAGCCTTCACAGAGAAGTGGTGTTGCCTTGGGAGCTCCACAAAGAGCAAACACGATGCCCTTCTTTTAGGAAGCAGAAAAAGATGACCACATTCCTTATAGCCTGATAAGTTTAACCTGGCTTCTGGGGAAGATGCTAGAACAAATCATCAAGCAATCAATGTGCAGTCAACCAGAAGGGGGCAAGGCCCAGGGAGCTTATGAACACAGCCGTGTAAAGAGTAAATCAAGTCGGACCAATTTAATTTCTTTCTATGATAGAGTGACAGGCCATGTAGATAAGGTGGAAGCAATAGATGTAATCGACCTGAGGCCTCAGCAAGGCATTTGCTTCTGCCCCTGAGGCCTCAGCAAGGCATTTGCTTCTGCCCCACGTGACAGGCTCAGTGACAAGCTGGCTTGCTGTGGCTCAGACCAGGGGTCAACAACCCCAGAGCTTACAAGATGGCCATGGATTCCTCTCTTGCCATGTGCTCCTCCTTGTTGCTCCACTGCCTCAGTGAGTCGATGTTCATTGCCACACAATTCTATTTAACAAACCTCTGTTTTGTGCCTACTTAGAGTTTGTCCACCACTGGCACTTAATAAGTGTTTCTCAGATGAATGAATGAATGCTTAGGCCTATGAGTAGCAATGTTAGGAGACTGGCGCAAGGAAGCTTAACCCCAATCCACCACCTCCATTGCAAACAGACAACCAGCAAATACTCAGCAATTTGCTTCTCCATCCATATAAATGCCAGAATCCAGTTTTGTGTTTATATCACACTAAGATTGGGTGTGTGCAGAGGTGAAGGCAGGATCTGCCTCCCAACATTTGCCATTTTCTCAGAATAAACAGAGACAGAGAGAGAGAGAGAGAGAGACAGCCAAAAGGAAGAGATGTTCTTTAGATTACCCATCTTTATCTGTAGCGTAGATGATAGACTTTAAAATGCAAAGTATCCACGGATAATAACAAAGTAGACTAAGTTGAATAAGTACAGAAAACAGACTAGTTCAATGAAGACACATGAAACAAGACTCAAGAATGACACTAAACTACTCAGGCACAAGATTGGTCTTTGTCCAGATTGTAGGTCAGGCTGGACCCCCAGATGGCGAGAGAAGCCACATGGCTTCAATGAATGGCAGAAGGCAAATGTCATCTAGCCAGGAAGCCAACGCTCTTCAGTGCCCCCACAGAGCAGAACTTGTGTGTTTTTCAGTCCCATTTTTTAGGAAGGATGAGGAAAAACTGGAATGAGTATAGGAAAAAAAATGACTGACGTGATTTAATGGATGGGGAAATATTTTGAGGCATTAGAGAAATAGCAAAAGCAGTTAAACTAAAGAGAAGGCTATCTGGTATGTCAACTGTTATCAAGGACAAAGGAATGATAAGGGAAGTGCAGATGATTATTCTCTATCTTCTCTCTCAGTAAGAAAAAAAGGAAATGAAAGATTTTATTTTAAAAAGCTTTTTTTATCTCAAAATAACATATACATACTTTAAAATTAAAGAATGCTAAAAGACTCAAAAACAGTATTCCCCTTTCTTGACTATTCTCAAGTCCTGCTCCCAAGGTAGGTATTTTAAAAACTCTTTCAGCAGCTTATTTAGTTATTTACCTTCAAATAATATGCTTATATTGTATTTCTTCCCTTTATCAATGTTTTAATATTGTTTATGAATTTTTATTATCCCTCCCACTTTCCCATCCTCCCAGAGTTACATGACAATTTTGGGTTAAATCAATATTTAAGGATACATTGTTAAGACTGGGTAGCTACTGTTCACTGCTGAACCACATAGTGTGCTACAATTACATTTCATTTTTGTGTGTTTATCTTGGAGTTAATAGTTGTCTCCTTTCATTGCTTTAACTTGGATTCTGGTTGGCTTATTGTTCTGTGTATCTATCACTAATTCTTCCCAAACTCTCTAACAGAGCTGTAAATTTTCTCCCTGCATTACCTCTCACTTGGGAAAACAGAAAAAATACATATATACTTATTTGGTTTTCTTCCTGAAGACCTCTGTTTTCGTGCTCCAAGATGAATGGGTTGTTTACTAGGCATGTTGCCCACCTGTCATTTTGCAGCCACCATTTCCAGTATCTGTTAATGTCCTTTCCCCTCTGTGTTATTTGCTAAGTCTGCCATTAAAAAGTGCCACGCACGAACAACAGAAATGTATTGCCTCACAGTTCTGAGGCTGGAGGACAGAGATTAAGATGTCAGCAGGGCCCTGCTCGCTCTGAAGACACTAGGGGAGGATCTGTGCTGACTTCTTTCCTAGTTTCTGGTGGTTCTTTGGTTGTGACAGCATCATTTCAATATTCACATGGCATTCTCCGCGTCTGTGTGTGTATGTGTGTGTGTCTGTCTGTCTCTTCACATGGCATTTTTCTTTTCTTTTTTTATTATTATACTTTAAGTTCTAGGGTACATGTGCACAACGTGCAGGTTTGTTACATGTGTATACATGTGCCATGTTGGTGTGCTGCACCCATTAACTCTTCATTTACATTAGGTATATCTCCTAATGCTATCCCTCCCCCCTCCCCCTCCCCACAATAGGACCCAGTGTATGATGTTCCCCTTCCTGTGTCCAAGTGATCTCATTCTTCAGTTCCCACCTGTGAGTGAGAACATGCGGTATTTGGTTTTCTGTTCTTGTGATAGTTTGCTGAGAATGATGGTTTCCTGCTGCATCTATGTCCCTACAAAGGACACAAACTCATCCTTTTTTATGGCTGCATAGTATTCCATGGTGTATATCACATGGCATTTTTCTAATAAAAACTTGACCCATATTGGATTAGGGTCCCACCCTACTCCAGCATGATCTCCTATTAACTAATCACATCTACAACGACCCTATTTAAAAATAAGGTCACATTATGAGGCACTGGGAGTTAGGACTTCTGCATATAAATTTTGAGGGGATGCAACTCAACCCATAACAGCCTCTCCCCCATATTTCTTGTCTCCTATATCTCATGTCCTGTCTTTCTTGGTTATTCCCTCATTGGGAAGGAACACGTTTCAGTAGCTTCTTTCTCAAGGATAAATGAGAAGATTTTGTTCCTATAATGGGCATGGTTTTGGATAAATTGGCTACACTGAAAGTTCTATACTGAAAATTACTTTTCCTTGGAGTTTCAATGGGGCTGTCTTAACGCTATGCATCTTTTGTGTTGCTGTTGAGAAGTCTGAAGCCATTCTGATTTCAAACATTTTATATGAAAGCCATATTTCTCTTTATGGCAATTTTTAAGGTCTTCTTATCCCAGGTGTTCTGAAACTGGCATGTTTCATTGTATTAAGCACTTAGTTTTCCCGTTTAATTTGGAAACTTGTATTCTTCTATAGGAAGTAGTTTACTTTTATTTATTTAATTATTTCATCTCTTCTATTTTTGGTTTTAATTCACAGTGATTTCTGTTAGTAGAATATTAGACCTACTAAAATTATTTCCTAAATTTATGGTCATTATACTTCTGTCTTCCTTTTTCTTTTTGAGTTTATTCATTCTGGAAAATTTCCTTAACTTGCTTTTTAACCTTTCCCTGGTTTTTCAAAAACTTTTGGTTATATAATTTTAAGAGTTCTTTGATATTTGATAGTATAATTTTTAAAAAGAAACTATACTATTATTTTTTCATAGATATAATATTTTTCTTCTTTCCCTGAGAGCATTAACTACTATAGGGTTTTTTAAAGAGTTTTCTTCTGTTCTATATGTTTTTTGTTTCTTGAGTTCCTTTTTCCCTGCTAGATTGTCTTTCCTATTGGATACTCTCCCAAAATGACAGGTTCTCTATGTTAAATTTCAGCCTGAGCTACTATAACAGAGTCCCCCACAACCTACCTTCAATATATAATTTTATTTTCCTGTCTTATACTTGTGCAGACATAGGTTGTCGTGATCATGTGACTCTGCCATTCTCAACAGATAGCTTTTGTCTCTGGGTTCAGGTTGGCTACCTCAACCCCCACCATCACAACTGCATCCCACCCACAGGGAACGAAGGAAAGGAGAGGGGAATACATGCCCATGGCTTTCAGGGCATGACCTGGAAGGGGCACACCTCACTTCTGATCACACCCTTTTGGCCAGACACATGGCTGGTTGTCACATGGCAACAATTAGCTTCCAGGGAGAGTGAGAAATGGTCTCATGTTAGTTGGCCATATTTCCAGCTAAAACTCAGGAATCTTTTAATTGAAGAAAATAGATATCAGTAAAAAGCAGCAGACTTTGCACAATCCACATACTACTGTATTGGTCAGAGTTTACAGAAATCAGTCTAGCTACTGAAGGAGAAAGAGATTTAATAAAGGGAATTGAGTGTTTTTAAAATCACCTAGAAGACTGGGCTCCAGGATTTTATGCTGTGCTCCTAACAACTTCAGAGACTTGCTTGTCAAGGGACTCCTACCTTTGCCATATCCAGTGAGGCAGGGAGACAGGAGGCTGTAACAGGAAGAATTGAATTCAAGAACATTTTGTCAAAGATGTGATCCAGGGCCCAGTTCACTGCAACAGCTCACTACCACCTCTCACAAAGCTGGAGACTGGTCCTGGGAAGACTGTTGTCTGAAGCTTTCATCACCTTGCTTGCTGGCAGAAAAGATAGCCCTAAGCATTAGGAAGATGACCTCTACCTCCCTTCCACCTTCCAAAATTGCCAGATGCCTCCTATTGATGGAACCCAAATCTCTTCTCATACCCTGGTTGCAAGGAAATCTGGGAAATGTCACTTTTAGCTTTCCAGGTTTTAGAGTACAGCAAGACAGACTTCAAGGAGGTAGACATAGAACTGAGGGCAAACCCCTCATGTCCAAGACTCTGGCGATTCTGTCCTGTTCATTAGTCTTTACTAGTAGGGCAGAAACAACAGATGAGGTGGGAACCCTGCTTTCTTACTTGAGGGTGGGTTCCCCAAATGTTATTAAAGATTGCCTCTTCTCTGAGACTTTCTCCAAGAAGAAACCTTCAGTCTCCAGCCTGGGGTTATAAACTGGTTACAAGCATTCAGAGACCTGGAAAGGTCAACTCCTGGTTACAGCCCAAACTCGTCCTGCCCTCTCTCTATCTGAAGTCTTTGAAATAAGAGACTCAGTCTTTCACCTAAAAATTCATGTAAATTTTGTAATCGACTCCATAATAAATCTTTGTTTTAATATAAAAAAACCTCTGCCAAATTTGGAGGTGAGCTAATGTTTCAAAAAGATGTTCCATGTTTAATTTATATTTTAAAAACTATCCTCTGGCACAAGGCCACAGACCCTTCCCCATCCCCACCCCTAGGTATATATCTTCCAGTTTGAGAAATGCAAACTCAGATTATTTCTCTAATATTCTAGGATTCTACAATGATTTTTCCCTTCTTAGTACACAGGTAAAAATGAAAAACAGCCAAGGAAGAGAAGAGAAGCTTGAAGAAGAATGACCTGCTTCCTTTTAAAAAAATAAATCATAGCAGGAAAAAGCTGGAATGGAAAATTCAGAACAGTGATCAATACTTAGAGAAAAGAAACCAAAAGGCCAGGTTTTATTGCATGATCCCTGCACTGTGTCCAAGAAAGCAGCTAACTGTGAACACAGGTTTCCAGGGCTAGGAGGAGGTAAAGACAATTCCCCCCATGCCTTTTCTTTTTAATGAAAGGAGTCAATGAGAACCTGCTGGAAGTAAATTCAGTGCTTCTAGAAAATGCCATATTCCTGCTTCGGGAAGCCCCCAACCTACATTTTTTACTGAATGGGCGCCAGACACAATAAATCATGCATCGTTTCCTTCCAGCCCTTGGACTAGCTGATGGTGACATGTCCAAGACACACTCACCATTGTGTTTGGGTGTCAGGTTGGGCAAAATCAGTTGCCATAGACCTAGTGAGAAAAACAAAATGGAGCCGTATATGTCCACTTGAAAGCAGGAACATGTACAGTGACACCTCTGAGCGGGAGAAAAAAGGACAGAAAGGTGAGTGAGGAAGAGAATGCTTGGATTTGTGTTGCAGTTTGTGGGTTAAAGAGTACTTTGACAGAAGCACTCCTTCAGTCCTCTCAACTCTGTTGGATAGCACCATTTTAGAGATGAATAAATGCAATCTGAGCAAAGTTCATGAATTTATTCAATGTTGCAAAGGTAGGTAGACTCTGGATTCAAACACAGGACTGTCAGATTGCCAGATGGATAATCTGTTAACTACACTCCTTTCATGTCTGAAAGAGAGAAACCAGAAGGCTTTGGAGCTTAGTCCCAGCTCTACCACTGAAGCAAACTGTGTGGCCTTGGGTAGTTACGTACACTCTCAGTGTCTTCCTCTGCACAACAGAGATAATAATAGCAGCTACCTCACTGGACAATCAAGGGGATGAAATTAGATAATACATGTAAAGTACTTAGCACAGGGCCTGGGACTTAGTGAGATGTACTAGCTACTCTTGCTATGCAAACCCCTGGGAATTATAGAAGAGGAGCATTCAGTGAAATACGAGACAGAATGGAATGTCATTCCAGGTAAACGACTTACAATGCTTATCAGATTTATTTCCCAGCCTTCTTCTATTCCGCGTGGAATCGCAGAGAGGTACATTTCTCAGCCTTCTTTGCCAGGCAGTGTCCATGTAGTTTTGGTAAATGGGAGACTATACCAAGCAGTGTTCTCTGGAGAAACAGAACCAATAAGAGATAGATAGATAGATAGATAGATAGATAGATAGATAGATAGATAGATAGACAGATAGATAGATAAATAGATAGATAGATAGATGATAGATAGATGATAGATAGATAAATAGACAGGTAGGTGATTAATAGATGATCATGATAATAGATGATTGATGGATAAATGATAGATAATGATGATAGGTACATAGATGATGAATAAATGATTGATAGATAATAATGATAATAGTTGATAGAGGATGATACGCTGATAACTAATAGATAAGTAGATGATTGATAGATGATGATGATATAGATGACTGATTGATAGATAATAGATGATAGATAGATAGATAGATAGATAGATAGATAGATAGATAGATAGATAGATAGACAGCTTTAAATCAAGGAACTAGTTCATATGATTGTTGGGGCTGGCAAGTCTAAAATTTGTAAGGCAGCCTGGCAAGGCTACACACTTAGGCAGAAGTTGATGGTGCAGTCCTGAGGCAGAATTTCTTCTCTGAAAAACCTGTTTTGCTCTTAAGGCCTTCAACTGTTTGGATGAGGCCCACCCATACTACCAAGGGTAATCTACTTTCCCTAAAGTCAATCAATTGTAGATGTTAGCCTTGTATATACAATATCTTCACAGAAACACCTAGATTAGCATTTTATCAGATAGCTGGGTACTGCAGACTAGCCAAGCTTACACATAAAACTAACCACCAGAGAGGCATGGCCAGAGCCGGGAGAGGACATGGAGAGGTGAGGGCAGGCCTCCCATCTCTGTGTCCCAGAGGTGATGGTGCACCTTCTGGGCAGCCTTTCAATCCTGGACTCAGTGTCACTAAGCAGCCAAAGCCCATGGTTCCAGCACCTTTAGTTGGCCTGGCCTCACACCCTTCTCCCTTGGCCTCTCCAGCCCTAGGGTGGCAGTGGCTTCCTGCTCTGACCAATCTCTGAGTTGTCTCCTCGTCTCAGTTTGGTGTTCTTGGCAATTCTATTGCCTGGGTCACCAATTCCCTGTGTGTAGGACCTAGCATGGGTTCTGTCTCGGCACTGACTGGGAGAACTTTTTGGTTAGACAGGTCTTCACTCAGCTTTCCTTAAATTGCACCCTGTGCCTTCCAGCCATGCAAGTGAGTTCTGGGGATGAGTTTAGTGACGTGAAGAAGACAGATGCAAAATGAAGACTTGTCCCGTGACCACCCTTATAGCTACTTAGTTGGAGCAATGCTGGATGGGCAGAGAGGATAAAGTCACGGTGATGACCTCCCGAGGACAGAGGAAGAACCATTGCCCTGATCCTGGAGGGCTCTGTTTACTTGTTGGCACTGGCTTTTCCAAAGTCATCACCAAATACCAAATACTTGCATGTCTTAATGAGCAGCACAGCACCACGTGTGTACAGCCCCTCTTCTATCAAGACCAGGGCTGTTCTGGGATAGTCCTCTGGCTGGAAGAGGTATAAGCATTGAGCAACTGCTGACGGTCACAAGTCTCATGTCTCCTGGTGTGCACTGGGAGCTTCTGCCTGAAGACACTAGGGCTGGCCAGTGAGGAAAGTTTAGGAGCAAAGGAGCCAAACTCCTCCCCACACCACATCTTTCCCTGCTTTAGTTTTCTCCAAAGTGCTTAGCAATCTCTGCCATACTGTTGTGTTGATTTTTTATGTGCTTATCTCTGTGCTCAGGGCTACAAGCTCCACAAAGGCAGGCAGTTTGGTCTCTTTGCTCACCGACCGCATCTTTCCCAGAGCACCTAGCAGCACCTGACTCACAGTAGATGCCCAATGGATTTCAAATGGAGAGACGTGTCCTTGCCTTTTCAATCCAAAGGAGGTGCTTTCAGGACCTGCCTCCTTCATCAACTCTGAGCAGAGATGCTAGTAGAGTCCAGGGCGTGCCCATTTTTCCAGTGCACCCTCTTGCCCACAGCAGCCCAGAGTGGTCTCTGTGGTAGCCCCAATACCATGTCAGGTAGGGGTAGGGGCAGAGAGGAGGTTGGGAGAAGGACAAGGAAGGGAAGTTGCTTCTGCGGCAGGAAACACCTAAGTCAGAGACTGAAAGTCAGAGGGGATTGTAGACAGCAAACTAGTTGGAGGCAACCCACTGTCTCACAGCAGATGTCTCCCTTTCTCCCCAGCTTTGGCAGCATTTAAGCTCTGCTCCCTTTCATCTCCTCTCGTCATCTCTCGGGCACTGTCCCTCCTCCAGGGTTAGTGAATCACAGAAGTGGAGGGGAAGGCAGAAGCCACTGGGGCAGCCCATGTTTCCAGGGCCCTGTTTCTCATGCCCCTTGAAGCTGTGGCCTGTGTGAACCACAAAGCAAAGACATTCAGTAGGGATGATTCCAGCAGGCACTGGGACTCCAGTGGCTTGTCTAGTACTAGCTGGAGAGAGTCATCTTTTCACTTCTAGAACCCAGCACACCTCTGGCTCTCCCCCACTCAAGCCTGTATGCAATGGCTCTAACCCCAAGCAAGAGACTGCCCTTCGAAAGCTTTTTACTCCCCGAGGTCCGGATGAAGTCCCACTTCTCCAGTCACTCCAGCTTCACAGACAAACACTTTTTTCGGAAAAGGCAAAGGCCACAGCATCATGGTTCTGTTTTTTCTTACGTGCTTCTTCCTATCTCAGGGACTTTAAAGCCACTGTGCATTTTCCCCATCTCTTCCCAAGCCTAGCCTAGATGTGAGGACATAGCACATGATCAACCCAAGATGTTCCTTCCGTTGCTTGATGGAACCTAACTGTGGGAGAAGCCATTTCCTCCCAGTTCTCCAAGAGTCAGATAACAGAATAAAAAGCCCCAAAATACTTACAGTTTAGCCAAAGCTATCAGCCATCTGTACTCATTTTAATCATAGCAAAAGTAACACATGTTTGTTTCAGAAAACTTGGAACATACTGAAAATAATTTTTAAAAGCACATGTATTTTGGTGTATTTCCTGCCAGTGCAAATATGCACACATTTTCGAGGAAATTGGAATCATACCATATAGTTTTCTATCCGTCTTTTCCCTATACTGTTTATGGGGACACTTTTCATGTTGTCAAATATCTTTCAAAGGTGTCATTTTTCATGGCTGCAAAACACGCCAGCGTATGGATGCGCCTTTCCATACTGTCCTATTGCC
Source organism: Mandrillus leucophaeus (assembly GCF_000951045.1). NCBI lineage: Eukaryota > Metazoa > Chordata > Mammalia > Primates > Cercopithecidae > Mandrillus > Mandrillus leucophaeus. The sequence continues at coordinate 2,726,198 of NW_012100765.1, read as the reverse complement.
CTATCGTTGGATCTTCCAGGCATTTCCTGTTCCCAAGGGATCCCTGGAATACTCACTCCCTACAGTCCCACCCATTCTTCACCTTCAGGCCTCTGCTCTACCATTTAGCCCCATCGTTTGTCTATTAAGGCCCTGCCTATTTAGGCCCTGCCTTAGCTTGAACAGTCCTTCCACCAAGCTCCCAACCTCTCAGCCTTCCAGAGAAGCTAATTCTTAGGATTTTTCTCTGCCACCATGCATTAAACTGCCCTCACTCCCAAGTCTCATCCCCTCTGCTTTAACCAGACAGCCCTCGCCTTGGCTCCAAATACCCTGACACCCAGTGCCAGTGCCCATTTATCAACCTTATCTTTCTCGCCCTCATTGTAGTACTGGACCTTTGATCCCTCCCTCTTTTCTGAACCTCTCCCCTCTCTTGCTTCTATCTGTCTCCCTCTCTTGTGCTGGTACCAATGTGTCCACTCCTTACTGGGCATGTACCCCAGGACTTATCCTCATCTTTCTTTCCTCTTCTTGACCAACCTTATTGCACCACTGGGATGTGATCATAAGGGCTGAATAAGATGGTGCATGGGAACAAGAGTCCCCTGCATGTCTACAGGTAGCTGAAACTTGGCTCATGCTGTCCTCCCTAGAAGGCCTGAACTAAAACCTTCAGAGCCTTCTCCTCCATTTTGGAAGGGCTCTCTCTAGACCAGGGGCAAGCTTGTTTTATTCCTAAAGGATGAGTTCTCCTCTCTCAAGGGATTTTAGGGGGCTGAGCAGAACTAACCAGTTCCAGAGCAAATGGCCAGATTCCTAATTCCTAAAGGGCTTCTGGGTCTGACTGCCTGGATGCACTTTTTACCTGAGCAGTCTTGGAGCTTGGGTAAGTTATTTATCTCTTTGTGCCTCGGTTTCCTCTCTTAGAAAATGGAGATGAAGATGAGTAACACACATAAAATGCTTAGAAAATACCTGCCATGTAGTAAACTTCAGTAAATATTAGCTATTATTACCAATGTCCAAATTCTTCTCTCAGAGAGATGAGGAGGCCAAAAAGCACCCCTACCTCCTTCTACTTCCCCCCTGCTCCAGAACAGAGGGAACTCTGGGGATCAGAGAGGGATGTAATGGACTAAATACATCCAGGAAGGTGGGATTCTGAAGGTTTCTTTCCAAACCTTAAATATTTGAATTTGTAAGTAGATGGCTCTGATTCATCTCTCATGCTGGATTGTGAGATTCTGATAGACTAGGACTATGCTGTGCTCATCTTTGCATCTCTGCACATGGCAACCTGCCCACAATAGGTGCTCAGCAAATGCAACCAATGAAATAAGCTGAGGATGGTATCAGAAAAAAGAAAAGTAAGACTAAGGAAGCTGAGAGTGAAGTCATCAGTATTTGAGATTCTTCCCCCGTCTAGGAAGTTAGTTTCCTGATGCTTATGAGCTACAGCTGCTTGGGCCGAAGAGAACAAAGAGATGTGCATTCTCAAACAATAGGCATTTTGCTTTCCATTATCCCCCGCTGTTGATTACGAGGGAGGAAAAAAAAGGAGTCAGTTTCATTGGACATGATTTTAAGATGTTGAAAAATGAGTACCATAGCCTATTATTAAATTAAAAACAAGATTCAAGCGATACCCCAGGACTTCTCGGCATTTGGTTGTGCATTAGCTGGACAGAATGCATTAGAACATTTCTATAAAACATGAGATGGAATTTGTGAAAAATCATATCTTGATTCAGAATTAATAAAGTAGGAAAAATGATACACCTTGTTATGGGCATAGAGCAGGCCCTCGACCAGATGGTGAGGTCAGCGTGGGTCATTGCAGGGGCTCCTGGCCTTCCTTTGTGGATCCCTTTCCCTCTTGGGTGCTACCCCATACCTTTGGTCTACTGGGACCCTCGTGCTGAGCAAACTCCCAATCACGGAGGCAGCTGACAGTGAACTGTGTCCTAGATCCTTCGTCAGCCTCCCTCACCCTTTTCCTCAGCAACCTGGCCAAAAAATATATTGCCAGTGTCATGGGTTGAATGATGTTCCCCTAAATTTCACATTTACCCGGAACCCCAGAATGTGACTTTATTTGGAAACAAGGTCTTTGCAGAGATAGTTAAGGATCTCAAGATGCAATCATCCTAGATTGAGGGTTAGCCCTATATTCAATGACAAGTGTCCTTATTAGACAGAGAGAGGACACACAGAGAGATCCAAAGGGAAGTGGGCCATTTGAAGACAGAGGTAGGCAGAGAACAGGGTGATGCTGTCACAAGCCAAGGAATGCCTACAACCACAAAAAGCGAGAAGAGGCAAGAAAGGAATTATTTCCTAGAGCTTCCGAGGAAGTGTGGCCCTGCTGACACCTTGACTGTGGACTTGTAGCCTTCAGAACTGTGAGAGAACAAACCCTTATTGCTCTAAGCCACTAAGTTTGTGCCAATTTGTACAGCAGTCCTGGGGAATCCATACTATGAGCATGAGATACTAGTGACTGAAAATCAGTAAATCTGTTACACACAGAAGCATTTTACACTTTGAATATGATTAACTGGAGAGCTGATCCCTTAAACCCAAAGGAAAGAATCTCAACTGGTAGAGTTTTCGGCACAATGGTCGGCCATTGGGTTTTAGGTCTTTTCCAAGTTCATCAAAAACCACCCCATGAAGATAACCAATGCATCTGTTGATGTATCCTGAGTAGGCGGGTGTGAATCCCTTAGAAGGTGGTAAGAAGTTAATGGGACTAATGTTTCAGTTTCCCAAAGTGATTGAATCACGGTTGCTTCAGATGAAGATTTCATTTCAAAGAGGAACAATTTAGGAGGTATTTAGAAATTATACTAAAAATAGTTAGAAAAATAGGGAATGATGTTTGGCAAGAAATTTGCTCTTTGATCTGCAAATACTGACTCATCTATTTTCAAAGCACTGCATTGACAGGTAAGATATAAATACAAATGTGATCTAAAGCACAGGGTGAGCACCTTCACCTAGAAAGTAGTCTTGCAAGAAAAAAAATGGCCATGAATCCGATCAAAACTTCAGATTTAACTACTAATTTACATTTACATAGAGAAGACTAGACTATTTTAATGGACACCAAGAGGAATCGGTCACAATGCATCTTAAACTTTAACTACATGAAAATCACCTGGAAAGGCAGGTGCAGTGGCCCACACCTGTAATCTCAGCTACTCGGGAGGTTGAAGCAGGAGTATTGTTTGAGCCCAGGAGTTCAATCCCAGCCTGGGCAACATAGTGAGACCCCATCTCAAAAAAAAAAAAAAAAAAAAAAAGAATAAAAAAGAAAATCATCTGGAGAGCTTTTGGGAGCTAGGGAATTCTGATTCATGAGTTCTGGGGTGGGACCTGCAATTCTGCATTTCTAATAAGGCTTCCAAGTGATGGAGACCACACTTTGAGAACCACTGCTACAGAAGACAGTTTTCTCCGTAACAACAAGCAAAATTACAAGAAAAAAAAAGTGGGAAAAGAACATGTATTTTAAAAAGATATGAGAGATACGTCAACCAATACAAACTGTAGCGTGTGTGTTGTGTGTGTATGAGACAATCAGAGAAATTTGAATACTGAATGGATGTTTTATGAACTTGAGAAAATATTGTCAGTATTTTAGGTGTGATAATGTTTATTTTTAAAAGAATTCTTACCTTTAAAGCTATACACTCTAATATTCACAGGTTAAATAATAAGATGTCTAAGGTTTACTTAAAAACTTAGGGAGTAGGCAGGCAGGGAGCATTAGTGAGACGTGACTAGCCATGCATTGATCATTACTGAAACTCGGTCATGGGTGCATGCTATTCTCTCTACATTTGTATGTATTTGAAATTTTGTATAATCAAAGTTTAAGAATAAATGAATCAAGCAGAGGGCTATCTTTAGATTCATCTAGACTTTATGCAGGACCCACTGTATGCAATATCTTCACATGTATTTCTTTTAACTCTCACAACACAATCTTTTTATGGTGGTTCAGATAGACCGACTGGCCCATTTTTACGCTGCTAGTTAGTGCTAAAGTCTGGAACTCATGGTCAGGCCTCCTGACTCAACACATGGTGCTTATTCCATTGTATCAGATGTCATCACACTTAAGGAGGCAGAAGAGTCATCTTGGGAGCTTATTTAAAATGCAGATTCCAGGTCCCCACCCCCAGAGTGTCTCTGATCCAGAGGATTTGGGGTGAGGCTCAAAAACGTGTGTTTTCAGTAAGTCTCCCAGGTGACTATAATGCAGGTGATTTGGGGACTGCACTTTGAGAAACACAGTCTTAGGTTGTTGAGCCAACTGGAATGAAGAATAATAGAGCATTCAGTTTCCTAAAAAAAAGACATCCAGGTTCAGAAGCCCGAAGTCTCAAGAGACAATTCTACCAATCTTTGATTCCTTCTATAAGTATTAGGGTGATTAATTCAACTTCAGCTGGATTTCTAGGCCCTTCCACAACTGCTAAATGATTAATGCTCTATTCTGTAGAAATAACAGGGTTTGAGTCACCTGGAATACTCTTTTCAAAGGCACAGAGCTGAATGGCACAACTAATGCTGAAACAAGCACCCTGTGCCACACTTCCCTTAAAGGAAGAGCTTCCCAATGCTGTGAATATCAGCTGTTTCCCCTTTGCCAAACAAAAGAAAGAATTTTTGTCTAATTCTAATCTTGTTTGCTGATCCCTGCCAAAGACTTTAATGAACATTAAAGTTCTGGAAATTCTTTTGGAAATGCTAATAGAGCAGCTGGTGGGGCAAGTGTGTTGGGGGAGGATGTCACGAATTTTCTTCAGGAATTTGGAGAGGCAAAGATATTTCCCTTCTGATACCACACCTCGTGGTCAAAGAAGGCTCTGACAGTCTCATTTTTGCTAATGAGTAGAGTTCAGAAGGCAGATTACACCTTCCATTTCATTGGTTCTGCACCTCAGCTACATATTCAAATCATCTAGAGAAATGTAAAATCTCTGACTGTGTAGCCCCCTACTCTGCACTGATTATCTTAGAATTGCAAGAAAACTCAGGTGTCTGCAGTTTAGAACTTCCCATGTTATTGTGCAGCCAAGGTTGAGAACCATTTCCAATGCTTTAACACTCCCTTTCCCTTTGAAATTCTGCTTCTAGACCATTGGTCCCTGAGCTCCAGGGACTGGATATCAGTCTTCCCCTGTGTCTTCCTCAGCATCCAGTACCACTGGGTGTAGATGTTGTCCTGAACAAATACTTCATTTACTCAAGAAGTATTCATTGGACCTACTATGTGTCCAGATGTAGGGAATATGAAAACAGTAATGAAAGATTTAAATAGCAACTCAAGATATTTTTCTGCAGCTACTTATAAAATATACACCTACTGAGGGATTTCAGAAGAGAGAGCAGTTTTGGGGGTAATCCTAGGAGGCTTTACCTAAGAGCTGGGCCTTGAGGATATGGAAGATTTGGGCAGTGGAAAGAGAGATAGGCAGAGAGGCCCCCACTCAGGAACCCATGCTGAGCTTCATGGTGTCAAGTTTTTCCCTTCTGCAACATGCTGGCATTGTACGACATCTAATTTCTACTTCCAGAGTGAGCATCCAGAGGTCTACTGCAAAGAGGATAGTACTGTAAGTTAGGAAACCATATAAGGATGGGCAAGTCTCAACCCCTCTGGTCCTTGGTCTCTGTTAAATAAGAAACAGAAGCTAAGAGAAATTTAAGTTTCTCTTTCCATCAATTTGCTGAATAAATTCTCTAGTTCAGGTCCCAGAGTCATGAGACATAGATTCTATTTTTAAAATTAACTTTATTAAGGTATAATTTATATACAGTCAAATGCATTTAACTGTAAATTTTGGTGAGTTGTGACAAATTTATATACCCATGCCATTACCACCACAGTCAAGATAGAGGACATTTCCATTACCCCCCAAAGTCCCTCTATGTCCTTTCCCAGTCAATTGCCACTTTCCTCCACTCCAGCCCTAGGTAACCACTGATCCACTTTCTGTCATTATAGATTAGATTATTGTTTTCTAGAGTTAAGTATATGTAATCTGCAGTCTTTGATGTCTGGCTTTTTTCATTCAACATGTTTTGAAATCTATCCATCAGTATGTATCAGTTAGTTCATTCTTATATAATGAAGAGTATTCCATTGAATGGATATACCATAGTTTGTTGACATACTCATCTGCTCATGGACATTTGGGTTGCTCTCAGTTTTGGGCTATTAAGAATAAATCGGCTAGGCATGGTGGCTCACGCTGGTAATCCCAGCATTTGGGAGGCCGAGGCAGGCAGATCGTGAGGTCAGGAGATCGAGACCATCCTGGCCAACATAGTGAAACCCCATCTCTACTAAAAATACAAAAATTAGCTAGGCATGGTGGTATGTGCCTGTAATCCCAGCAACTCGGGAGGCTGAGGCAGGAGAATCGCCTGAACCAGGGAATCAGAGGTTTCAGTGAGCCGAGATCACACCACTGCACTACAACCTGGCAACAGAGCAAGGCTCCATCTAAAAAAAAGAGAAAAAAAAAAAAGAAAGAAAAAATCTACTCTGAACTTTCATGTACAAGTTAATGTGTGAATATGTATTCTTATTTATTCTGGGCAAATACCTAGAATTAGTTTGTGTGGCTGCATGGGAAGTATATACATAACCTTGTAAGAAATTCCAAACTGCTTTCCAAAGTAGCCGTGCCATTTTTCATTCCTACCATTAACATGTGAGTATTCCATTTGACCTACATTGTTGTCAACTCTTGGTATTGTCAGTCTTTTAAATTCTGGCCATACAGGTTTTGTTTTGATGTTTGATTTTAGGTTATGCCTACGTAGAAGGACCCTTAGAGCATTTCAGTGGAAGCCCTGTATTATGCTGCTTGGATCCAGGATGGTTTCAGGTGTCTCGGAGTTCTTTTGGGTCCAAATACACTAGCCAGTTTTACCAGCAGTTAAGAGCAGGATGAGCCTGATGACTTGATGCCATCTTTACCATCTTGACTTTTACCAAAGTCAAGCTTTAAGGTCCTCTGCAGTCAGATTTCACAGTCCTAGTGCCACAGCTAATGCCTGCCTGGGCTCTCCTAGTGGGCTGCTGACACATTCTTTAATGAAGAGAGGCTGCCTTTGAGTACCAGGAAGTTCTTCTTCCCACTCATGGCAACCCCTTCATCTGATTATACGTTTTAATGAAGGAGAATGAGGAGAGAAAATGAGTGCCAGACATATCCGGAATGGGTCTGAACAATAATTACATTCTGCTGTGAAATTTCTAAAATGCTCCATTCAATGTGCTTTGGAAAAGGCTGGCAGGAAAGAACTGTGTGTTCCTGAAAACAGAACTAAGGAAGCACAATTTAAAGCTCTAGCATAAAAACATGCCTACAGCAACTGAAGAAAGCCCCTTCCCTTTTTCAAAAGAAAAAATATAAATTGAAGCTCAGTGAAGAGTGTGAACATTCAGACCTCCCTGGTAATGGATTCCTTCCCACACTGGATTCTAAAACAGTAAGGGAAGATAACAGGGTGCATCCAGTTTCCTCAGCCCCAAGGAAATTTAACTGGGTGAATATTGGTCGGATACCTCACCAGACTCCAGAAATTGAAGTGCCCTGATCGGGCAACTCTTTCTTCCCCAGCCAGGCTGTGATTTGTCTACAACTGAAGGCAAAGAGCTGGGGATGAATGTGAGCTGTGTCTCTGGTCTGTAAGGGAGACCACCAGGAAAGCAGTGCTGGTGACACTCCCAGGGGCCCAGATGCTCCCCTAGAAGGTGACACTCCCAG
>NW_012100765.1:2701476-2718317 GCF_000951045.1 Mandrillus leucophaeus | reverse complement strand
TGCTCCCCTAGAAGGTGACACTCCCAGGGGTCCAGGTGCTCCCCTAGAAGGTGACATTCCCAGGGGCCCAGGTGCTCCCCTAGAAGATGACACTCCCAGAGGTCCAGATGCTCCCCTAGAAGGTGACATTCTGAGGAGTCCAGATGCTCCCCTAAGAGGTGACACTCCTGGGAGTCCAGATGCTCCCCTAGAAGGTGACACCCCCAGAGGTCCATATGCTCCCCTAGAAGGTGACACCCCCGGAGGTCCAGATGCTCCCCTAGAAGGTGACATTCTGAGGAGTCCAGATGCCCCCCTAGAAAGTGACACTCCCAGGAGTCCAGATGCTCCCCTAGAAGGATGTCAGGTTTCGGCCTGAAAATTCCAGTATTTCCTCTGTACTCCCCAAAGAGATGGAGGCCATGTCAACCTTACATGTGGGCACCAGAGGCCAATTTCAAGTGTCCACTGGCTGTGGCCCTTCCCCCTCCCACAGTAGTCTTATCCCTGTCGTGACAGTTCGTATGGACAAAACTTCCCCTGAAGTTCAGAACGCTGAGAGGTTTTCTAAGCATGTTCCAAGACCTAGGGCTTCTTAGAGATGACATGGAAATGTCCCCCCACCCCCTCAACAAATCCCTGTAGGATTGTATAACAATTCCAAGATCTGTGCCTTTAACAAAAGGCAGAGAACAGGCAGTTTAAAGAACCCATCCAGAATCAGATTTTCTGGGTTCAAATTGTATGACTTTCCTGATAGGATTCTCAGAGAAACAGAACCCGTATATATTTTTATTACAAGGAATTGACTCAAGTATGGAGGCCGAGCAGTCCCAACATCCAAGAGCCAGGAGAGCTGATACTACAAGTCCTAGCCACACTCTGAAATCAGAAGGGTGTGTTTCGGTCTATGCTCAAAGACAGTCAGGCAGAGAACAAATTCTCTCTTGCTTAGCATTTCATTCTAGTCAGGCTTTCAAAGGATTGGGTGAGGATTACCCCCATTCAGGAGGGCAATCTGATATACTCACTCCACAGATTCAAATATTAGTCTTATCAAGAAACACCCAGACTAATGCTTAACCAAATATCCAGGCACCCCATGGCCCAGTCAAATTGGCACATAAAATTAACCATTATAACCTTGAACAAAGTCACTTCACCTCTCTGTGCCTCAGTTTCCTCACTTATAAAATAGGCGTGATAGCCCCTTCCTTACCTGGTTGGTGAGAAGTTTAAGAGAGGCCAAACATACAAACCACTTAGCAGAATACTTGGAATGCAGTAAGTGCCTACGCTCCTGGGGAGGGGAGAAGTAGGAAAGAAGCAAAGAGGAATTAGAGAAGGGCTTCCTGGGCTAATTGATCACAAATTTAACCATTTCTTCACCCTTACCACTAGAATTCCTTCTCTCTTTATCTCTCTTTCTCCATTTGTAGCAGCTCTGATATCTACATTTGAAAAGGTTCTGATTCTCCTGAGTGACAGTTTCTTCACTTCTCTTTTTCGTCAGCCTCTCTTCATGGAGAATCTAATTTTTCCACTCAGAATTTCTGATGAAGATGAAGGCAGAGAGAGGGCTGAGCATGTCCTGGGGACATTATTGTCAGCAGCTCTGATGTTGGATGTTGTGGGAATGGAGTGACTGCTTCCCAAACCATCTACCTGCTGTTGACACAATGCAAGAAATCCAAAGGCCTTTTTCCCAGGCTGACCCAGCACTTCATGCTGCTGAGCTTATTCAAATGGCCATGGCATTAAATATTGCCGTGGAGACAGTTATGCAGTAATATTACAAGCCGGGAATATGCCTTACAGTGGAAGCCAAGGGAGGGAAGAGGAGGTAGTGCAGAAATGGTTTATGTGAAAGAAGTCTTCCCTTTACGCAAAAATATCTAAAAACTATTAATTTTGGGTAGCAGCAAGGAAGAAATACATGAAAGGAAAATTGATTTCTATTTAAATGGTATGTTTTCATCACCTTTCTTCAGAGCCTAAGCATTCATCTTTGAGTACCTGTGCTAATTGATTTTGAATGCAGTTCAACACAATTGCTGTAGAATAATAAATCTCAGGGCAAAGAGGATAAAGGAGTGAACTTGAGCCAAACAGGAAGCTGTGTAACATGTGGCATCTAAAAGGTGTGTCTGTGTCATCCTGGGGTGAGCTCAGGAGCAGTACTGATGAGAGGTGGGATAGTCCAGGCAGCAGGAGCTGCTTGTTTGTATAACAACCTTGAACTTGAACTCCTCCAGCTGATTCAAGGAGTGTCAACTGCTAGGCCACTGCCTGGGGCTCAGGCGACCTGTCCCCAGGCATGCTGTGGTCCTCTCTGAAGGAGGAAGGCACTCTTGTGGCTACTCTTCCATTCTTCCTTGTAGTACCTGTTGCCTTCTTTCTTTTCCAGCTGCCCCCACACCACCGCCGCAGCCCTGGTCTTCCTGGCAAGCCTCTTTCTTATTACCCATTCTCCCTAAAGTTCGTGCCCATTCCTCCATGGGCTGTCACTTTGGAAGGCAAGTGGCTGAGTTGGTCCCTGGAAGATATAACAGAACTGTGCTAGAGACCCTGAACTCTACCAGTGATGGAGGAATGAATCTCAAAATAAGAGTCTAGGCCCCATGGCTGGCACAGGGGGCAAGTAGACCCTTTGGGATTCATTCGGGTAACCCCCTAAGGGCACCTGACCACCTCTGCAAGGGCCATGCCACTGTTCATCCCCGGGAGAGATGAGGCAGGAAGGGGTTGGCAGGAAGGTGAGGGTGCACGATTGGATAGGAAGAAAAGGAGTCAATGAGGACTCTTAGCTACTCAGTGGCCATGTGGCAGATTTAATGTTTCTTTCTTGAGCAGAAATATAGCAGATAGAAAAAGAACCACAAATCCATCAAAATGCCCTGTGCAAAGAAGCTGAACAACCACAAAAAAGTGATGTGCCCATTCCTGAAAATAATTCATGGCAAGTTGGTCCAATCTCCATGCAGTGGGTCAGCAGGTGACTCAACTCGGAAGGAAAGAGCGGATGGTGTGGTGAGTGTGTAGGAGCCCAGGAAGAGCTGAGATTTGGAGACCAGTGGTCGTCTGGTGGGCTTGTGCAGTAGTTAGTCATATTGTTTGCACAGGACCAGTTCCAATCCGCATTGGGATCAAATCTTTACACCGACCCACTTGGCATTCCTGGAACTTTGATATGGCAGGGCTACTCTTGAGCAGGACTAAACCATCTCTAAGGGTTTTTCTCCAAATGATTGAGATCAGGAGTTTATTTCTGAGAATGAACGGTCCTATCCAAGATGTATCTACTTAACCCAGAAGGAACATGTATATAAGATCAAAATACAAGGCCATGGCAGTCAGTTGGGCATGAAGGCAGTTAATCCAAATTTCCAATGCACAGACAAATCATCCCAAGACAGGCTGAATTATTCATGGACTTAATGGTTTATGTTTTGTATAGATATCACTTTATTCTTTATGGTAAGCAGTTTAGTTGCCACGCAAGTATACTGAAAATTAAAATAATTATTTCTGTTTTACACAACATGAAATGAACTGGACCCTTATGTCCTACATCTCTCCCCATTGTTTCATTCATTCATTTATTCACAGTGTCTGTCCTCTTGCAGTTTACCGCTTGGTGGGGGAGAGCAAGCATTAAGCAGATAAGCATTTCTTCCTGTGTTGTGGGGCTACGATAAGAGAGATTTAAAGCAAAAAAGCCTGGCCCCTGGCACAGCTGAGTCAAGCTTTCATTTTTTCCCCCAGCTTGCCAAGATGTGGTCTCTGTTTCTGTCTCCCCACCTGCCAACCGCCCAGGTGGCCCATTGATTTCTGACATGCCGTGATGTAAAATGGCACGTCGTGGTATCATTCAGTGCAATGCTGACAAAGGTAAAAGAGAGCCCCTTCAGGCTCATGCTGAGTTCCTTCTCTTACACCCACTGCCCACCGTAGCCAGTTTCTGAATTGTTTACAGCCAGGACGAGGCGGCAGCAAAGACACCCCACGGAGGGAGGAAGAGAAATGAAATTCCTCTCGGACCCATTGATCTCTCCTCCGAGCAATTTACTAGTCGGGGAGGTGGAGAAGAGGCAGGAGAAGCATTTAGGGCTGCTCTTTATCTCACTTCTGCGGGCTGGGGACATCCCTAAGTGAATCTGCAACTCACTGAGGCCACACTCCCTGCTGACAGTCCCTTGGTGACAAAACCCTGACTTTGCAGCCCCAAAACAAAGAAAACGAAGGTGGGCAATAGTTTGGAATAGGAAAGAACAGGCATTCACAAGCCAGACCTTAAGACGTCCCTTAGGTGATTGAGGGGCTAAACTGGCAGGATGTGTGCAGGTCCGCCTTCTGAAAGCTGTGCGGGGAGCTGGGACTGCTCAGTCAGCTCCGCCTCCAGCCCGAGGGAAAATGAACAATGACTCATCTTCCTCCTAGCCAGGACCAGCAGGCGCCGAGGGAGTGTCTGCAAGCCCTTCCTCCGCACCGGGTAAAGTGTAGCTTCTTATGATGAACACAATCAACCTTCTTCGTGCCAAGATCGAGTCCTGGGACCTCATTCTTTTGCCCCAGGGTCTGTACTGTGAGGGGAGTCCTGAACCCTGAGTTCAGAATTTTATCCTGCCTACAATCCTATGCGAAAATCTTCAGCCTTGGTATTTAGCATTCCATAATATACCAAACCTGAGAGGGAATTTGGGGTTTTTTTCCATAATTACCTGAGGGCAGGGCAGACCCTGCACCGAGTGTCACTGAGTTCAACAGAGACCTCTGTGAGTGGTCAGGACTAGATACCACAGAGTGAAAGAGAGCACTTTGACCTTTGACTTTTCCTTGGGTACTCCACCCCAATCTGGGTGCCGTCCTCTCCTCACTCTTCCCTGGTCCGTGCAAAGGTTCCAACCTTTTTCTGTGGTTTCCGCCACATCCTCCTGGAGCCTGATCTTGGATTTCTCACTTGCAACCCACCAGGCAACCATACAAGGGAAAATCAGCAGTTTCACTGCAGTCCAAGCCTTGAGATGAAGGGAGGAAGCTCCAAACAAGGGTGTGGGGTGGGGCTTCTGGACAGGAGAGGACATTTTTGGATACCCAGGCTTGCTGGTGGTGCTGAACCCATACCACACAGCTCATCACCTGTGTGAAGCTGGCCCAGATGATCACCTGTGTGCAGGGTCCTGGTGTCAGAGGTGTTTGAACCACAGCGACTCCATCTTGAATAGGGGCTGGGTAAAATAAGGCTGAGACCTACTGGGCTGCATTTCCAGGAGGTTAAGCATTCTTAGTCACAGGATGAGATAGGAGGTTGGCACAAAATACAGGTCACAAGGACCCTGCTAATAAAACAGGATGTGGTAAAGATGCTGGCCAAAACCCAACAAAACCAAGACGGTGATGAACGTGACCTCTGGTCACCCTCACTGCCAACCTCCTATCTTATCTTGTGACTTAGAATGCCTAATCTCCTGGGAATGCAGCCTAGCAGATCTCAGCCTTATTTTACCCAGTCCCTATACAAGATGGAGTCACACTTGTTCGAATACTTCTGATACAATTAGTATCTTTTTTCTTTAGTGCAATTATATCTTCAATTAAATCAAATCTAATTACTTCAACAGGTATTCACTGGGCATCCATTATATGCTAGGCTCTGGGATGACAGCCATAACAAGCTGACCTAGTTGCTGCCCTCATGAAACAATTAGTATAGAAGATGAAAGGAGATACAGACGACGATACAGAACATCCTAATGCAGTATGATAAGAGTGTTGGCATGGGAAGCTGAGGCTGCGGAAGGACTTCAGAGCCCCAGAGAGAGGTCAGTGAGCAAGAAGTGATGTCCTGCTAAAACCCAGAGAATGAGCTGGCATTAGCAGGCAGAGGAGATAGGGGAGAAAGGAAGGAGAGCAGGCGCTGCAGGAAAAAGGAAGAACACGTGCAAAGGATCAGAGGCGGGCATAGGATGAGGAACTGCAGAAAGTTTAGGATGGCTGGAGCTTGGATGATGGATGATGGATGATGGGGGAAACAGGGAAAGATGAGGCTGGAGAAATCAGAAGGGTGCAAAAACAAAAGGTGTTGCAAGCCTGACAGAGGGTTGGGCTTCATCTCTCCTAAGCACACAGAGAAACCAGTGGGAAGTTGTATAATAAGGGAGTGATAGACTTCTCAGAGCATAGTCTGAGAAAGATCTTTCTGGCTGCAATAGGGAGAGGGAGTTAGCAGTGGGTAGGAGAGTGGGGAGATCTGTCTGAAAGCTCCTGCAAAGCTCCCACCAGGGAGCATCAGTGGGAATGACGAAAAGAAGGGCCATGGAAAAGCAGTTGAGAAGGACAGTTGATGTTCTCATTGAGACCTGAAATAGGGAACCCAAGAACAGGGAATCTGTAGTGAGACAAAGTCTTTCAGCTGTAAGGCCGGATGCTGAAGTACCATGCTCCTGTGTCATGCCAGGCACCGAGGAGGTTTCACAGACACCAAGCTCCTTGGTGTTGGGGGTGATGTGTCTTGTTCTCTCAGCACCTGGCACACAATAGGGGGTGAAACATGGTTTTAGATGCATTCATCAATGAATGCATTAATAAATAAATTTAAGGCAAGAGTCTCTATTTTCAAAGTTCTTACAGTCTTATTGTAAGACAAGATTATCCTACATCAAACAATTAAAGAACCGCACAAGATAGAACGTAATTAACTTCTAAATCATCTAGTTTAGGTTATAAGTGCTGGAGTTTCAGAGACGGGAAAGATCAATGTGGGCTGGAGGAGTTAAGAATGGCTTAAATGTAATTCCCTGACATTACGATACGGGGGAAACAACAGTGCTGGGCTTAAAATGAAGAGATGAAAGCCAACACATTGAGCCTTATTTACCCAGTGTTGTGCAGCAGACCACCATGATTTTGGGGGACTGAATTAATAACATTGGCCTTAGGGGTTAATGCTGTTCAGGTGGACTTATTTGTGTACAATTAATAATACATTCTCACATAATTAATTCTCACTGTATTCTTTTTGCAATGATTTTTTCTGTCAACGTGAACATTCACAGAACATAAATTGAACCATTTTAAAGTATACAATTTGGTGGCATTTAGTACATTTACACTGTTATGCAACTAACACATTTAGATCTAAAGTATTTCCGTCACTCCAAAACAAAACCTTGTTCACTGTATTCTTTTTTCTTTTCTTCTTTTTTTCTTTTTTTGAGACAGTGTCTTGCTTTGTTGCTCAGACTAGAGTACAGTGGTGTGATCATGGTTCACTGCAGTCTCAACTTCCCGTGCTCAAGTGATCCTCCCACCTCAGACTCTCAAGTAGCTGGGACTACAGGTGTGAGACACTACATCTGGCTATTTTTTGTAGACACAGGCTCTCATTATGTTGCTCAGGCTGGGTGCTCATTGTGTTCTTGAATTAACAATGCAATATAGTAGACTGAAAAGAACACTGGAGTATGGTACCTTAAGCTCTCATCTGAGGTCTACAACTGAGTAGTTCAAATTTGACTCTGGGCGGGTCACTAATGATTTCCGGGCCTCAGTTCCATCATTTGTAAAATGGGAGAGTTTGACTAAGATGATACCCAAGATCTCTTCCAGATTTACAACCCTGTAATTCTAAATACAGCAGATGTATTGACTGACTGTAATATGCAAAAAAATGATAGTGCGTGTGTGTGTGTTACAGGGCAGAGATAGGGGAAGGCAGGGACTCCCTGAGACTAAGATGGAATCAATGATGCATTGGTGAGTGTGGAGTTGAGGGAGATTATCTGGCTGGCTACCCCATTTTTTGTTCACTTCTATAGGTTGGTGTTTAACTCCTTATTGAACCCTGGTTGAATTCAGCAATTCTGAAGGCTTGCTCTAGAGCTGCCTTGGATGCTACCATTAAGCTGTATTTGCATCCTGAATAATTTGATGTATAATTCCAAGGCTAAATATTTCTTTTTCTTCCTGCTCCAAATTCTTCAGTAAGAACTTCTCCTCACCAACTTCTTCTTGCACACTTCATGGAAAGAACTTGTTGCCAGTTCTCTAAATAGCTGGCATGGGCCTTATCATCCGAGAAAATGCATGGAATCTCAAAACTGATAGAGCAAGAAAGAAACAATTATGTGCTCAGTCTCCTGGGTTTATAGGGAGGCTTCTAAAATTCAGCTACTATTTATTTGGAAGTAGTTCCTTGCTATGATGCTTAATTTTATGTGGCCACTTATCTGGGCTAAGGGATGCCCGGATAGCTGGTAAAACATTATTTGGGGGTTTGTTTATGAGGGTGTTTCCAGAAGAGATTAACATTGGAATTGGTTAATTGAGTAAAGAAGATCACTCTCACCAATGTGGGTGAACATCATCCAATCTGTTGAGAACCGGAATAGAACAAAACAGTGGGGGAAGAGTGAATCTGCTCTCTTGGCTTGAGGAGAGACATCTATCTTCTCCTGCCCTCAAACATGGGTGACCCTGGTCCTTGGGCTTTCAGACAAATACTGGGAGTTATGCTATCAGGCTCCCCAAGTCTCAGGCCTTCACACTTATACTGAATTACATCACCTGCTTTCCTTATCAGCTTGCAGACAGTGGATTGTGGGATTTCTCAGCCTCCATAATCACATAAGCCATTTCCTATAATAAAACTCTTCTTATAGATCTCGTTATATATAGCCTATTGGTTCTGTTTCTCTGGAAAATGCTGACTAATGTGCTTGCCAAAATCTGAAGCTCAAAACTGGAGCTCAGGATGGGATTGCTTACATACATGCAAAAAGACACAGAAGACAGATCTAAGATATTGGGCATAGGAGCCACAGGGTAATTGCAAGGGTTGTCAAAATCTTAAGGGCAAAATGCACAATGAAAAGACAGAATAAATTCTTACATAGGTTATTAATGGGACAGATTCTGGTGTAAGACTGACTAGGTTTCGTTTCTAGTTCATCCACTTAATAGCTTGGTGATTTAAGGCAATTTACTTAACCTGGTTGGTGTCAGTCAGGCTAGGCTAAATTGTGCTGCAGTAACAAATAACCCCCAAATCTCAGTAGCATAAATAAAAAATGAAAGTTTAATTTCTCATTCATGGTACCCAAGCTTTACTTTAAGTAAAAAAAAAAATTATTGTACTGAAAAATATCCGTGCAAAAAGGTGCAAAAATCTTGTGACTGAATGATCAAAAATGAATTATCAAACAGTTAGTATCAGTATATACCAGGCTGAGAAAATAGCCCCTGTCTGGGACATGTTGATCTTGTAGCAGAATGAAAAAATAAATGACAGAATCACATAATGACTCAAAGTTTCTGCTCTGAAGCAGATTACATCACTGCTGCTCATAATTTATTGACCAAAGCAAGTTACACAGCAAAGCCAGGCATCAGAAAGGTGGGGAAGCGCAGCAAATGCTTCAGAGCAAGACAATCTACTACAGATGTATCCTGTTCTTCCACCTGTAAAATGGGAATGTAACAGTATTTGCCTCAAGTTTGTAATGAGATTCAATTAGATGATATTTGTAATTTACTTTTTGTACTGAAAAATATCAGTGCAAAAAGGTGCAAAAATCTTAAGTGACTGAATGATCAAAAATGAATTATTTAAAAGTTAACTCAGCCAGGTGTAGTGGCTCACGCCTGTGATCCCAACACTTTGGGAGGCTGAGGTGGATTGCTTAAGACTACAAGTTTAAGACCAGCCTGGGCAACACGGTGAAACCCCGTTTCTACTGAAAATACAAAAAGTAACTGGACATGCACCTGTAGTCCCAGCTACTCTGGAGGCTGAGGTGGGAGGATCACTTTAGCAGAGGTCAAGGCTGCCGTGAGCTATGATTGTGCCACCACACTCCAGCCTGGGTGACAGAGTGAGACCCTGTGTCTTAAAAAAAATTAAAAAATAAAAAAGTGAACTCACTGTATAATAATAATCCAGGATAAAAAATAGAACTTTACTGACGCCTCAGGAGCCCCTATCAAGCCTCTTGCCCAAAAATAACCGTCATAGATGAGTTTTGCCCATTTGAACCTTACATAATGGAAGTATACGACATGTATTTTTTTGTGTCTGGCTTCTGTCAACATAACGTATGAATAAATAAATAAATTTTTAAAAGCTGTCTTTTGATGAGCAGAAGTTCTAAATTTTAATATAGTCCAATTTGTTAAACTTTTATTTTATAGCAAGTGCTCTTTGCATCCTGTTTAAATAATCATACCTACCCTGAAATCATGAAGCTATTTTTCTATGTTATATTCTGGAAGCTTTTTTTGTTTCACATTTAGGCCAATGATCTGTCTGGAATTCACTTCTTTTGCTTAACGTCAAGATTCAAGTTTTTCCCCTTATGGATAGCCTACACTGTTTATTTAAAAAACCCATCTTTTTTTCTCTGACCTGCAGTGCCATCTTTGTAAAAATGCAGTGTCTGTCTAGGTGTGATTTTGTTTCTGAACTTCCTCTTCAGTTGCTTTGGTCTATTTGTCTATCCTTTCTCCAATTACACACTGTCTTCATTACTATGACTTTGTAAGGCTCGATGTCTGGCAATAAAAGTTTTCCATCTCACTTTTCTTCTTTAAGTGTTCAGTCCTACAAGGGATGGTATATATTTGGTTCACCCTTACTTTAAGGGTTTAGTCCATTGGGTCTCCACTATAAGCATCAAGTGTGTTTAGTAATTTCCATTTCTTTGCTATGCCCTGAACCCCAGATTTCATCCTCCAGCCTTGCACCCTCCACCTACCTTCTTTGGCTCTGTCAAAGAAGCCAAAGCAGGTACTCTTACGGTCAGTCTAGCCCCTCAGTGCCAGGCCCATCTGTCTAGGCTTCCTTCTTCTGCTGGTTCTTGACATCCTGATGCTTCAAGGCCCTGTTCAAACTGATGTATTTTAAGTCGTGTCCAGCTTCTCTAGTTCTGAGTGAAAGGTTTAGTCTGAATTATCTACTCTGCCATTACTGAAGGCAAGACTCCTTATCCTGTGGAATGATTAATTATATTTGAAAATATTTATAACAAAATAGAAAGATGTATAAAACACAGAAGAAAAACGCTCTCAAATTCACATTACACAGCTTCCGAATCAGTAGATACCAAACATGACCACTTGCTAAGAAGTGCCAAGAAAATGTTTTGCTGCTGGCAGACGTCCTCAGGCAGGCGATGCCAGAGGTTCACTGGTCTAGAGTAGAGAGCCACTGAAACCACGTTGGAAGACTGGGGCCACTTCTGGAGGTGGTGCCACCTGCACAGGCACAGGCGACATTCAGCCAGCCCAGACAAGTGACGCCTCATACTTAGAACTAAAGAGAGAAAAACTGACTGCATTTTTCACTTGTCAAGGGACTTCTTGGAGCTGTGTCAGAAGCACCTTATATAGACATGCATGTCACTGTGAGGTCTTTGATGTTCTTATGAGTAGGCTTTGGTATGCAGAAAAGACTATTTCAGGTCTAGTTTTAGAAATAAGATTTTCAATATCTTAGTAACGAATGCTAACATTTAATGAGTGCTTATTATATGGCAGGAGCTATTCTAAGAGGTTACAGCTGTTAACTTATTTAACATGTTGTTAATGTCAGCACTCCCGTTTTACAGGTGAGGATGCTGAGGCACAGTCAGGCTAATTTCGCCGTCCAGGATCATACAACAATTAAACAGAAATGCTAGGTTTTAAACCCTCACAGTTTGACTCCAGCAACCAAGCTCTTAACCACTGTATTCTGTTGTTTCTCCTTAAAGAGCCAAATTTAAACCAATTTAAGCTTTTACATTCAGCTTATACATTTCATTATTCTTTGTGTAAGTCTAACAAATTGTAACAACCACTTTCAAGGAGACGTTGGTTCACAGATGATTCCGTGTACAAACTTGGTTAATTAAACTCCTTTAAACATTTTAGACTACAGTTATAAATTTAATATGTTCAATTTCCTTTTAAAGCGCTTGTTTGACTGACAAATACAATCCTCCCAAAATTTAAGATGTTCTTATCAATGTAATATGTTAAGCTTATGCATATGATGAGCCCTAAATTCTCCTGTATTCTAACCCTGTAAGTTAATTTTGTAAGATTTCCACTAAAAATCACACACTTAATGAATCACTCAGTTCACACTTTAATGTAATGAGACTAAACTGTTACTAAGAAGGCAAATTCTCTTAAACATTACAAACTTAAGATCCAAAAATACACAAAATGTCTTTATGCAAAAGTATCAATGTTATCAGTTTGAGTCGTTTAAACATTTGTATTTTTAATTTAAAAATTTTCCGGGGTTAAGACATGTTTGCACTGTAAGCAAACAACGTTGTCATTCTAAACAAATTTGGGGATTACTTTCCTAAGTTTTTTTTTTTTTTCCTTTAGATGAGGTTTCTTAAATGACAAGGAGTGTGAATCATAATTTGACCAGATTCTTACCAGCAACTTAGCCAGCATTTAGGCTACAGCCACTTTTACGGTCACAATGTCATAATTTTCAAAATTCAAAGAGTGAAATGTTCCTCACACCACCCTTCCTGGGTTTTGATGTTAGATAATTTTTTAAGCCATACAGTGTCTATTACCTCTCCTCAGGTAGCCACGTACTTAATTGGGTTCAATATTCTATTTACCACTCCATTCCATTCTAATTTATTTTGTATTCTTCTTCTCTGTTAGGACTATGCAACTTCTATGGATATTAATATAATAACTGATTGAATTCTGCGTGTCTCCTGTGCCTTTGTCTGGCTCTAATTACAGCTTCTCCTGGCAATATGCACATACACTCACCCCAAGTATTTTTATGGCTACTTAGTGTCATAGACAATCTATTGGTCAAATTTGAATATCCAAGAGAATCACAAATCTAAACATTTACTTAGGTGTGTTATAAGAGGGATAAATAGGAACATGTACACAATTTAGATGTGAAGGTGCTGGCTAAAGAAACATGCATTTGATTGAAGATTTGAACGAACATTTCAGACCAGCTTGGCCATCACAAATCAGTTGTTGGCACAATGCTCACCTCTATCCCCACCCCACCCAGAAAACATTTCCTTTTTACTTTAAGACTTTAAAAAACAACATGAGGGATTCAGAAGTTCATTCTCTTTCCTCCAGACCCAATACTTAAGCCCCTTGTACTTGAATTATCAAAAAGCCTCGGTAATTGCTTGAACATGTTAATTTATCCTGCAACCCTGCTGACTTCATCTGACTGTATTTAAAGGATTTAAGGGTGACAGGGAACAGCTGGAGAGAGATGTTTTGTCTGTGAATGTGGAGTCTGAGCTCAGAGATGGGTGTGCTGGGACTCAAGTTCGCTTGGAGCATTGAAATGGAGTGGCTGTCTGCATGCTGGTATTGAGGCTTGCCTTGCTTTTTCTCCTTTCTCTCCTCCCTCCTCCTGGAGCTCAGTCTCTCCCTACCACCCTGCCTTTTGCTCCCTCACCTATTCTCCCTCAATCTAGAGACTATAACCTTGCCAGAGAGTGGTAGATCGCCAACCCTGCCCCCAATCTTATTGTTGCTACAATTCGAGCCAGGAGCGGCTTGAATGCATGTATTGATAATCACAGCTGGGACTGCATAAGCAAAATAAAACCAGTAAAGTAAGAGCTAGTGGACAGTCAGAGACCATGGAAAACCCATCGATTGTTGCTGCGGCTTCTTTCCATATAGCAGAATGAGCACGGAAAAGCTGAGCTCTGGGTAATTCTAGCAAACAATGTGCTGTAGAGCGTTATTTGTAAGTCCCAAAAATCAAAGTGGAACACTAGCTCCCCATAGAACATGCTTCGTTAGTGTGGAACAAAGGGCTGTTGCTGGCTGGGTACAGCATTTTCCATTTTGCTGCATAGTGGGGGGTAGGGGAGGGGGGCAAGAGGTACAGTGGAAGCTCAGGGAGGCTGTGTTGACCAAGTCCCTGCATCAGAGAGGGCTCCAGGCAGAGGAGAGCCACCCCTTCCTTAGGGTAGGGCCTGCCATTATGGAGGTCAGAGATGCCAGCTCCAGGACCAACTAGCTGTGGGACCTTCAGCAGATGCTCATCCCAGGGGCCTCAGTTTCCTTCCTGCTTCAATTGCAGGGTTTTTATGAGGATAAAATATGACACAGTGATGTGAAAGCATCTGTTTTGCATGCACTTATATTATTTTAGAGATAAGCCCAGCATCATCATGTGGCAGAGGTATGTATCAGGGACAACCTGGTCAGGTTCCCAGGGAAACTGATGGCATGCTTAATGGGGGAACCAAGACAGGAGTTCTTACAAAGTATGAATAGGGCAAAGAGAAACCAGAAAAGTATGCCAAACCCCTAGGGTTGGCACAGTAGAGAGATGTTCCATCCCCAGGTCTGAAGAGCTAAAGGAGGAAGCAGGTTGTAAGTCTTGGAGAGAGCTGCAGCTACAGCTGCAGAAGAGGGCTGTCCCACAAAAGCTGTGACCTTTACTAGGAGAACTTTGCTGCCCCAAAGGGTGGCCCATGCAAGGAAGAAGAGGTAGTAAAGGGGGTGATTGCCCTGACCTCACTCTTTCCTCCCACCCTCTGATCTCCTGGCAAACACTTGCATTGGCCCAACCCAACAGGAGCTAGAGGACAAAGAAGCCCACCCTAGACTTTTAGGTCAGTCTCCCAGGCCCAGAGCAGCTGAGAAAAGGTAGAGAGTCGTTACGGAAATGTCTGGCACAGTGTCCCTGCTCTGTGTCCCCAGGCCCCCTGGGTATTTGCTGTACTCTTTGATGATTATCCACTTATGTTCCGTTTGTCTATATTAGACCCTTGGAAGCAGGAGCTGCACCTACTCCAGTGGGTTCAACACATGTTGGAAGGTTTGGGGCTGCTGGTTTTGGCTCAAGAACAATGATGTTGTGCAGGCATCACTGGGATTCTCTTGGCCTTTCCTTCAGTTTTGACACCTCATGGTGGCATGATCCTGGCACCTTATTGTCCTGTCCTCAGTGCCTAATATGGTCCCTGGAACCCAGAGGGTACTCAATAAATTAGGAGTGACTAAAGGCACGAGTTCATGATGGCCTGACTGCCAAATAAAACTGGTAAAGAGGGAGATGTTGCCTTTGCCTGCGAGTACAGCTTTCTATAGATGCTGCCTGAGCACAGACCACACACTCAGGAATCTCCAAGAGGCTCAACATGCATGCCCTGACATCTCGATCATCACGCTCTCCTATCGTGTCCCTTCTGTCCCTCAACCACACCTGCACCATGATACCTCAGCTCCACGTGGTCTGCCCTTGGGTCTCCCATATATTCACCTCCAGCTCTGAAAGCTGGTGCCATTCCTGTGCATTCTGGTCATCCTCATACCCTTCTTACAGATGAGAAACAATTTCAAGATTCTTGTGTTCTAGACCAGCAAATTCTTCATTATCCTCTTACAGAGAAAACAACCACAGGCTTCAGCTTGGGGGAAAAATAATTTAAAAATAAAAGTCTACTTCTGTGGTGCCCCACCCCCAACCTTCTGCACCATCCTACAGCCAGCTGCTCAGAGCACAGGCCCTTGCCTGAAATCTTGTTTCTTTAAAAAGAAAAAGAAAAAAAAACAAGAAGAAAGAAGGAGGAGAATGAGAAAGAAGGGAGTAGAAGAGAAGAAGAAGAGAGGAGGAAGAGAAAAAAGAGGAGGAAAGAAGAAGGAGAAAGATACTAGAAGAAACCATGCCCCCAGATTCCCAGGACTGATCCAGAGGAGCCCAAATATGTGCCTCCACTTGAATTTCTTTGGCTACTGGCCCACATGAGCTAGATGACTCTGCAGGGCAGGAGGCGAAGTCAAAGATGGACTAACTCCCTTACTCCTCTTCCAAGCTTTTCCAGCAAACTGTCAGTTGCAATCAGTTGTGGATACTGGGCCTTCTCTTCAAACCAGCAACTCACAGAACTCTCCCAGGGGAAGGAAGACAACATAGAGCCTAATACATCACCAAATGGCATTTGTCTTCAGGAACAAACATGCTTTCTTTGACCCACAAGGCCTTTTCAACAATGGAATGAGTTACTATGTTAATGAGTTACCAAATCACCCATGAGTAACAAACCCCAAATAAGAATGTTTCAATAAGATAAAAATGTATTTCTATCTCACATTAAATCAAGACAAGTATAGCCCTTCGTGTACAGCATCAGGGACCCAGGCCTCTGCTATCTTGGTAGTCTGCCATTCCTGGTGTGTTCATTCTGTCCATATATTCCAAAATGGTCCCCAGCATGTCTGTACACCTGCTAGTAGGACTGGGGGAAGGAAGGCAAGGCTACACCCTTCCTTTTAAGGGCAAGACTCAGGAATGTGCACACATTATTTTCTCTTTCATTCTATTGGCCATAATTTAGTCACACGGCAACCATTCGCTGCAAGGGAGACTGGGAAATGCAGTCTTTATTCTCAGTGGCCTTGTAGCTCAACTAAAAATTATTTCACTCTGGAAGGGGAAGAAAATACTTTTAGGGACAATTAACAGTACATACTACAATGGCCAAAATATAAAAACTGGTATACTTCATGTAAAAACACAGGTTCTAAACAACTTCTTTAAGAGTTGGAGGATCTAACAATATTGGGAGATATTTCTACTGAGTAAGAATCAGCTGGACTGAGGAGAAGCTGAGTTCTTTCCAATTCGGAAGGTTTCCCCCCACTTTCTATCGGGAACCAAGAAGACTGTGGAATGGAAAGATATCCTCCAGTATCACTTAGGGACAGCAGAGCATGAAAAGTGATGATTTGGATGAAACCCATCCCTAAGAGATGCATCCTTTTCTAGCACCCTCTCCTGCACTGCACACTCTACCCTCACCACCACCCCTACAGTCATCACTGTACAAACAACACCCACACTGCACACTCTA
>NW_012100765.1:2696495-2701165 GCF_000951045.1 Mandrillus leucophaeus | reverse complement strand
ACCCGCACTGCACACTCTACCCTTACCACCATCCCCACAGTCATCGCTGTAAGAACAACAGTGTTCAGAATCAACATTAAATCATAAAATTCTTTCATTCATTTATTCAGCACACTTTATCTGAGCACCTGCTGTGCACTGGTCCTTGTACGGGGCCTAAGGAGACAAAGTTGAATAAGGCACTGATCTTGTCTTCGAAGAGCTTTTATTTTGTTGAAACATTTGGGTTTACTTTTCTTCTTGTTTTTGAACCCACGGGATATTTTAAAAATTAAATTAGTTACTACATTAATACATGTGTATTAATCCCCCATTGTGAGTGCAACACCATAATAGGAGCCGTCAGGAAGTACTTATGTAAGAGCCAGTCCCTGCTGACAAACTAGAGATAAATGAACACAACAGAAACAATCTGTTGTGAAGGGTTTTGCTGTGGGGCCTTTTGGGGAAGTTCTTCCTACCGTACTGTACCTGTTTCCACTTTCTCAAATGTATATTTTCAGTACAGAGGGCAGCACGCTGTTTTATGGCTAAGAAACCATGTTTGTTCCCCAAACATGTAGCATGTTTCTTCTCTTAAAGAAGACAGAAGAAGACAACATTTCCCCAACAGTTCCATTGATTTCCATTTGTGGCTGAATCATTGTCATTGGGGTTAGATGGCTGAGGCACATCAGTCTGTGGATCACTACATGACAAGCATTTTGGGGCTGGAACTTCAACTTTGGCTCTATCACCAGATTAAATCTGCATCTGACCCAAAAGATTCTTGTGTTCTGGGACACACCTGGGCTCATCAGACCAGATTCCTGACCCCACATCCAGGGCACTGACCCCTATTTTACAGCTGCCTCCTGGAGGGCTTAGTCCTGAATGTGGAAGTAAAAGGCTGATATGGCCAAAGTCTTTACCTTTAAGGGAATTTGACATAATCAGAACAGAAGTCATTTTACCAAGATTTGTCTTTAAAATAGCTGACAGGCTTTAGGAAATGACACAAATAAGAAATTACACTTCAAGGTACCTAAGATAAGGTTATCTTCAACTTCTCCTCAGTCTCAAAAGACTGATGTTTGGCCATGAACATCAGTTTGGGACTGGTGGATGATGAGTTGCATCCAAGCAGACCATTGGCCATGTGGGCAGCTGATGGGCAGACCCCTGTCCAGCCGGGCCTAATGGCAGAGAGGCAGATTCACTGGTGGAAGCAAATGGTTGCCACGGACACAGCTAGCTTAGTCCATGGCTATCTTTGTGATCTTGGATCTAGTGCAAGAGGAATGATATGGATCAGACCTGTTCTGATCCTCTTGGCATGGACTTGGTGAGATGGAAAAATGGCTGCCTCCCTAGTCTTATCCACCCCATCCCTATCTTGTTATTTCCCATGAATCGACTGCTATTCAGTCACTCTAGATAGCAGTTATGGGCACTACTGTGGGGTCACGTGGATCTGAGTTTCAATCTCAGCTTTACAACAAAAACACTGGGAGACCTTGGAGACATTACTTAATGTTTCTAAAGTACAGCTGACTTCTCTTTAAAATGAAGATAATGATGATTAACAACACAAGATTCTTCAGAAAATCATTCTTTCATGTAACAGATATTTTTGAGCTCCTATCATATTCTAGGGGATGTAGTGTTTCTAGCACTGGGAAAACTGTCACAGATTCAGTTGCAACCCTAGTCTCTGATAAAACAGACTTTAAACCAACAAAGATCAAAAGAGACAAAGAAGACCATTACATAATGGTAAAGGGATCAATTCAACAAGAAGAGATAACTATCCTAAATATATATGCACCCAATACAGGAGCACCTAGATTCATAAAGTAAGTCCTTAGAGACCTACAAAGAGACTTAGACTCCCACACAATAATAATGGGAGGCTTTAACATCCCACTGTCAATATTAGACAGATCAACGAGGCAGAAGGCTAACAAAGATATCCAGGACCTGAACTCAGCTCTGCAACAAGCAGACCTAATAGACATCTACAGAACTCTCCACCCCAAATCAACAGAATATGCATTCTTCTCAGCACCACATCTCACTTATTCTAAAATTGACCACATAATTGGAAGTAAAGCACTCCTCAGCAAATGTAAAAGAACAGAAATCACAACAAACTGTCACTCAGACCACAAAGCAATCAAATTAGAACTCAGGATTAAGAAACTCACTCAAAACTGCACAACTACATGGAAACTGAATAACCTGCTCCTGAATGACTACTGGGCAAATAATGAAATGACGGCAGAAATAAAGATGTTCCTTGAAAACAATGAAAACAAGGACACAACATACAAAAATCTCTGGAACACATTCAAAGCAGGGTGTAGAGGTAAATTTATAGCACTAAATGCCCACAAGAGAAAGCAGGAAAGATCTAGAATGGACACCCTAACACCACAATTAAAAGAACTAGAGAAGCAAGAGTAACAAATTCAAAAGCTAGCAGAAGGCAAGAAATAACTAAGATCAGAGCAGAACTGAAAGAGATAGAGACACAAAAAACCCTTTCAAAAAATCAATGAATCCAGGAGCTGGTTTTTTGAAAAGGTCAACAAAATTGATAGACTTCTAGCAAGACTAATACAGAAAAAAGAGAGAAAAATCAAATAGATGCAATAAAAAATGATAAAGGGGATATCACCACCAATCCCACAGAAATACAAACTACCATCAGAGAATACTGTAAACACCTCTACGCAAGTAAACTAGAAAATCCAGAAGAAATGGATAAATTCCTGGACACATACACCCTTCCAAGACTAAACCAGGAAGAAGTTGAATCCCTGAATAGACCAGTAACAGGCTCTGAAATTAAGGCAATAATTAGTAGCCTATCAAACAAAAAAAGTCCAGGACCAGATGGATTCACAGCCGAATTCTACCAGAGGTACAAAGAGGAGTTGGTACCATTCCTTCTGAAACTATTCCAATCAATAGGAAAAGAGGGAATCCTCCCTAACTCATTTTATGAAGCCAACATCATCCTGATACCAAAGGCTGGCAGAGACACAACAACAACAACAACAACAAAAAAAAAAAACCAGAATTTTAGATAAATATCCCTGATGAACATCAATGCAAAAATCCTCAATAAAATACTAGCAAACTGAATCCAGCAGCACATCAAAAACCTTACCCACCACGATCAAGTTGGCTTCATCCCTGGGATGCAAGGCTGGTTCAACATACACAAATCAATAAACTTAATCCATCACATAAACAGAACCAATGACAAAAACCACATGATTATAGCAATAGATGCAGAGAAAGCCTTTGACAAAATTCAACAGCCCTTCATGCTAAGAACTCTCAATAAACTAGGTATTGATGGAACGTATCTCCAAATAATAAGAGCTATTTGTGACAAACCCACAGCCAACATCATCCTGAATGGGCAAAAACTGGAAGCATTCCCTTTGAAAACCAGCACAAGGCAAGGATGCCCTCTCTGACCACTCCTATTTAACATAGTGTTGGAAGTTCTGGCCAGGGCAATCAGGCAAGAGAAAGAAATAAAGGATATTCAATTAGGAAATGAGGAAGTCAAATTGTTTCTGTTTGCAGATGACATGATTGTATATTTAGAAAACCCCATCGTCTTCAGCCCAAAATCTCCTGAAGCTGCTAAGCAACTTCAGTAAAGTCTCAGGATATAGAATTGATGTGCAAAAATCACAAGCATTCCTATACCTTTAACAGACAAACAGAGAGCCAAATCATGAGTGAACTCCCATTCACAATTGCTACAAAGAGAATAAAATACCTAGGAATCCAACTTACAAGCGATGTGAAGGACCTCTTCAAGGAGAACTACAAACCACTGCTCAACGAAATAAAAGAAGCCACAAACAAATGGAAGAACATTCCATGCTCATGGATAGGAAGAATCAATATCATGATTATGCCCATACTGCTCAAAGTAATTTATAGATTCAATGCCATCCCCATCAAGCTACCAATGACTTTCTTCACAGAACTGGAAGAAACTGCTTTAAAGTTCATATGGAACCAAAAAAGAGCCCAGAATGCCAAGACAATCCTAAGCCAAAAGAACAAAGCTGGAGGCATCACGCTACCTGACTTCAAACTATACTACAAGGCTACAGTGACCAAAACAGCATGGGACCAGTACCAAAACAGATATATAAGCCAATGGCACAGAACAGAGGCCTCAGAAATAATACCACACATCTACAACCATCTGATCTTTGACAAACCTGACAAAAATAAGAAATGGGGAAAGGATTCCCTATTTAATAAATGGTGCTGGGAAAACTGGCTAGCCGTAAATAGAAAGCTGAAACTGGATCCCTTCCTTACACCTTATACAAAAATTAACTCAAGATGGATTATAGACTTAAATGTTAGATCTAAAACCATAAAAACCCTATAAGAAAACCTAGGCAATACCATTCAGGATATAGGCATGGGCAAGGACTTCATGACTAAAACACCAAAAGCAATGGCAACAAAAGCCAGAATAGACAAACAGGATCTAAGTAAACTAAAGAGCTTCTGCACAGCAAAAGAAATTATCATCAGAGTGAAGAGTCAATCTACAGAACGGGAGAAAATTTTTGCAATCTACCCATCTGACAAAGGGCTAATATCCAGAATCTACAAAGAACTCAAACAAATTTACAAGAAAAAAA
>NW_012100765.1:2688591-2696445 GCF_000951045.1 Mandrillus leucophaeus | reverse complement strand
ATAGAAAGCTGAAACTGGATCCCTTCCTTACACCTTATACAAAAATTAACTCAAGATGGATTATAGACTTAAATGTTAGATCTAAAACCATAAAAACCCTATAAGAAAACCTAGGCAATACCATTCAGGATATAGGCATGGGCAAGGACTTCATGACTAAAACACCAAAAGCAATGGCAACAAAAGCCAGAATAGACAAACAGGATCTAAGTAAACTAAAGAGCTTCTGCACAGCAAAAGAAATTATCATCAGAGTGAAGAGTCAATCTACAGAACGGGAGAAAATTTTTGCAATCTACCCATCTGACAAAGGGCTAATATCCAGAATCTACAAAGAACTCAAACAAATTTACAAGAAAAAAACAACCCCATCAAAAAGTGAGCAAAGGATATGAACAGACACTTCTCAAAAGAAGACATCTATGCAGCCAACACACACATGAAAAAATGTTCATCATCACTGGTCATCAGAGAAATGCAAATCAAAACCATAATGAGATACCATCTCACACCAGTTAGAATGGCAATCATTAAAGAGTCAGGAAACAACAGATGCTGGAGAGGATGTGGAGAAACAGGAACGCTTTTACACTGTTGGTGGGAGTGAAATTAATTCAACCGTTGTGGATGACAGTGTGGCAATTCCTCAAGGATCTAGAACTAGAAATACCATGTGACCCAGCAATCCCATTACTGAGTATATACCCAAAGGATTTTAAGTCATGCTACTATAAAGACACATGCACCCGTATGTTTATTGCAGCACTATTCACAATAGCAAAGACTTGGAACCAACCCAAATGTCCATCAATGATACACTGGATTAAGAAAATGTGGTACATATATACCATGGAATACTATGCAGCCACAAAAAAGGATGAGTTCGTGTCTTTTACAGGGACATGGATGAAGCTGAAAACATCATTCTCAGCAAACTATCACAAGGACAGAAAACCAAACACTGCATGTTCTCACTCATAGGTTCTCACTCATAGGTGGGAACTGAACAATGAGATCACTTGGACACACTAGGGCCTGTTGGGTGATGGAGGGCTGGGGGAGGGATAGCATTAGGAGAAATACCTAACGTAAATGATGAGTTGAGGGGTGCAGCAAACCAACATGGCACATGTATACCTATGTATCAAACCTGCACATTGTGCACATGTACCCTAGAACTTAAAGTATACTACTACTACTACTACTACTAATAATAATAATAAACTGTCACAGATTCCTGCTTTCATGCAATGCATAGTCTAGAGGATAAATGAGTGAATGCATATAAACCGTTAAGCATGGTGCTTGAAACGTGATTATAATTAAAACCGAAGCTAGCAGGAGTTTCCATTGTGCCCTAAGAGCCTCAGACACTTCCTAGGGTTCAGAGAAGGGACCAAGGAGGAAAGTCCTATTGTCCAAAGTCTCTAAGGGAAGGCATCCTGTCCTGTCATTCCCCCTCAGATTCTACTGACTGAATGTGTCACCTTCAAGAGGGTTTGCATCTTCCAAGTTGTCTAGGAGTTGATAAAGAATACAGACCAACATTTTTAAAGAAAGAAAGAATTCCCTGAACTTTGCAGGGCTGAGATGGGAGGATCTCTTGGGCCCAGGAGTTTGAGACCAACCTGGGCAACATACTGAAACCCCACGTTGCAAAAACAAACAAACAAACAAACACCCATGTCTACAAAAAGACCCCAAAATTAGCTGGCATGTGCCTGTAGCCCCAACTACTCAGGAGGCTGAAGTGGGAGGATCACTTGAGCCTGGGAGGTGGAGGCTTCAGTGAGCCATGATTGCACCACTGCACTTCAGCCTGGGTGACAGAGTCAGACCTTGCCTCAAAAAGAAAAGAAAGAGTGGATGGATGGATGGACGGACAGATGGATGAATGAACAGATGGATGGAAGCATATGCATAAAACACCAATAGTGAAATGTCAGGCACTGAGGTATTTGGGTAAGTAAGATAATTGGTGGAAGGAAGCCTCTGCAGTCCCCTCAAGTCACAATCAGAAAGACGCCGACTCCCTCTGCCTTCACTTCATACTGCACCTGCCTTAAAGCCTTCTTATTCCAGAAAGAATACAAGGTAACATTCCTCCCTCAGCCATCAGGGAAGTTAGATAGCTCTCTCCATCCTGTAACTGCCTGAATGGGAAGGCAACCCAATGTGGTGCAGCGTTTTCACTGCATTTGGGGGATTTGCATGCTAAATTGGGTCAGAAACTATTGAAAACGGGAAAGTACGCAGAAGTGATTCTCTGACAGACTCCTGGGCTGCCTCCCCCACATGCTGGTGGGGGGCAGGTGGGAGAGGGGAGGGAGAGTTTGTTCCAACCACCTCCCCTCTGTGAGGCAAAATGGGGAGAACATGAATAAACAACATGTGCTTTGAATAGCAATGAAGGGAGAGGAGGAACCCACTTTTACCGGAGGCTCCACATTCCACGGCCCAGGGATTTCCAGGAAAATCAAACCTGCTTGGCTGGCTTCCCAGGAAAAGGAGTGGGCAGAGGCTTTGCGACCCTCACTCACTCGGCAATAATTAAGGTCAGTATCAGGGAGCAGGGTGCCAAGTGTGTCTCATTATATTTATGGCAGTACAAGTAGGCTAAGTAAGAACCATAGCCCCTGCAGTTTTCTAGTCCTCAGCCACCCTGGCAGGCAGAAAAGAGGGTCCTGAAAATCAAAACGACCAAACACAACTGATTCAGAAAAGGGAAAACAAGTAGGCCATTGGGTCTCCCCCTGGAGCCTTGGGGTTATTTCTAAGACCCCTCTTGTGTGTTTGCTTGGTTTAAGCTTAAATGTTTTCTTTAATATATTAGTTTATGAGGGCTTCATTGATTATCATAAGATAAATGATGTCACTTTGAAAAATATTTTCTCTCTTTCATCATTTTAAATAAAGGGGATGATACATCAAATGGAAAAAACTCTCCTTGGGTTTGGGTTCTTTTTGGACCCATATATTTTGCAAAATAGATTTTTCAAGTGACTGGAAAGAGACCCAGAATGAGAAAGAAAAATGTAAGGGTTCCCTCTGCTCTTCTTGCCAATTTCCTTGAAGTTGAAAATCCATCTTGCCTGGACAATGTGGGCTAATTGCCATATTGGGTTGCTGTCTCCCAGCTTTCCTGCTTATTTAGCTTCTTGGATGGTCTCCAGACCTGGCTCAAAAAGGGCCACAAAGAGGTAGAAATGAGCTTTTTCCTGGACCTTATCCAAGGGGGCTCCAGGGCTAAGCTAGCCATGTCCATGGCAACCATTTGCTCCCGGCAATGCACCCACCCCTCTGCCATCAGGCCCCACTGGACAGGGGTCTGCCCATCAGCGGTCCACACGGCCAACGGTCTGCTTGGCTGCAACTCATCATCCACCAGTCCCAGACTGATGTTCACGGTCAAACATCAGCCTTTTGAGGTTGGGGAGAAGTTGAGGACAACCTTTCCTTAGGTATCTTGAAGTATAATTTCTTATTTGAGTCATTTTCTAAAGCCTGTCAGTTATTTTAAAGACAAATCTTGGTAAAATGACTTCTGTTCTGATTATGTCAAATTCCCTTAAAGGTAAAGACTTCGGCCATATCAGCCTTTTGCTTTCACATTCAGGACCAGGCCCTCCAGGGGGCAGCTATGACACGGGGGTCAGTGCCCTGGATGTGGGGTCAGGAACCTGGTCTAGTGAGCCCAGGTATGTCCCAGATCCACCACTAACTTGATGTGTAAACTAGGCAAGGTATTATTGCTCCTTGCTTTACAGGGAGCTGTTAGAAGGACCAAAAGAAGCCACGATCTCTTAGTCACAGATTTTAGAAAATAACCCCTGGGAAAGCAGAACTGGGGATTCAGTGGACAGTATCCAGTCTCTAGTGGTCTTGGGGGTGCAAGAAGAGCCACCTGTTAGGGACAGCTAGCTTCTTCCAGGTGTGAGTCTCATATCCACACTGAAGATGTGCACGCTCAGAAAGAACTTAAATGGCAGTTCTGGGAATGTCACTTTCACTGTGTTACTTCCCTGCTCAAAAGCTGCCCATGGTTTCTGATCTATTCCAAGCTCTCTGGTTTAGCACCCAAGGCCTGCACAGCAGAGTCCTGGCCTGTCCAACCAGGTCACTCTCCCACTGCATGAACCCTCCATTCCATTCAGACAGCCCCACTCACTGTCCCCAGGACACAGCTTCCTGTGCCTCACTGCTCTCCCAAGAGCCTCTCTTTCTTGGGTTCAGATGCCCTCTCAAACCTCTTTGCCTAACGCATCTTCCCTCACCAGCCCGTCCACCTGGATCTCTCATTCCCCTGAAGTGTATCACTTATTACCACTCGCTAGGCAAACATCAGCTGCCCCCATGTTAGAATATTTTGAGCTGTTGTTCAACTCTTGGATCAAAATTGAAATTTTCCTGAGTTTTTACCTTGTTTCTGCAAGTAGGTTGGGAACTCTTCAGGGGGCAGGAACTTGTCTAATTCATCTTCGTATCCCCTGGCAGACAGTAGGTGTTCAATCAATGTGCACTGAGAGATCAATATGAAAATTATTCGATCTCCAGAACTTTGTGAAGATCTCCAAAACATAAAGAGCACAAAACATTCTCACTCATTGACCTGATTGAGAGCACTCACGTGCTGTAATTATAGGCCTGAAAAAGAACACTGTTCTTCAATTTACTCCACCTCCCCCAAAGCCCAAAAGGACTCTCAGTCATCCTTATTACTAAGGCAATGTGTGTTACAGAATCAGAAAGGTGAATTCCCGCAACTAGTCTCACTCCCCACCCTCCTCCTTTTCATCCACTCCAACATAGCTGTTCACTCACAACTGGATGTAGCTTAAAAATTGCTAACATTTATTGAGTGCCTACCATATACTCAGCACTTTCCTTAGCCCTTCCCATGTGCCACCTCTTTGAGAGGGGTTCTATTCCTCATTTTAAAGCTACTGAAAATAGTAGTGACATCGTTGCTCAGAATCACACAGCTGGTTGAATAATGGCTTGACTCCTCTCGATTTATTCTAAAATCCTTCATTTTAAAACTACTGTAAACAAGACAGAGTCATCATTTGGGGGGATAAAGACACTCGAGACTGCACAGACCTGCAACTTCTACATAGATTCCAGGTGCCAGGATAGATACTTCAATGATAGATACTTCTTTATCCCAAAGAAGAGAGGGACCTCTAAGCCACCCCATTAATACCCAGGAACAAGCCAGTCAATTTATTTAGGGGTTGCAGCATATGCTTATCCATGCCACACCATAACGGGTGAGTTGCATGACTGTGTGGCATTGTAGAAAACTCACTATTGACCAACAGAACACACATAGGATTCATGCAAGCACTCATTCATACAGCAAGTTGTTTGCTGAGTGTCTACTATATTCCAGGCACTATGCTAGGACCTGGGGTGGGGGGCAGATAAACAACTCTTGAAACTTGAGCTCTTTACCTGGTAAGAAAACAAGCAGATGCACAGCCACAGAGCTGAATCAAAGAGTGTGCAATCTCTGCAGGAGACTGGATGAGGGAGAAGATCACTGTGTCTGGGGATGTCAGCGGAGGCTCCCCCATAGCCCTTGGGGGCCTGCTGTCTATCCTCACACATTTTCATGCACATTCACATTTGACACCCGCTGCCTCTTCCCATCTCCCCGCCTTCTTCCATTCCCCTGACAGATTCCACCACGCTCTTTCAAAGAGAAGGGAAATTTGATTGACACCTCAGCTTGGAAGCTCTGGGAGCTGCCACAGAAATATGATAGTAACTCCAAGTCTTCTGGGGAGAGCAGAAGGTGTGGGCATGAGGAAAAGAAAGGTGGGAGGGAAGAGAGTGGCAAGGGGAGAGAGAACGTGAAAGAGACTGCCTTCCGGGTACACCGAAGACCTAATCTTTCCTTATCTGGGTCTCTGCAATATGCACTACCTGGCCATTTCTGGAACAAACAAACTGAATGCAATTACACACACACACACACACACACACACACATATAGACACATACATGAACGCACAGACATATATGTACACAAACACATATCAGAGGCTTATGCTTCCCCACTAAGCTCAGTATCCTCTATCTTTATCTTGTCCTTCCCACTATACACAACCGAAAATGGTCCAAACCCCAACTGGAGGTAGTTTGGGATCTTATCTGGCTTTAAGCCATCTGGAAGCCATCCGCAGGCTTGCCTCAACTCTTGTCTAAGAAGCCATTATGGGAGAAGTTAATTCAGCAGAGCCAAGCTTGTGATAATGGAGGAAAGAATTAATCAATCAAAACATTCATATATATTTGATGAAAATAACCTTGAAAGAATGGATAAACGAAGCTATATTGAGGCCCTCCTATACGTCAGACTGTAGCCAACAGTGTTTAGAAGTATCACTTATTTTAATTCTCACACTGACTTTATGAGGTAAGGACTATTATCCTCATCTCACAGCAAAGATCCTGAGGGTCAAAGTGAATACATGACTTTTGAAGATAACACAGAAATGCTATGAAGTGGCCAAACTAGAATTAAGTAGATTCTCGATGGAGAATTTCCATTTTCAATGCTTAATTCAGGATTTCACTCTCCATTGAGAATCCACTTAATCCAGCATTTTCAACAGCTGATTGTTAAAACCATGACATGGCCTTTACTGGAAGAGCTCACAGACTGGTGGAGATAACATGCCCTTCAGATACAATGGTAGCAGAGGGCAGGCAAGCAAAGCCACCCACCACGGAACCTAGGATGAGGCATGTCATAGGGATTCAGGGAAGAGACTTGACTCCAGCACAGGATCTTCACAAAGGCTTTGAGATGGAGTCTCACTCTGTCACCCAGGCTGGAGTGCAGTGGCGTGATCATGGCTCACCGCAGCCTTGACCTCCCCAAGTTCAGGTGATCCCCCTGATCCTTCCACCTCAGCCTCTCAAGTAGCTGGGACCGTAGGTGTGTGCTCCCACACCTGGCTAATTTTCTTTTTCGTAGAGGCGGAGTTTTGCCCCATTGTCCAGGCTGGTCTGGAACTCCTGGGCTCAAGCAATCCACCTGCCACTGCATCCCAAAGTGCTGGGATTACAGGTGTGAGCCATGACACCTGGCCCACGGTGGTTCCTTAACAAGTACCAGGTTGGTCTGCTGCAGGTCTAGGCAGATGAGATTAATGGAGGAGCAAAACAGAAAGTTCAGAAACAGGCCCAAGAGCAAAAAC
The DNA here is from genome assembly GCF_000951045.1 of Mandrillus leucophaeus. Taxonomy (NCBI): domain Eukaryota; kingdom Metazoa; phylum Chordata; class Mammalia; order Primates; family Cercopithecidae; genus Mandrillus; species Mandrillus leucophaeus. Next base: position 2,689,237 of record NW_012100765.1, on the reverse strand, counting down.
AATTTACAATAAAGGTGGCATTTCAAGTTAGTGGGCACAGGATAACTTAGTAAATAGTTTAAAGGCAACTGGCTATTTGCAAAAAAGGAAAACAAAAACAAACAAACAAAAACAAAGCTATATTCTAGCTTTATACAGTATATAACAATAAATTCCACGAGAATTAAGACTCTACATGAGAATAATTCTTTAAAAAACGCAAAGAAAATACAGGTAAATATTAGAAAAGCTAATCATTTAAAAATCATATTTGCGAAGGAATGTTTACAAATAAAAGAACAGATAAATTCAACTCCATATAAATTTAAAATTACAACATATCAAATCAAATATCATTAACATTTAAATGGTAAACAACAAACTGGGGAAACCATTTGAAACATATATAGAAGATAGATGTTAGTATTCTAAATATATAGATGTACTTACAGTAAATAAGAAAAGAAGGTTCAATTTTAAATAAAAATTTGCAAATGATGTGAATGAGGTTACTCCCACACAAGAAATGCAAATGGGGCCAGGGTGGAAGCTCAGGCCTATAATCCCAGTGCTTTGGGAGATGGGGCAGGAAGATCCCTTGAAGCCAGGAGTTCGAGATCAGCCTGGTCAACATAATGAGACTCTACCTCTACCAAAAAAAAAAAAA
>NW_012100765.1:2648670-2688541 GCF_000951045.1 Mandrillus leucophaeus | reverse complement strand
AAAAAAAAAAAAGTAGCCAGGCATAGTGGTGTGTGCCTGTGGTCCTGGCTACTCAGAAAGCTGAGGCAGGAGGATTGCTTGGGCCCAGGAGTTCAAGGCTGCAGTGAGCTATGATTGTATCACTGTACCCCAGCCTGGGAAACAGAGTGAGACCTTGTCTATTAAAAAAATAAATTAATACGACCGATAGATCTATAAAACATGCTCAAACTTACTAAATATTTTTAGGTCAAAATTTTAAATTGGAAATGAGTGTTTTTTATATTTTATATTTTGTATAGTAAATACATTTTCTTAGTTCCAAAAAAAAAAAGCAAATAATTCAGTGAACAATTTTCTCCCATTCTGTCCCCCACGTGCATAAGACTCACCACACCTTAAACAGGTAACCACTTGTATTAGTCCATTCTCATGCTGCTGTAAGAACAGCATAGCTGGAAAGGCCTCAGGAAACTTACAGGCATGGTGGAAGAAGCAGCAAACACATCCTTCTTCACATGGCAGCAGGAAGCAGCAGTGCCAAGCAAAGAGGGGAAAGCCCTTTATAAAACCATCAGATCTTGTGAGAACGCACTCACTATCATGAGAACAGCAGCATGGGGGTAGCCACGCTCATGATTCAATTATCTCCCACCGGGTCCCTCCCACAACACATGGGGATCATATGGCAATTACAGTTCAAGGAGAGATTTGGGTGGGGACACAGGCAAACCATATCACTGTTGTTAATAATGACCCATGTATCTTTCCAGAGGTTCTTTTCATATATACAAGCAAATACCACTATGCATTATTATTTTTATTTTAATCTCTTTAAAATAAACTATAGCATAGCATACATAAAGTTTCATACGTTGCTTTTTCCTCCTACCAATATATATTAGAGAACTTTTCATATGGGTGTTTTAAGAGCTTTCTCCTTATTTATCTCCAAATAATTTTTCATTGTACAGATGTATGATAATTTACTTAGATGGTTTCCAATGTTTTTACTCTTATAAACAATTCTGCAATGAATAACCTTGAATATACGTCATTTCTCAATTATGCCAGGGTATCTGTAAAGAGAATTCTGGGAAGTGAAATTGCTGGGAGCAAGGCTGTATGCATTTTTAATTCTGAAAGCTACTGCCAAATTGCCTTCTACAAGGGTTTCATCAATTTACATATCTAACCAAAATGTATGAGTGTGCTTGCTTCTCCACAGCCTTGCCAATAGAGTGTGTTATCAAGCTTCTGGAATTTACCAAACCAATGAGTGAAAAGTGGCAACTTAGGATAGTTTCAATTTACATTTCTTCAATTACAAGTGAATCTGGGCATCTTTCCATATATCAAACAGCCATTTTTCTTTCCTTTCCTATGAAGCATATGCTTAGGTTATTCAAATAGTCCTCATTTTTTTCTTTAAAGAATAATATCTAGGGAAAATAAGAATACAAGGACTCGGGCTAGGCACAGTGGCTCACGCCTGTAATCCCAGCACTTTGGGAGGCCAAGGTGGGCGGATCATGAGGTCAGGAGTTCGAGACCAGCCTGGCCAATATGGTGAAACCCTGTCTCTACTAAAAATACAAAAATTAGCCAGGCGTGGTGGCAGGCACCTGTAGTCCCAGCTGCTTGGGAGGTGGAGGCAGAAGAATTGCTTGAACTCAAGAGGCGGAGGCTGCAGCGAACTAAGATCATGCCATTGTACTCCAACTTAGGCAACAAAAGTGAAACTCCATCTCGAAAAAAAAAAAAAAGAATCCCAGAGCTCACACACAGACTGTATATGGTAGTAAAAATTGATGTAAAAAAATTTTCAGGGGCCATTGGGTATATGAAAATATAAAAATCCTTAAAATGTAAATGTTCTTTGGCCCAGGAATTCCATCTGCAGAAATTCATCATAAGAAAAGAATCAGAGATATAGAAAAATGCATATGTGTTAGGATACTCATTAAAGCACTGTTTATAATGTCAAACAACTAGACTCTGTGCCTCTCTGGATTCTCCTGTTGCCTCAATGTGGTGCCTCAATAGCCAAGAGAATCTGTATTTGCTAACAGTTTTACATAAGAGCTAATGTTGGCAACTGAGTGAGTCAGCCTCTCGGACTTCCAATCCCAAATTCCTGAGAGAGAGAATATCATCATCTCAGGAGGACTTCAGGGCCAGTGTTTGGTCTAGAAAACTGCAGTCTTTTGGGGAAAGGGTGCCACACATGGTGACATCTGAAGAAGAGACACTTCTTATCTAGCAGCCCTGAAAATAGAGCAGTACCCTGGCTGTTAGGGTGTGGAGCATCAGATGTGTGCATCTATTTATTGTTCTACCTAAGTTTCTTCCAGGACCTCAGGGCTGGTAAGAAGGGTCCAGACCCTAGAAGTTTAAGAAAGCAAAATTTTTCCAATGGGCTGTAGACTTTGTCATATTACAACTACTATTTCTTCAATTGGTTGGCATTTAAAAAAAAAAAAAAGGCTTATAAAACTAAGCTGTAATTTCTGTGATTTTAGTGATTGAAATGGCAGCCTCTTATAAAGAGGAAAGAAAACATCTCATCTCTACCACAGTATACATACTTGCATACTTGCAGAGAAAGAGCATTTCTCCGATATTCTGAGAGCATTTTGAGCCTGCAAAACTTCCGTTTCCCTCTCTCTCTCTCTCTCTCTCTCTCTCTCTGTGTGTGTGTGTGTGTGTGCGCGCGCAAGGGAAATGCTTGCAAAATTTCTTTGCTGGAGTAGAAAGGGACTTTCGTGAGTTGACGACTTTCTATCCATTTCTACTGATCCCAGGGGACAGATTCAAAAGCCATTTCCATGTTAGAAGACTTGAATAATTTGGCGAGGTGGCTGAAGTGAAAGAGAGAAACCTGCTTGGGGATTTCTAGCTTGGGAACCTGGGTGGATTCTGCTACTGTAGGTTGATCCAGCATACAGAGACAGAGGGACAGAAGTCAGCACAATGGGTTTAACATTGGGTTGGTCTTGAAACGGTATAGAGGCTGCAGGCATGAAGATCAGAAGTAAGTCTGGCACTGAAATCTCAGCATTGGAGTACTCTAGGTTGGGTTCCCCTAAAGGAGAATCTGAGACACAGACATGAGGGCAGCTAGTTTAGTTGGGAGGTGATGCCAAGAAGCAGAGTGAAGAAGAGGGGACAATGAAATGAGGAATGAAGAAAAGCCAATAAAGAGGGAGTTATTGCACTGCTTATGTCAGTGCTCAGGCTTACGGAAGTCTGAGAAACTAAGTAGACAGCACTTCAGAACTATCTCTCTAAAGTATGAAAGCTGGAGTATTTATCCACTTACTCGCATCCCCCATTGGCTGAGGTTTGCACGCAGAGAGTGCTAACTCCTCCATAATTCCTGCACTCAAGCTTGGCCTTCTACAGCTTTAAGAAAAGCCCCAAGACAGGAAGGTGAAGAGACACCCAGAACAGTTTTCTGGGTGCACGGAGCTGCTCAGCATAGTTCCACTAAAATCCAATGTACTGAGGAGATGTGGTGCATTGCACATAAAGCATCATTACAGACGTCAAGAGGAATTGGGTCATATTTGACATCATGGAGTGGATAAGATTGGTGAGTCTAGGAAGAAGAGAAAAGTCACAAGGATAGAACCACAAGACCCAGATGAAATGACAAAGGCAGGTCAGAGAGGCAGGGAAACCAAGAAAAGTGTCACATCAGCCAAAGGAGACACGACTATCAAGAAAGAGAGAAGGTCAACAGCTCCAAGTGATGTGTTCAAAGGGACTGAGGTCATTGCTGACTTTGGTGGTAAGAGTGGAGGCAAAAACTTCATTGTTTCTGGAGATAAGTAGATACAATTTGTGAGAAGGGGGTAGAGAAGTATAAACCACTCTCAAGAACTATGGTTTCAAAGGAAAGAAGAGACAGGTGGATAGTCAGGAATGTGGAGGTGGAAGCAGAGGTATGCAGGTTAGTTTTAACAACCAACTTTCCAGAAATGAAAAATAAAGCCCTGATTGGAAGCATTGGCTGGTGTCTGTACTGTAAATCCTCCTACCATGGCCAATTTCAAGCTACCAACATGATTTCAACTATCTTGCAAAATTCCTGAAATTGTAACAATCAGTGCTCCTGAGATGGTAGGAGTTAGCTCCAGCACAGGACTGGGTGGAAGATTAAAGACTGTTGTTGTTTTGTTGTTGTTGTTAATAGGGGGAAAATGTCACCAAAGAGACTGAGTCAATTGAGAGGGAGAGATGGAAGATGTGGGAGCAAGAATACAGTGAAATTCAGAGTGCATGCTTTGGGGACAGGGCATCCATTTTTAACAAATCTCATCTGCAGGGAGCACAGAGAAAGAAGACACGTTTGGAGAACCACAGACCTGGGTGTGAGTCCAGCTCCACAGTGTACTCACTGAGCCTTCATTTCCCACCAATGAAACGTGGACAAAATGCCTACTTCAAAGGATGTCCCAAGGGCTGAAGAGAAAGGTAAATGATAGTGACTATTGAAAATAATAGCAGTTTACATTTGTTTAGTACTTAGTTATATGCCAGACACAGACTAAGCACTTTCATGATAATCTTATTTAATTGTCATAGTAATGCCATGAGGTAAATTCCATTGCATCTCAATAGAATCGGTGATAAAATAAGCTCAGAGAGGTGAAGTAATTTTTCCAAGTGCATAGAGCTAGCGCTCTGTAGAGCCAGAATTTGAACGGGAGGAGCTGGCACCTATGTTAGCCACTGCACAGAACTGCATCCCACATGGTGGCCACATGGAGCCGAGAGGCAGGACCATTGTGTCCCTCCTTTGAGGAGGGAGAGCAGGGTTTGGAGGAGCTAACAAATGGCCCAGGAAAGGTATTCAATTACAGCTTCACAGTATTCACAGGTGAGATCAGAAATCATAAAGTAGTCCTGGTGCCAATCAGCACGTTCTAGAAATATTTGTTGTATTGCGTGTGATGCAAGCCTCCTTCTCATGAGTCAGTTTTGAATGAGGTGGCCAGAGGGATTAGGAGGGCTGTGGGATCCTGGGGTGGGCAGGGCAGTGGCAACTCAGAGAGGCAGGGCTGAAATCTTTTACCTTCTTCCAGTAGATTGAGCCCTACCTAGTTGGTTGGCTGGAAGGACAAGCAGAGGGTCACATGGAAATCCAACAAGTACAGCGTCACAAAGATTTTAACAATAGTCATGGCCAAACCTGTCCCCACAATCAAGTCAACATTACCAAGATGCATTTCCAAAGAACGGACTTTCTTGGTATCTTTTCCTCTTATTCAATTTGGAATGGAAAAAGAAAGGCAATTCCTGAGTGTTCTGGAAACCTAAAGCCAGGACACTGACCCTAAGTAGTTGTCACCTAGCGCTACAAAGATAACAGTGATGGCTGGGTTCCAGACACCTGGCCCTGCTTATCTCTTAAGTTGTCATGAACCTGGGTAACAAGACCAGTTTGTGTGGCCACTCTAGGCAGCTTCTTATAAAACTTGAAAGCAAGAGAGATCCAGAGTACAGACACATGCATGGCCTAGGCTTTCTGCTTACTTGAGAAGCTCTCTGTTTCCCACATGAGAAGGGAGGAAGAGGACTCAGAAAGTCACTTGATTTTTTGTGCAGCTGCAAATAGTGTGGAGTGTGCAATTTGATTTACTCGCTTAGACAACTGGCAAACTGAGGCCACTGTTTCACCTAAAAGCAGTGTGAGAAAAAAAATGTCGATAGGCTACAGCTTTGCCCTCTGAGAACAAAACCCTTTTCTGTCCCATCTTCCATGGAGAGGGGCTCAGATGGAGCTTCCTGGCTGTGGGATGGTGAGCGGTGGACGTGACCTCTCAACCCCTATAACAAAGAGATTGCAGACAGGCCCAGAAGTTGTGAGTGTGAGAAACTGTCTCATATTTTTCATGAAAAAATGATACTTCATCTTTCTAATGACAGAGAACTTGGATGTGGCTTACAGTAATATATGCCTTTTTTAATACATGGCTCATCATCTCAGGGCAATGGCAGTATGAAGGATGGTGCAGCAGACAAAAGGTTAATAGAGCATCAGGACTTTTTTAATTGAAAAAATGACTGAGGGGCCCCACAGCAGACCAAGTGGTGATAGTATTACAGACTGTAAGTACCGTTCTGGAGATATACTATTCATCTGAGGGTAGAGTAATAGACGTCAAACCAAGTCCCTATGCCTCAACATGAACAGGAGTCCATTCCGAAGGAGGTTAATAAGCAATACACAGTATTTTTCAAAGTATTCTTCAAAGTATGTTCACAATATTTCAAAGAGTGCATGAAAGAATCTAGTGTGAAGCAGATGTCTGTCTTTCCTTTTTTTTTTTTTTTTTTTTTTAACCAGATAAGGATATAAAAATGAGAGAGTGGGGCCAGGGATGGTGGCTCATGCCTATAATCCCAGCACTTTGGGAGACCAAGGTGTGTGGATCACTTGAGGTCAGGGGTTCGAGACCAGCCTGGCCAACATGGTGACACCCCATCTTTACTAAAAATACAAAAATTAGCCAGGCATGGTGGTGCGCACCTGTAGTCCCAGCTCCTCGGGAGGCTGAGGCAGGAGAATCATTTGCACTTGGGAGGCGGAGGTTGCAGTGATCTGAGATTGCACCACTGCACTCCGGCCTGGGTGACAGAGCCAGACTCCGTCTCAACAAAACAAAACAAAACAAAAAAAAAAAAAAATGAGAAGTGGATGAGGAAGTGCCCTGAGGGTGTAAATATGTAAATATGAACTTCTCCCTTCAGCTTGATCTTTGTGTAACTGCATTTGTTCATACTGAGACTTTCAAAATCTCATGGGGCACCTCGCTATCTGTAGCCTTTTGAGTCATGTGGTACGTGCAGCTGCCCCCATGAATGAGTGAACACATGAATGGCTTGGCCTTAAATAAATAAGGGCTGTCACAAAACTGTCCCCAACTCAGGAGGGGCTGATCCTCTCAAGCCCACCATGCTTCTACACCACTCCTTGCTGGACCCTGTTACCCTTTAAACAAGCAAAGACAGATGGAGATTAGGCATCTCCTCCCGTACACAAGGCCCAGGATAAGGCATTGCCACAAACTATGTAAAGGTGAGTAGACAGAGGACTTCCCAGCGAAGAGCATACTACCTAACAAGTTGTTGTTTTTTGTTTTTTGTTTTTTTTTTTTGAGATAGTCTTACTCTGTCGCCCAGGCTGGAGTGCAGTGGTGTGACTTCAGGTCACTGCAACCTCCACCTCCTGAGTTCTAGTGATTCTCATGCCTCAGTCTCCCGAGTAGCTGAGACTACAGGTGCATGCCACCACAACCGGTCAATTTTTATATTTTTAGTAGAGACAGGGTTTCATCATGTTGGTCAGGCTGGTCTCGAACTCCTGGCCTCAAGTGATCTGCCCGCTTCAGTCACCCAAAGTGCTGGAATTACAGGCATGAGCCACCATGCCCAGCCCCCGCATCTAACAGCTATTGACAGAATCATTGTGATTCTTCTGGGACTCTCCAAGGCCCGAAGAAGCCATTTTCCAGACTGAGTCACCAGAACATGTGCTCTCAGCAATTCTCTTGCACACAGACAAACAGAAACCCTTTTAAGGGACACCACTATTCCTTAGAAGCCAAGTAAGGATGTATTTATTTATTTATTTTGAGACAGGGTCTCACTTTGTTACCCAGACTGAAGTGCAATGGCACAATCATAGCTCACTGCAGCCTCAACCACCTGGGCTTGAGCAATCCTCCAGTGTCCGCCTCCCCGAGTAGCTGGTCCTATAGGTGCATGCCTCCATGCCTAGCTAATATGTTTTTTTAAGTTTTTGTACAGATGGTGTTCTTGCTATTGTATCCAGGCTGGCCTCAGACTCCTGGCCTCATGTGATTCTCCTGCCTTGGCCTCCCAAAGTGCTGGAGTTACAGGTGTGAGCCATTGCACCTAGCTTATGATCATTGATATGAGAATTTTTTGCACTCGCTATACTTCAAAATGTGTCTGCTAAACACTATTCTAGAAAAGTTTCTTAGTCAATGGATTTTGCTGGTTCTGAAAGTGACATGGGGCTTCTAGTGATGATTCTTGTCACCAAGCACAGGCTCCCTTGCAAAGTCCTAGCGGGTCTTAGAGGATACACAGTTGTTCTGCTAATGTTTCATTTATTTCATGAAAATGCCATGATTTTCAAAGGCAAAGTAAAATCAGATTGCCTTTCTACTTTAAAACAATTATGGAATTTTTATACTCCAGTTTTCACAGATCACAGGTGTATCTGTAAGTATCTCCAAACGATAAACGAGTGTGAAAGAAGAGCATTTAAGCTCTCTGAAAAGTTAAACTTCACATTTTGTCCACTTAAGGCCTTCCCTGTCTCAAACAGACAAGAATGGGGTGTAGAAGGTTTGGCAACATCTGCATGGACATTTTTGGGCTGGTTGATGAGGGGTTAATTGGGGCTAATTTTAAATGCACAGGCTAGAAATCTTTTCCCTGGAGAACCTGACTGCATCTTAGCCTCCGATTGCTAAGAGATGATGGCTCCCAACTCATTGTCAGTTGCTCTGGGGATCTCAGAGAAATAATATGTACATGGACCCAATAGAAAACATAAAAATAATAAATGAAACTAATAATGCAAAAAGTGTTTGGGAAATAAGTAGTCCCTTCTGACACGAGCAGTGCTGGAAGCTTTGGGAAAAGAAGGCTGGAATGTAAATTGTAGAAATTGGAGTTGTAAATTTTCCTCTGGAGAAACAGGGAGCCAACAGTCCTGTTTAGAGGAAACCGAGCTCACAGGAGCTGGTTTTCCGTCCGGGTTCAATCCAAAAAGGACAGCCTCCCACTCCTACTTCCCCAAAGAGGCTGGGCTCAGGATCAGGGAGGTGGGGGCAGGGAGACAGGGTCAGTAGGACTTGCAATCTGATGTCCTCGTTAAATTGAATGTGCTGTTTCCATGGGACTGCAGGGGCTGACAGCAATGCAGGGTGAGCAACTCCTTGTTAAATCTTTCCTTTCTCGGCCACTGCCCCTCTCCCCTGAGATGGCTAACCAAGGAAATAATGCCACAGTGGTCAAGTGGGAAATCTTGACAAGGATGAACAGAAAAACCTAATGAGGCAAACCTGCTCAAATTTCATCAAATTGTATTTCCAAGTGAGTGCAGGGTCACAGGATAGAAACATGAAGATGCTCGGTGTGTTTGGCTCTAAAAAAAAAAAAAGAAGAAGGAAGGGAGGTTGGAAAGAAGGAGGTCTCGTAGAGAGGAGACTGCTTTGCTATTTATTTATCTCTGTTGATGCTTTCCTAATCTTAGTCTAGGTGCTGACTTAATTTCATTTGGTTGATCATTTTCAACTCAAAGTTCATTGGGAATACTCAGACGTTCTCCAGGCTGCAGCAATCCAGAGAAGCCAAATCCCACCAAATTTCATCCTGTCTTTGGGGCAACTTTGCCATGCCACCACCCACTGAACCCAGCCTGGACTCGTCTGGCTCCCACTCCACCTGCACCCATTCTCCTATCAGCAGGTGGAAAAATGGAGGCCTCAGGGCTGTGAGGTCAATAGAAGAGGTAAGCCTGGTCCATCAGAGCTGCTTCCCATCTCCTCAACCTGAGATGCAAAAGATAATTGCAACCAGGATTGAAAACACTCCTGTGGCACAATATGCATCGTGCCCCAAAGTGAGCACCAAGCAGCCTGTACGGGGCAGACCTGGGGTTCATTCCTTTTGCTCAGTAGCTCAGCACCTGGCCTTTGTTTATTAATATATGACTCCTTTGTTCAGTGAACCTTTATTGAGCTCCAAGTACCTGCCAGACAGTGGGTCTAAAGGAGTAAGTGAAACAGACATGGCCATATCCGCATTTGGCTTTGTGTAATAAATACCTGATACATGCTGAGCACACGGGGCAGAAGGGAGGAGATAACACTTCTTCCCTTCAAAGACGTCCATCTAGTTGGAGAGATTATGCCAAGCTTTACAAGTGAAGGAAAAATTCCAAGGAAGTGTGTCCCTATTTTTAGCAGAGAGAAGATGACTTGACCAAGGTGAGTGGCAGAACTGGGGACAGAAGTTTGATATCCCAGCTCTGAGCCTGCGCCCAGTATGACCGCAGGATGCAAGGAAGCACAGTGAAAATTGCTTTCTTAGGGGTAATTGGTCATTGCAATGATTCCATCTTGGCCTGCACTTCCTCTACACCCTCATAGCCATAGTGTTGCCCAAAGACTCCTCCTTGGCCAGCAGGTAGAGCCCCTGGAAGTATCGCTGTTACCACACAATCTCAACATAAACCAGCTGTCCTCATTTCCTGTGGCTGCTGGAACAAAGTACCACAAACTGGCTGGCTTAAAACCAGTTCTTAAGGTTTCTCACAGTTCTTCAGGCCAGAAGTCCAAAATCGAGGTGTCAGTGTGGCCGTAGTCCCTAGCAAAGATCCTGGGCATGGGCACACCCCTTGTGAATGTCACAGGTCCACGGTGCAGCCAGAGTGCTCTTTGAAAGTGCCAAGTGCCGCAGTAGAGGGCAGCTCCAGCTACAGTGGGTGTGCCGAACCGAGAGGCACCCTCTGACTGTAGGATTACGGAAATCTTTATGGAGAAACAGCATCCGAGATGGACCTGGAAGGGTTGGCGGGCTTCAGACCCGCTAAGATGAGGGGAGGGCATTGCAAGCAGAGGGCAGTGCGGGAGAGACCGTTGCTGTGCTCCCTAGATGGAAAGCAACAGGGAGAGTGGCTTCTCTCTCCTCAGCTGCCAGAAACTGTAGCAGGTGCATTTGAATTTAAGAATAAACTCACAATGCAAATGACCTACACTGATACATATATAAGACATGTAAGATCTGCAAACTCTTGACACGATAAAAATTCTTCCATTTCTCAATGGCCCACTTTTTTGGTATGATTAATAGCCTTCAGATCTTCTAGTTCTTTCTCAAAAGGCTATAGGCCTTAGAAGGTGGGAGACTGTTTCTCCGGTCCTGATTTTCCTCAAGAATCAAAGTCCTGATTTTCCTCGAGAATCAAGCTCCTGTGCTAGCTCATCCACACTAGGAGGATGGTTCTAACATTTATCAAAGCAACCATTTACTGTGTATTTTACCAGAAGCCACACACGATGCTACACATCTACCTGGCATTGATCATTGCAATGATCAACAGTTTCTTGATCATTATTACCTTTTGAAGCCCAAGTTCTTCCTGAAGATTTCTCTTTCCTTCTGTGAGAGTTACAGGTTTCCCCTCCCCTGTCGTCTGTCTCTGGGACCTAGGCCACTTGAATTCAAGGGTTCAGTGTCCATGAAGAACCCAACTTCACCAGGCAGCTCTTGAATTGTTTCAGACTCTGGAAGAGTATGAAACTGGGGGAAAGGTCACTTCGAAGAGTGCTTTGCACACCATTGCTCATGTTGTTTGCCCTTTCCTTCTCCCGCCATCCCCCCACCACAAAGTCCCTATTCCCACCCCACTTCCCAGTTCTTCCTTCCCTTTGTGTGCAGCTTCTGTCTGCCTCTGAAGCATGGATACAGTTGATATGCAGGCCCTGAGGGCTGAACCCCAAGTGAGCTAATCAAGGCATTCTTTTCACATCAGAGGCTCTCTCTTGTACCAGCTTCGAAGAAAATGAAATGCTCCCCACCTCAATTCATATTCAGTATATTACATCATCTCAACGGTCTTAAGGGTAGGCACAACGACTGTCCTCATTTTTCAGAGTAGGAAATTGAGGCTCAGTTAGGTTAAGTGATGCAATTAAAGTTATAAAGAAAGAAAGTGATGGGACCAGTGTATACACACAGGTCTGGCTTGCTCCAATGCCCTTAGCCTGATTCTCACTCACTGCCTGAATTGATCCAGTACCTTATCTACAGGCTGCCTCAAGGGGGATGAGGACAAACCAATCAAAATACCATGGGGTTTATGAAAGCTCTTTCCGAGTGGTTTAAAATGACTGGGAAAACAGGACCCTTTGGAAGACATGCAAGATGCAGCTCGGCAAGAATTCTAACAAGCTCACAGGCTTTGCCGTGCATGCCTGGACTGTATCTGTTATGGGCCAGGGATGAAGGATTTATTCCATTCATGAATCAGAGAATAACTATTGTTATTATTTAGCATTGATTAATTGTTCCTCCCCCTAACCCCAGGTCTCTCTGCACAGTTCTCAGAAAATCATTAAACTTCAGGAGTTGCCTGGGCTTTGACATTCTGGGTAAAAGCGCTGTACTGTGAGCCCTTCAAGGATAAGCCAGATCTCAGAGTGGCCTGGCAAAGGGCCACACAAAGGAGATGGCCCAGCCCACTGCAGGATGCTCCATGACCCCTCGCCCCTGTCCTTGCCTCAAAGCAGCACCTGGGAGGTCACCGTGGTGACCCAAGAAGAGGAGCAGAAATCACAGACCTCGGCTTCCTTACAGAGAAAACCAAGCAGGCTCCGACTGTTTCCTACACTAAGGATGTTGGGAAATGCATAACAATTGTGTAATTCCTAATAAGGAGGGGTAACCCTTCAGGGGTAATTACGGCAGCCAATGTCTCAGCCACATTTGTGTGACTTGATTAAATGTAACATTGTAAAGGGAGCCAGCACGGTGAATTTCCATCCTGACATCCAATAATACTCCCTAACCCTTTGGACATTGTCCTCCCCGAAGGTCAAAAATATGAATAAATTATGGTTCTGACAACCTTGACATGGAGCAGAGGTGGGGTGAAAGCTCTCCGGGAAAAAATTCCGACATTACATTTGTGATCACAGAGAATAAAGGAAAATCCATATCCTAATTTTGCTAAATTTAAGCTTGACAAGGAGAACAGAGAATAACCTTTGGTGCTATGTTTATTCAGAAGGCAAGGGGCCCTCAGAGCTCAAAGCCAAGACACATCCTGTCATTCACCATGAGGCGGGTTCCTAGTTCCTGCTGACAATTTTTATTGATTAGAAATTATCAACCCAGGGACAATGCCATCCAAAGGAGTTGGCTGAGAAACAATATTGTTAAATAGTTAGCCGTGGTGCTTCCAGTCAGGTAGAATGTGTGCTCAGAGAGAGCGGGGCCATCCATCATGAGTGCGGAGCCTCATTTACAGAGACAACTGAGCCCAGGCAATCAGCCTGAAATCTGCTAAGCTGGGAATTTATAACAGTTCAGCAAGGGAGGGTTGTCTCTTGTTTTAGGTTCTGTCAGTGGATGGGGGAGGAGCAGAAATCAAGGCCTGGAAGGAGAGGAGTGAATTACTCAGGTGGCCTTGGGGAGGCCGCCTTTGGGATGAAGGGTAGGGGTCAATGTGAGGAGATTGTCCATCCATCCATCCCAGTCTGGAGCCTATCGGACTCAAGTTCAAAAACCCAGCACTGGGGACATAAAACCTACCAGATTTGTCATTTAAGCAGCTGGGAACCTGTCCAGGCAGGAGCCCTACATCACTCAAAAGCCTGGATTGATGGTGAGAGGGGGACAGCCCAACACTCTCGTCCTTGACATCATGACCTTGATTTCATTGTGCCAATGGCAGCACCGTAACCTCCTCGGTGGTCAAGGCAGACACCTGCCTCGCCTGAGCTGAGTTCAGAAGGGTCTGCCTGCCCATAGAACAGACCCCAGAACGCTGTGACCCAGCTCCCAGCTGCTTGCCTCCCAAGCAAGTAAGCATTGACATTTCACAGAGCAACAAGTAAATCCGATTTTGTGCCACAGCACTTTTTACAAGCTTTCCCGCTCTTCCTGAGTGTGTGCCTTTGATCTTTCCATCATTTCTTTGCCTTAAAACACTTCCTCTAGATGCTTCCAGGTAGTAGAGGGCAGTGGTTAAGCATTCAGGCTCTGGGATCCTACTGCCTAGGTCCTAAACCAGGCTTGCTTTCTTCCTGGGTGTAGTGAATACTATGGTGTGCCACTCGGCTGTCCCCTTCAAGCTCAAGGCACTCCTATCCCCAGCTTCAGGGGATGCCATGCCAAGCCGAATTACAGCCCACAGCAAAGGGAAACATTAGTACTACTACTCCTGTTTTACTTAAAATTTTGAGAGATGTTTATTCATCATGGATGGTTGTGTTAATTTTTTGTAATTTTGCATCAAAATATTATTAATCTTGATTGCTAGGTGTGGCACCATCTGAAGTTTTGCCCCTGGGGCGATGCCTCACTTCTTGCAGCCTAGGCTCAGTCTTGGCAGGGAGTGTTGGCTGCTGATGGTTCACAGTTGAGCAGCTCCCCAGAAAGAAGCCTTGAACAGAGGGAGCTGCCTCCCAGCTTACGTCCCCTCGAATGTAAGGAGCAGTCCACATCCAACAACTGGCCAGTGAGGAGGTTCACAGGCCCCTGGATGCAAGTGAGACACCTCAAAGGGTCAGTCCAGCCCCTCTCAGAGCTCCTCATGGGACTGGTCATATTGGTTTCCCGGGCTGCCATAAGACAGTGCCACCATCTGGGTGACTTAGAACAACACAAACGTATTGTCTCACAGTTCTGGGGGGCAGAAGTCTGCAATTAAGGTGTCAACAGGGCCTCACACCCGTTGAAGGTGCTAGGGAAGAATGGGTTCCCAGCCGCCCTGGCTTCCAGCTTTTGGTAGTTCATCAACTTGTAGCAGCATAACTCCAGTCTTCACACGGTGTTCTTTTATAAGGACGCCACTCATGTCAGTTAGGGGCCCACCCTACCCTGGTATGACCTGATCCTAATAATGACAGCTGCAACAACTCTATTTCCAAATAAGGTCACCTTCTGAGGTACTGGGGGCTAGGACTTTAACATATGAATTTTGGAGGACACCATTCACCCTGCAAGTTCATCACTGGAACTGCACCACAGCCCAAGCCCTCCCTCTGCCCCGCCCTGCCCACCGGCCTCCATCACTCCCTTACAGCTAACCCAGGGTAGCCCCCTGATTTCTTTCACTGAAAAAGACTTACCTACTCCATCCTAATCCAGGTCAATGTTATATCCAACTTAACGCTCATACTCTGTCCTCCCCTGGGTGTTTTGGACTTGGATGGGAGGAGATTACACAGTTACTTATTTTTCCTCCCGCTACTTTAGCTGTTAGGGCAGAAAAAAATGTGTCTCACTTACCTGGAGTTGTCATGGTTCATGGCCTTCTCTCTCTCTCTCTTTTTCTCTCTGTCTCTCCTTTGTTTTCTTTTTAGAGACAGGGTCTCACTCTGTCACCCAGGTTGGAGTGCAGTGGCACAATCACAGCTCACTGCAGCCTCCAACTCCTGGACTCAAGCGATCCTCGCAACTCAGCCTCCTGAATAGCTAGGACTACAGGCACACACCACCACACTCAGCTAATTTTTAAAATTAATTTTGTAGAGACAGGATTTCCCTATGTTACCGAGGCTAGTCTTGAACTCCTGGCCTCAAGCAATCCTCCCACCTCAGCATCTTCTCTTTACCGACACTGATTCCCTAATTACACCCCCTGTGTGACAGGCCTCTTGTTGGGCACATGTGGAAATCATGGAGGGAGTTCTGGGGTGGGGGAATTGGGTCTCTGATCTGGGCACCCACCCTGCCAGCTGCTGCTTTTGAGCTGGTAAAGAACTCAAGCCCAGCTATCTCCCATCAAGTCTTCTTGGCCCATATGCAACTTATGCCCCTTGCCTCACCAAACCATGGGGATTCAGGGCACCGCGCTGCTGCTTTCTCTCTCTGCCCACCTGCTGTCTCTCTCCAAGCCTTTTCTCCCTTCCTCAGCTATACTCAGGAAGATCAGTGAGTCTATGGCTTCAGCATGAGCAATGAGAAAATGAGATGTTGGCCTCCCCTTCCTGCAGGTATTGCCAATCTCCATGAGGGATTCTCTGAAAGCCCCATCCCTCTCTATCTCTCATGTGGAGGAGGGAATCCCAGCAGTCCTCTGGATCAATAAACTCCAAATCCCAGCTAGTTCCTCTCCCTCCTCTACCTCTCCCTGCTCAGTAGTCTCCTCGTGTTGACTGAGGGAAGGGAGTTTGAGGAGAGAGCTCTGGGATGGGGATAGGGGCAGCAGAGTTGTTGAGCCATCTATTGGTGAGCCAGTGGGGCCCCTAGACACTCGCTTACTTGAAAGTCCTTTTAGAGCCCTTGTCTTCACCTGTGGGTCCTAGTCGCTGGTTCTGATGCCACAGCAAAGTACCGCTCAGCATTCTGTTCCAGGAATCTCCAAGGGACCTGGTTCCCATCCCCCTGGAGACAGTGCCGGGGGTGATGTGTCTGCAGCCCAAGTCTCCCTCCATGAAGACAGGCTGCCATTGTTGTCACCGAAGCCATGACTCCAATGGGAAGTGATCTGCATTTTTATTCAGCCTGAGAGAGAAGTTGCCCTGGTTACTTCAGCACAGCTTTCAAGAGGAGACCTTGGCTATAACTCTCAGGAGCACCAAGTCTAGCACAGGCTCTATTTTCTGCATCTTTCATACATTTTCAGAGTCTAAATGCTGCTCCAAGTGGCCAGCACTTCCCAACCAAGAGGATGGAAGGGATCCATGACCACCAGGTTGGTACTGAAAGCATCTCAGCCTCCTGGGTCCATCCTGATCTACCCTGGGGACTCCCATCAGCTTATTGTCTAGGACCATTTTCAATGCAAAACCCAAGTACAAGCACCAGCCCCTACTTTCGTTTTACAGAGACCGTCATAATTATATTTGCTTCAATAGGCATCCTTCATTGAGCCCTTACTACATGCCAAAAACTTCACATGCATGATTTCATCTCATGTTCATAACCACCTTAAGAGGGGAGTATTATTATTTTCCCCGTTTCTCAGATTAGGGAAACTGAGTCCAAGCAAGGATAAATTACTTGCCAGAGGTCAAATATCTAAGAAGTGGTGGAGTCTGGATTTGAACTTGGTTCTCTCTGACATTAAGGTCAATGCTTTGCTCTGCTGCCTCCATGCTGCTGCTTGCTGGTGCCTGTCCTCCAGCGGGAGGAAAGTGCATGTGACTATGGGGTAGCCCTCAGCTCCTCCATTTCGGAACCTGTAGAAGTGGAATGACCTTGGGGCTGTCCTTTAGGGAGGGACAGGTCTCTGTGGCTAGTGTTTCCCTGGGCCTAGCCTACATGATTCCTGCCCAGTTTCCTCAATCAGACACTCCCGGGCCTCCTCTCTTCAGTCTTCAAACGGTAAGAAATCAATCCCCCATGGATCCTGTTTCCTTTGAATTCCAAGCACATATGTCAAAAAGGAATCGCAAATGAAGGATGAGCTCTCTGGACTCTGGCAGCGTCTGTGTATGTGAGAGGCTCAGCAAATGATGTCTTTGGATATGTGGGGTCGTTTTACACATATGTAAATTTGAAGGTACTGCCTGGAGGCTTATACCTACTAACTCTCACCTTTTGTGAACCTGAAAGATTGAAATAAAGAAGAGAAAACCAGAGACTGGATTAACATTTGATTTGATTTATTCCCTAGTAAAATCCTATGTGAAGATCCAAAAAATGAGCTTGATCTTAAAATCAGCATCCATATCCTTCCTATCTGATAGATCCCAAAGTTTCCAACCTTCCATCTCTTGGCTTAATTTTTCTGAGGTCTGTTCTAAGTTTAGTCCTTTCTCCCCTGCCTCTTATTCCTCTGCCTTGACTTTAAGTTAAGTTCTTGGTTGCATGGTTTTCTCTTCTGGGCACCTGCTTAGACATTAGTCCAAGATTAAAAGTGCTGGATTTCACAGAAACTAATTCCTAGAACTGATCCATGGAAAAAAAGATATTGCTCCCTAGGTGCTTTTCAATGGAGATCTCTTTGACTTTGGAATAGGATGGTTCTCCCTATCTTTTCAGGTAACTTTAAACCCCAAGAGAGAAGAAAAAATACAGGAGCCAGTCCCAGGCTGGGTCTCTATATGGCAAGTTCTTTCTCAGAACAAAGTGAGTTAGAATAAAGAACAAATACTCTCCCTTCTAAGAGGGAGACAGATTCTTCCAAATCCCACCCCAGCCTCCTTGCAGACTCCAGGAGCTTAGTCCTAGAGCTTGGGGTGGGAGCGAACCCTATCTCCCCTTGACACAGTGGCAAACTATGAACAATGGGGCATAGATTGTGGAGTCAGCTAGGCCTGGCCTCAATGGCTGAAGTCCATGCCTGCTATACAGTAACTATGTGACCTTGAGGAAGGACCTGAATCACTCTGAATTTCCAGGGTTGCCATTTTTCATGATGGGGACAAGGCAGTGACATTTGCAATTTTATCAGGGTTGGATTCTAAAGTCAGTGCCTAAGGAAAGAATCCCTGTTGGTGGGAGCTACCCTTGAAAACCTCTGAAATTGGCCAGGTGCGGTGGCTCACACCTGTCATCTCAGCACTCTGGGAGGCCAAAGCAGGCAGATTGCTTTAGTTCATGAGTTCAAGACCAGCCTGGGAAACATGGCAAATTCATTTCTCTACAAAAAATACCAGAAAAATTAGCTGAGCATGGCAGTGCACACCTGTTGTCCCAGCTACTCAGGAGTCTGAAACAGGGACATTGCTTGAGCCCAGGAGTTTGAGGCTGCAGTGAGCTTTGATTACGCCACTGCACTCCAGTCTGGTAACAGGATGAGAACTTGTCTTAAAAAAAGAGAGAAAATTTAAACACAGAGACATGTACAGCGGGAGGGTGAGATGAAGATACGGGAAGTGGCCATCTACAAGTTAAAGAACACCTGAGGCTACCAAAAGCTAGGAAAGAAGATAGAACACATTCTCTCTCACAGCCCTCAGAAAAAACCAATCCTGCCTTGATTTTGGACTTCTAGCCTCAGAACTGTGAGACAATAAGTTTCTCATGTTTAAACCACCCAGGTTGTATTATCTTGTATGGCAACCTCCAGGAAGGTAATACATAGTTGGATGTGTACAAATCAAATGTACCTTTGATGAGACTCACCAGAAATACCTTCCTTGTAGAGTTTTTGTGAGGTCAAATGAGCTAATGTGTATGAAGTGCTTAGTTTTACACCTAGGACTTATTAAATACTCTGTGAACTCTTACCCCGTTCATTCAGGTAAAGAGCCACGAGACCTTTGGTGTCAGTCCTCAGTGAGTGGGTAGGTAAGGGACAGCTCTCTGGGCCTCAGTTTTCTTCTGGGCAAAATCAAAGTTTGGCCATGTCCCTTTCCTTCCAGCCCCGATGCTCTGGACATCCACAACACTTGGAGCTACAGGACATCAGGCAGGATGCTACATCTGAACTTGACCTTGAATGGGCCACCAGGGCACTACCTCTGTAAGTATTTCAGGATCATTCTATGCTGGGCCAGAGGCTGACATACAGTGACTTCCTTGGGCTTCTTTTACAGAAACTAAAACATCAAAAGGACAAAACTCAGTGTCTTAAAATTGATGCCTAATACCTCTCCCTTTCCCATCTGTTCACTACCATTGTTTCACTTCTCTGGTTTGTGATGTCTATAGAGAAAGTTCTTTTTTCTACTGATTTATATTTTTTTCAAATAGAAAATATGAATTCTACTGTGTTCTAAAAAGTATTCAGCTAAGTGAGGTTGAAGGATTGGAGTCCCTTCCCCTAAGAGAGTCCTCACTCCCTACCCTGAATCACCATGTTCTAATTCCTATGACTTGTCACCATAAACCCTTGGACATCAGCAGAGCCAGGTTCATCATTAGCTGGGACCAGGGCAGGATGAAAATGTGGAACCCTGGCCAGGGGTAGGGAATTCAGTCTCCCTTTCCCATAGGTCTGGCTCTTCACCAGCTGGAGATAGGCAATCTCCAAAGGACTGCAATTTCTGCTCTTGGACATGCTCAGTATCTGAACTGGAGTTGAATGAGACGTTCCAGCCGAGCCATCTGCCAAATGCAGATGGCCCTTCCAGCCAGGATAAGGATGGCTGTTACCCCAGATGCTGCAGGGCACACACCTGCCTTCTGCCCTCTCTGCACCCACACTCCGGCCCTGCCAGAGGCAACACCTAGATGAAGGGTGGCAGTGGTTGAGAGGAGGGGAGGGAGAAAGGGAGCAGGAGGTTGGGCAGGGCCTGAGATGCCAGGGGACTGGGGAATGTGCAGTGAGAACCAGTCCAGGAGAGGCAGGGAGGTCATGAGAGGTGGCCTTGTGCTGGACTGAGGTTCCAAGTCCCCAGCATGTGCTCCATTATTCCACTGGACAAATTTCGAAACAAAACAATTAAGAATTTCAAGACTCGGCAACCACAGATCATCAGATCCCAAACATGAGTCCTTTCTGAGTGCAGGGCCCTGTGGGACGCATGGCTGAATGTCCTAACATATCCATTGTTCAAAACAAAGGTGGGGAGGTGCAGGCATGGGTTTTAGAGGTGGGACAGACCTTAGTTCAAACTCTGATTCTCCTGTTTCCACCCCGGGTGATCTGAAGATGGGGATGAAGTGCATACCAAGATGGCTGACCCTCAGTAAGGGCTCACGAAGAGGTAGCTGTTACTGATAGAGGGCTGGGTGATATAGTTTGGATATTTATCCCTTCCCAATCTCATGTAAAATATTGATCCCCAGTGTTGGCAGTGGGTCCTAGTGGGAGGTGTTTGGGTCATGATGGTAGATCCCCCATGAATGGCTTCACATCATCCTTGCAGTAATGAGTGAGTTCTTGCTCTATCTGTTGCTACGAGATCTGATTGTTAAACAGTCTGGCACATCCTTCCCCTCTTTTCTCTTGCTACCTCTCTTTGCCATATGACCCACCTGCTCCACCTTTGCCTTCCCACCATGAGTAACAGCTTCCTGAGGCCTCACCAGAAGCTGAGCAGATGCTGGTGCCATGCTTGTACAACCTGCAGAACTATGAACCAAACAAATCTATTTATAAATTACCCAGCCTCAGGTATTCCCTTGTGGCAGCACAAAATGGACTAACACACTAAGTTTCCAACAACTATGCTTCAGGAGCCAGGTGCAAAGGCTGGCATCCACACTTACAAGATGCTCCTGTGAATGTGGTAGGAATCCAGGAAAATGAGAGAAGAGAAATTTAGACAGACACAGAGGAAAGACTACACAGAGACCAGCTTATAATGGGCTGGAAAGATCAAAGGATGCCATGTTTCTGTTTAGTGAGCAGGAAAGTAAAATAGCTGTGGGTATCACTTGTCAAGACACACTTTACTTTGCTCTCTGAAAATGAAAAAATAGACATCCGCTAGGGGTTGGGGGATGGGGATAGGGACAATGACAAGAAATAATCCATCATTTGGGGAAAATGAAGCTTATCTGTGGGTTTACTTATCCATTTGAATATAGTCAAAATGCTCTGGAATCCAGTGAAAGCAATCACGGTGATGGATTTTTGCACTCTGTCACACAGTGCAGTTAAGGGGTAGGATCCAGCCAATATCTTAAGGCTATTAAGAGATTCATATGGAATCTGGCCATGCTTTCAATGACTTGGATGAGGTTGCATCTCATTTGTGGTGCCCTCACACAAAACATGCCTTGACCATCTAGCCCTGGTCTGGTCTATGGGCACCCTGGGCACACTAGCTCAGGCCAGATGCCAGAGGAGGAAGGGACGGCAGAGGAGTGAGAGAAGCCTGTCCAGCCTGCTCCCCTGAGACTCTGCAGCACTTTAATACATCACTATTGTGGCCCCTGTCACCTCTGACAGCAAATATGATTTTAGCTGTCAGGCGGCTGACAGAAAACAAAACATAATTTACAGCCAAATTTGGCCTGCGGAAGCGCACACCTGGCTCCCAGAGGTGTGAGCTATGGAAACACACCCACGGGCAGGGTTTGGCTGGGCCAGCAAAGGATGGGTGCAACACCGCTCCCAGGGCTCAGCAGTGCTTGCTATTGGAGGAAGGGGAAAATGGGAATGTAGTCACTGTTTCTTATGACTATAATTTCTGAAATATACTTTGAGAATTTTATTACTAATAATCCATTCTGCCATAATCATACTGTTGGCAATAAATTTCCTACTGAAATAAAAGACCTTTTTTTGTGAATTCCAGGGGGAAAATGATAGTTTATTTTTTTCACTGTCTGCTTTGCCGATTGAGCCTTTTAAAGTGACTTGGGGAATTTTCCTGTGCCCTTGGAAAAGGACACAATTTAAAAGTCCCAAATTCTCATGCTGGATGCTTGGAGTTGGAGGGGATCAAAAGGGAGTAAGACAAATATCTGGGAAAGGATTGAAACTTGAAGATGTCAAGATTCATTTTCATCTGGGAGCAATGAGCTCCCAGAACTGAACAGTGTGAGTGCATATATATATGTGTGTGCCCTAATGGAAGCAAATTTGCATCAAAAAATAACTAGAATGAGCCAAACAGAGAGTAGGAGGTCGCTGTTTGAAAGTGGAAAATGTTGCACGGTGGATTCTCTTCAAGGATGCTCATCAGCTTCACTAGGCTCTGGGCACTGACCCTAGAGCCAGGAAAGTTGGCTTCTAGTTTGGTCTATTCTTGATTCTTTGTACAACTACCATTTCATATAGGGTGGTAATGAAGCAGTCAGGAGCTGGATCAGACACACCTACCAGATTCAAATTCTGGGTTCATCACTTACCAGCTCTATGACTTTAGATAGATCACTTAACCTTGGTAAGCCTCAGCTTTCTCATCTGTTAAATGAAGATAGAAGTATACCCACTGCAGAAGATGCAGAATTAAAGGAGACGAAGTATGCTGAGGTGCAAAGCACAGTAGTCAGCACAAAGTAGTTGCTCAATAAATGCTACTATATGTGTTATACAGTCACCCATCATTTAACAATGGGAAGACATTCCAAGAAATGCAACATTAGGTGATTTTGTTGTACAAACGTCATAGAGTGCACTTATATACACCTAGATGACATAGCCTACAAAACATTCAAGTTATATCATGTAACCTATTGCTCCTAGGCTACAGACTTATACAGAATGTTACTGAACTAAATATTGCAGGCAATGGCAACACATTGGTATTTGTATATCAAAATATAGAAAAGGTGCAGTAAAAATATAGTATTATAATCTTATGGGACCACCGTCATATGTATATGCAGTTCACCTTTGACCAAGATGCTGTTATGCAGGCCATGACTGCACGTTGGTTCATCCAACAAAAGCAATAATTGAGCACCTCTTATGTGCAAGCACATACAACTACATAAAGGTTAGACATATAGGTCCTGCTTTCAAGGAGCTCTGCAGAGGAGTAGATAATACAAGGTAAGAAGATGTAAGACCCAGGAGAGGATCATTTGGACAAAGTGCTCTGGAATTGGCCAGATGGGGAAAGAAAATGAGTCAGGGAAATTGTGCATATCAATTAATCTGTTTTTTCATCTCTCTACCTATAAAAAGGAATAATGACCCTCTCTTTTCTTACCTCTTAGGGTTGGCAAGAGGCCCCGAGCAAACTATAGACATAAACAAGTGTTGGAAAATGCAACCCATTCTCAAAACCAGAGTCTGACAAAGGTGATGGTGACAGTGATATAGGTAAGAGTGAGAAGAGTTCTCAGAAACTTCGCAGATTGGTCGTTTAGATAAACCATGGGCAGTTCCAGGTGCTCCAGCTTCACAGAAGATAACCTGCGGCTTGAGAATTGTGTCAGGATTTCAAATTCCCAACTCCACTGTAGTGCAGGCTCTCAAAAGAAGCACATTTGACTGAGCACACCTTAGGAGAACTTGAAACATTACATGGAAAAGTGGTACAGGGTGCAAACTTGTCTCTCCCTGAATCCTCCCCCTGCAGAAAGGGCTGCTATGAACCACTCAGAGAGCTTAAGAACATAGATAAGAAACCCAAGTACAGTCTATGCAGCCACCAGCCCTTACAATGACACTGGTCTGAATCCCAAGTTTGATTATTAATAGCTGCAATTTTGCGTAAAAATATATCCTCCTGTTTGTGTATTGTCCAATAAAATATGTATTTTCCATGCCTATTGATATGTGTTGTGAAGAGATAAAGAAGGAGAGGGTCTGTTGATAAATATGGTATAGACACAGATTGTTATTGCACTAGTATGTTCATTTCATCCTTGACAAACATCTATTGAAGGGTGTTAGAACTGTGTCCCCCAAAATTCAGACATTCAAGTTCTGACCCACAGTACCATAGAATGTGACTGCATTTGGAGGTTGAGTCTTTAAGGAAGTAATGAAATGAAAATAAGGTCATTAGGATGGGCCCTAAGTCAATCTTACTGGAGTCCTTATAAGAAGAGATTTGGACACACATCTTTTAGCTTTCAGAATTGTGAGAAAACAAGTTGCTGCTGTTTACCACCCAGTCTGTGGTACTTATTATGGCAGCCCCAGTAGATGAATGCACAAGGCTACTATGTGCTGTGTGCATTGCTAGGCATTGGAGAGGCAAGAAAGAGCAAGACCCTGTGCCCACTTCTGAGCCAAAGAACTGAATTCAAAAAACAGTGAGGTAGGCAAATGCTTACAAATACAGTGGGGCTGATGCACCCGGAAGCCCCAGCAGGAAGCAATGGGCAAACAGAAGGGAGCATGGATAGGGTAGCACAGAGGGCTCCTGTTGAAATGATTCAGACCCCAAATTGTGGCATGACCTGGCTCATTCCTCATTCCGAGTTTTGTGTTGGCTAATCTTTAATTAATGAATCACATCTCTTGGTGTAGAGGAATGTTATTTACCTACTGGACTTGTCCTTTTTTTTTTTTTTTTTTTTTTGCAGTAAATTAAGCATTACATTCATGAGACTGCAAGGTCTCTTCTTGTTTTCTAATTCCATTGAGCAGCCTGGTGAGAGGCAAAGCCAGCTGCCATTCCAGACAGTCAATCAATGAGCTCGGGAATGTCCGTATGGAGACAGCAACAAGGCAGAAGGAAAGACGGCAAGGAGGGAGGGAGGAACAAAGGGAGGGAAGGAAGGATAACCTTTGTCCAAATTTCTCAGAACTCCAGAGAAAAAGGCCATGTCCACAGAATGCCCAAACATCTAAACATAATGTGGGTAAAGCCAATTCTTAGAATATTTGGTCTACAAGCAGCTGAACAGACACCACCACCCGGAGGTTTCTGCATTCCTCCTGGATGTATAGTCTTCTTACACAGACTCATCCCGAAGAAGTGGAGGGTCTCAGGGAAGTGAACACAGATGAAGGCAGACATTAAGCCCCTTTTCTCCTTAATCAGAGGCCAGAGGACTGTGCCCCTTTTCTCCCGAAATAACATCACATCAAGCTACTGCTGTCAGCTGAGCCCAGACCCACCCACCAATATGTACACCTGTATCAGCCACCCATACTCTGTTCCCACCAGCAGCATGGGTTTCAAGAGCACACGGAGGCTTTCAAGAGCACAATCCAGCTGGTGGTCTTCAGACTGTCAGTGCATGAGTAGCAGCAGCAGGTGAGTTAAACAAGCAGATTCTCAGGACCCATGCCAATGATCAGTTACCTTAAAAACAAATACTCCAGTCTGGAGTGGAGGGCAGAGGCCACTTTTTTTTAATACTTTAAGTTCTAGGGTACATGTGCACAACGTGCAGTCTTGATACATAGGTATACATATGCCATGTTGGTTTGCTGCACCCATCAACTCATCATTTACATTAGGTATTTCTCATAGTGCTATCCCTCCCCAAGGCCCCCACCACCCAACAGGCCCCAGTGTGTGATGTTCCCCACCCTGTGTCCAACTGATTTCATTGTTCAATTCCCACCTAAGAGTGAGAACATACGGTGTTTGGTTTTCTGTCCTTGTGATAGTTTGCTCAGAATGATGGTTTCCAGCTTCATCCATGTCCCTGTAAAGGATATGAACTCATCCTTTTTATGGCTGCATAGTATTCCATGGCATATATGTGCCACATTTTCTTAATCCACTCTATCATTGATGGACATTTGGGTTGGTTCCAAGTCTTCTGCTATTGTGAATAGTACCACAATAAACATATGTGGGCATGTGTCTTTATAGTAGCATGATTTATAATCCTTTAGGTGTATACCCTTTAATGGGATTGCTGAGTCAAATGGTATTTCTAGTTCTAGATCCTTGAGGAATTGCCACACTGTCTTCCACAATGGTTGAACTAATTTACACTCCCACCAACAATGTAAAAGCACTCCTATTTCTCCACATCCTCTCCAGCACCTGTTGTTTCCTGACTTTTTAATGATTGCCGTCCTAGCTGGTGTGAGATGTTATCTCATTGTGGTTTTGATTTGCATTTCTCTGATGACCAGTGATGATGAACATTTTTTCATGTGTCTGTTGGCTGCATAGATGTCTTCTTTTGAGAAGTGTCTGTTCATATCCTTTGCCCACTTTTTGATGGGGTTGTTTGTTTTTTTCTTGTAAATTTGTTTGAGTTCTTTGTAGGTTCTGGATATTAGCCCTTTGTCAGATGGGTAGATTGCAAAAATTTTCTCCATTCTGTAGGTTGCCTGTTAACTCTGATGGTAGTTTCTTTTGCTGTGCAGAAGCTCTTTAGTTTAATTAGATCCCATTTGTCTATTTTGGCTTTTTTTTTTTTTGCCATTGCTTTTGGGCCAAAGGCCACATTTTTTTAACAAGCACTAGGTGATGGTGATGGGCAGGACTTGGAGAAATACTCATCCAGCAGGACCCTTTGAAATACAGATGAGCAAATTAAGGGTGCAAAAGGTATGATGACTTACCCAGGACCACAGAGCTGCTGGTGGTGAAAGCCATCAGAACTCTGTCATGCTGACCAAAAGTAATGCTATCACCTCAAGACAGTCCATTCGGTGGTCCACAGGGCTGTGCCTGTTTTCCCCACTGCCCAGGACCTCTCACCACTTCCCAAAGTCTTCATTACAAAATGGAACAAAATCAGAGGGAGATTAGAGTTTGGGGCAAGCATTCTCTGAATGAACATTAGGAGTGCTCTAAACCCTTAAAATATCTCCATTTTTTTTTTTCTGTCCCCATCTCCTGTCTATTGCAGAGGATTTGCATCAGTCAACTATGTGGTATGTGTGATTGCTGGAATGAGCAAAAGGCTGGTCTAAGACAGATAGTCAAATAGTCACATAAATTTTAAGAATTAAATTCAAATAATTTCAACATGTGTGCAATTAATACTTTTGCTTCTAGCAACTTCTTTTTATGGCAAGGTAGTACCATAAGCTTTAGCTCACAAAAGACCATTTTAAACACATTCGTTTAGGGTTGAGAAAATAATCTTTTACAAGATTATCAGAGGACTCCAAGAGGAGGGGATTTCCTCCTCATGTGCTTGAACTTGAGAAGACTTTCAACATAATGGTTGACATATAAAAGACATTTATAATAATTACTTAGGCACTAATGACAGTTTGAACAATAAGAAGCCTTGGTTCCAAACTTCCTTGATCAGCAGTGTTTGCTGTGACTAAGGGCCCTATAGACGGTAGGCATTGACTTTGCTTAACCTTTGCACTTGTAATAAAAATGCAATAAAGTAATTGGTTAAAATAAAGACATGTCTGATAAAGAGTATTTGCTTTTTAAGGTAACTGATTAAAATAGAAGCATATCTGATAAATGAGTTTATGGGGGCGGAAATCCATGCCTTGCTAATTAGTCAAGATTCTGTTTCCTACATGGACTTTTTTACCCCTTTGATGAGAAATGAAGCAGTGGAACGATGAAAATGCTGTACAGTACTAACCAATAAATAATACGTGTGTTCATCAAAGAATAGGCAGTTGTTCACATGTTTTAAAACGTCCTTGCTTCACAACACCAGAAGATACAGCATTCAATGGCCTATTCAATCACAAAACTGTGCTTCCCATCAGGACACCAATATACTTTGACCTTCTTTGCCATAAAGCTGAGGACACTGACAGGAAGAGCAAGACTCTCTAAATCTCCCCATTACTCAATTCATTGTGATCCATCCTAGAGTTGAAAATCTATGACTGTCTTGATCAACCTTATTTCCCTTGAGAATTTGCTCAATGTTACTTCCCTTTAAAAAAGTTCCAATTTTAATTAAAATTTTATTTCTTAACTATTAAATATATGAAGGACGACATTCTGTATAATTATGAGCAGACCAGAACAAATTACACATCGAAATAGTAATAAGAATGACAAGAACAAGGGTATCATAAATAAGCAGGCATTGATTGCTCACCTCTCTGTGTCCCCCTAATAGCAGTTAATGAACCTGGAAGGCAGCCATATTGACTCTGGGCACTGTACAGAATAGAGGCCCCCAGGACCCAGGAATTCATGCTCCCTGAGCTGCTATGGGCTAGCCCCTAGTGACTAACTTTAATGCAGGTACTTGAGGTTACAATCTTCTGCTGGGATAAACCGCTTGATCCAATTTGGGAGGAGCTACAAGTTAAACCATCTGTGGGGACCTGTTCTTAGGGCAAAAGAGCTGTTCTTTACAGAACCCAGCAAAGGGAGAGAGAAAACTCTCAAGTCATGGTGCAAGCTTGCCTGACACCCAAACCTGGGAGCATCAGATAACAGCTGCAGACAAGATAAGCCCTCGCCTTCATGATCAATTGGTACCTCGAAAGTGTCTGTATAGATACAACCCTCTTCTGGGAAGAAGAATATCCCCCAGAAGAAACCTTTTAAATGCCCAACACTTCCAAACCTGACTGTGTCATGCCTTCTCTTTCTCTCAGGGTTAGAAATAAATGCACTTTTTAAAAGACTTGCCTATTTACTGAGGACTCTCAATTAACCAGAACCCACCTAATTCGAATTTTTGTTTAACTGGGTAGTTCCCTCTTGAATAAAAGTGTTTAAGAATTCAAATAGCAAACATTTGCATGGTACCGACCATGCTCCAGGCACTCCACTAAGCACATTACCTCTAAGCTGCATGATTACCCGCAAATATGAGGCAGGTGCTACGACTACCCCAATCTGGCAGATGACAAGTCTGGGGCTCAGAGAAGTCGCTGCATCTTTGCCCAAAGGAATGGAGAGTGAGCCCTGGCCTCAGAACAGGGCTTCTTCAGTTCAACACATCCTCTATTTAAAAAGGTGTAATTCTGACTCCAAGACTGGACTTTTCAAAGCCCAAAGAAAACCTAGAGGCTTGGGAAAGTTTTGAAAACATTAGGTGTTGAAGTGAACTGAATGATGAAACTTCAGTTGCCCCAGAAATTCAATTAATGTGTCTACCCCATTAATTAGCTGGTTCTCTACAGTCCCTCTACATGGGCCCCCCCACCCTGGAGTTACCCATCTCAAAATGTCCCCCACATCTAAAGTGACTTCCAGCAGAAACACTCCTAGCCAGGCACTAGAAGATTTGGAATACTGCTAGATGTTAACACAGAATGCCCAGACTCCCACTCCAGTTCCCAGAATTATTTGAATGTCACTCATACCAAGCTGGCCTGAAAGGAAATCTCAAAGATTTCTTTAATAGACTCCCAAATGATTAAGATTGGGTTCTGTTTTCTTCACTTCTAGCCTTAAAAGAAGAGGCCTGACCACCATGCGGCCTTTTACTATATCACCATGCCCTGAAAGAGATAATGTAACTATTTTATCACCAAGGAGAATAACTAGAGCTGTGAAAAGGGCTGGTGGAATTACCGTGTTAAAGGAAGTAAAGTCGTTCTCTACTCCTTTCCCAATGAATACTGAAACACACTAACCGTGTCCATCAATAATATGTAGTAGCAATATATAATATTAACACATTTACTGAACACATTTATGTTCCAGGATCTATTCTAAGTCCTATATGAATATTATATCATTTGATTCTTATGAAAACTCTATGAGGTAGATTATATTATTACTCTACTTTACAGATAGAGAAACTGAGGCACAGAAATGCTAAGTAACTCATCTACAGATAGTAGATGATGGAGGATTGAGTCTTGGCAGGCTGACACCAGAGCCTAGGATGAAATTAGATTCTTAACGAATAAATATAAATTTGATTAATTGAGAGACTCCCATGTTTTGGTTGGTCACCTTGTACCATAAGTGCAATGCGCTGAATGTTTCTGTCCTCCCTAAATTCATATGTTGAAATCCTAACTCCCCTTAAGGTGGGACATTTGGGAGATAATTAGATCACAAGGGTGGATCCCTCGTGAATGGATCTGTGGCCTTATGAAAGTGACCCCAGAGAGCTCTCACCCTCTTTTCCACTATGTGAGGACACAAAAAGAAGATTGCAATCTCCAACCTGGAAGAGGACCCTAACTGGAACCGACCATGCTGGCACCCTGATCTCAGACTTTCAGCCTCCAGAACCGTAAGAAATAAATGTGTGTTATTTATAAATCACCCAGGCTATGGTACTTTGTTAGAGAAGCCCAAACAGACTAAGACAATTAAGTACACTGTACATATTAAGTCCCTGAAAGACAAACATTTGTCTAGTTCTCTGATAAGGCTGGAATGTCTAGTTACACAAACATGAGGCCAACCCCTCCTGGGAGAAACGAAGGAAGATGAGAAGACGGAGTTGCTGGAAGCTGGAGGGCAGAGTGCGGCTCTGTGATGATGCCTGCTCCAAGTCTTCACAGAGTCCCAAGGGCCCAGATGGCATCACATTTTGTGGCAGACACAGGTTCCTGGACTACCCCTGGTCTGGGTACATGTACATTCTCTGTACATGTCCTCTGAGGTCTGAGAAAAGTTGTCCTCTCACTCTACTGGTTGTAGCTG
This sequence comes from Mandrillus leucophaeus, assembly GCF_000951045.1. Classification (NCBI taxonomy): domain Eukaryota; kingdom Metazoa; phylum Chordata; class Mammalia; order Primates; family Cercopithecidae; genus Mandrillus; species Mandrillus leucophaeus. The sequence goes on along the minus strand of NW_012100765.1, from coordinate 2,658,023 downwards.
AAGTCAGAAAATTTGGGGACTGGAAAAAGTCTTAATTCTTTCTCATGTTTTTCCTTGCAGGTCGAAGGGTACAAATGTGAAAAACACATCTCAGAAACAGTCTTGCTTTCCTAAAGTTCTTAAGAATTGATAGGGAAATTAAATGACAACAATGTTCTGGCTCATATTCATTGGGGATTGGAAATCCACTTTTTACAAATCCACTTTGAGATGTCTCCAGGCTGCCCAATGTCCTCCTGAAATGCCTCTTCCTGCTATGGTGTGTTTTGCACCAACTCCCAATGTTTCAGGCTCTGTGGAATCCACCAAGGTTGCCTTGGTGATGCTCAGTGCTAACCACGTCCTTCTTGTCTGTGGATTTGAAGTCAGAAGCGAGTGCTACCCAGAAGGACTGCCCCGACCTGGCCTTCTTTTGTTGGTTCTCCACATGCTACCTACCAATTCAGGTACTTTGTGGAAGACTCTGCAGAAAAACTCAGAGATGGCAACTCACCTGTGTTATCATCCCCTGTTACTTCTCTCCCCTTGAATTGTGATGATCAACCTAAGCTTTTGGAATTGACATTTTAGTCAAATGTCAATTTCCAAAATTGTACATCCACACAAATGGTTAAAACCAAAAGACAATAAATATATTAAAGATGCGCATACTCTACCCAAATGGTTAATTCCATGGGGATTCCTTAAGAAAATGTTATTTCCAACATCTGATGGAGCTAAAATTACAGGACATGTTTATCTTGAGTGATACACTCCATTCAAAGACTTTTCAGTAGAGATTCCCAGGTCTCTGAACCCCAGACAATGTACCTCTCTATTGTAATCTTCTCTGTAGTCCATTTTCCTCATTATGCCAATTCTCTGACCTCTTCCTCTCTAAGTATGCAGTTAATAACTGAGGACAAAGATACAAAGGCTTACAAGTAACCCCTACATGATTCTAACTCAACTTGGGGGCAAAGAATTGAGTCAGCCAGGCCTCTGATTTGCCCCTACACCACAGGATTACCAATTTGGTGGATATTATATTCTAAATTAAATTGTTTTCACACTAAATTGAACAGCTCCAGCATCAACCAGGGCATGAAGAGTGTATTAGGATTAGTTCTTGTCAGTAACTAGGTTAGGTTCACTATAACTTTTTAGGCCTTAGAATGGAACAGTCCCAGCTGTAAAATGTTTACCCCAACCACTCATAACCATGCCCCTGTGTGACTACCCTGTGTGTCCGTGAGTTTTTCAACAGCTCCACTGTTCCACTGACCTATTTATTTCTGGCTCTCAATTCCTTTTGCAGCAAGGGAAGAGAGAAAGTGTTTTAGCAACAGTAGCCTCATAATCCTAAATCCTTCTGAAGAGGAAAGTGATAATAATTAAATGCAATTTTACTTATGTTAACCTATTCATGGATGCAGGAATCAACTCGCTAGGGAGTTGCTGGCAAACCACAAAGAAATGAACAGCGGATTCTTCTTTCCCAGGCCCCTGAATTTTTGACCAGCCTCCCTAGGATTCTCCAGGTTCTAAATGAGCCATGAGAGGGTTCCCAGGGGTTTCCTGGAGTGCAGAAGCAGGTGGAGAACTGCAATTAAAGCTCAACTGAAGGCGCAAACACAAAGACAGTTTAAGTTCAAAGTGCTTCCCCACCCTGGCAGTTGCTCAGGTGGGAGTAATTGAGGACACGGAGGAAAGTGACAGGTGCTAGACGCCAGCCTAACAAGAACAGGCTCGAACTTTGAGGATCTGCAGGGCAGGAGAGCATTGCTCATCCTCTTTTCAGCAAAGTGCAAAGAGCTGCTGTGTGCTTGCAATGTAAAGTGCACTGAAGATGCGCCTAGATGTGGGACTTCAGAGAAGAAAACTAAGATGTGGGCCAGACAGACCTCCCTCCTCCAATCCTTCTAAATCCCAACAATACTCAACAAGCTGATTTGGAAAAATGATTTCCTTTACCCTGTGCCTAATGTCCTTAAATGTGAAAGGATGTTGCCATTCCCAGATGTTTTAGACAATGTTGGGAGAACAACACCAAGGCCATTCTTTTTACACCTATAACGCATTCTTTTTACACCTATATTTTCAAATTCTTCTGGGAATTACGCTTCTCATTTAAATCGAGCCATGGAGAAGCCATGAAACTAGCCTTGCTCACCCAGGCAATGTGTACTCCAAAGCTGATCCAAGACCAAGAGGCATCTGGGGCTACAGATTCCTCTTCACCTTCTTTTTTAAAGAGGAAATAAATTGAAAAGCTCACATTAACCCCACTTGTCTGAGTCTGATAGAAGACCCTACAGAAGAAGAACCACAGAGTTCAGAAAGGCACACTCCCCACCTTTCCTGACTTCTCCCTTCTACCTCTTCACATCACAATCCCATGCATTTATCTCTTTCAAACGAAGGAAATAGCACTATTAACCTATCAGGAGTCCTTGACTGATTGATTGAGGAAAGCTAATTTCATTGAAATAAGCTCGACCTCTAGAACCCAAACTGTTAGCAGCTCGATCCTTGGAAGCCAGTAACTGCTCTATCCCATGGAATCTCTAGTGGCATACTACATGCAAACTGTCAGATATTTTCCTCCTATGTTGGGCATATGAATCAAATTGGATCATAATCTCTACCCTTCCTTGCTCTTCACACCTTTAAAGCTCCCCGAGGAGAAGGATCTGTGAGTTTTCTTGGTTGGTAGCAGAGCATGTGGACGTTGTCAAGTTGCCTTGTAAGAATTGAATTGAAAGAATCTGTAAAGAGGGAAGGAACCAGAAGAGATGATTTAAACAACCCTTTCCAGTTCAGTATTCCCTAATTCCATGATGCCTTTGAAAGGAATGCCCGTTTAAAGTCTCCTTCAACTGGAGGATTTAAGACTTGGGATTCACATGCTGCTTCTCAGGAAGTGGATTTGGAACGAAGACCTAGGCTTCCGAAGTTGGTCAATGAGCAGAAGAACCAAGGGCAACTGACAGACAGTAAACATCTTTTAGAGCAATTTGAAGCAATTATTATGTAACTTCTGATTCATCAGAGATCCAGCCCACCAACAAGAAGATTTTTAAAAGGAATTTGAGGCTGTTCTGCTGTTTAACATGAAACACAAGACAGAAATTGGTGTCACGGTCTATGTCCTTGTTACTACAAATAAGCAGGTACGCATCTCTCAAAATATCCAAGGCTTTTGTTATAGAGCCAAAATTGATCAAAGGTTACTGCAATCTAAAAACAAAAGAAAGAAAGGGAGCGAGAATTCTCCAGTTGCCCGGTTGCTAAGCAACCCTAGTCTGTTCTGGTAACTGGGTCTGGGGGTCTTTGCTTTCATTTGCAGCTGACTTTCATTCCATATATAATATATACCAGCATGTTTATTCTCCTGTAAATGCCCAGCAAATAAAAAGCGATAAAGCCCTTTCACTGAAATTATTCATGTGCTAAAAGCTTTCATCCACATCACTGGTGTGACTGACAATATCATACCAGCAAGCTTCCAGAATTAGTTCTTGTTCTGGCTTTGTACTCCTGGGCTTTCTTTCTTTAATAAAAGAAAAAGAGCTACAGTTTTATTTAAGCTTTCTATAGTCTGGCATTACAGCTCTTCAGTACCAATGATTAAGATGTCATGTCTATTCCAGGCACGTTTATTCTTCTAGTGGCTGTCAACTTTCTAGAGAAAGTACCTTTTACGTGATTTTTTCCTCTTTAAAAACTTTGGTTTGCCTCTAGGACTGATCTGCAAGAGAGAATTTGAATGAGTTACTTGTCCATCCTGGGAGCCTTTTAAGGAAATCCGAATGGCATATAACAACCTCAGCACTGTTTCTCAAAGTGAGTACCAATGATCACTTATATCAAAATCAATATTCAGGAGTCAGACCTGGGAATCAGATTTTCTCAACCATTGCCCATCATGCTCTCCTTCTCATCAGGCGATTTTGATGCATGCCTAAATTTGACCATTTCTGACTGAAAGAATGCCTAAATGGTTTTATTTGCACAAATTAATCAATCCTGGCAAACTTTATTTTAAAATCAGAGATGGGGGGTGGTGTCTCTTCAAGCAAAGGCTTTAGGGTCCCTCAGAAATGACTGACTCTTAGAACTAACACTGTAGGCACTGGCAAGCAGACTGGCCCCCTCTTGCCAGGGAAGGATGGCCTCCCACTAGACAGAAGCCTGACAGTAAAGATGGTCACACATGTGAGGCCTGGCTGCAGGCCACACACACAGAAGGGGAAAGCTTGCTGGTAAACTGTGTTGCTGGCCCTTTCGCCTTTCCCTTTAACTAAAGATTTTGCTTTGACACTAAAGATTAGTACCCAAAAGTATATGTAGCGGGTACAAATTTTCTAAGTCACAAATTCAAGTGTGAGAAGGTATCACTTTTTTCCCCTCTAACAGGATTTGATTTCTCTCTCAATACCCTATTTCTACCAGATGGCCAGAAGCACAGTCTTATGAATTCAGGGAAAACACTGTCGAATTTGGCGATATCTCAACCATTTCAGGTTTAAAACTCAGTGCCATTGAGGATTTCCCACCCTCTCTTGTGCCTTCCTGGAGTTGATCCTACACTCCAGGAAAGGAGGGAGCAGGCCTTGTGCAATGTTGCTGTGGTCTCCGTAGAAGTGAGTGGCTTCTCTCTCTCTCGGCCTTTGCAGCTATCATGGGTGGCTCATCCTCCCTGGTTCTGGCCACAAGAAGATCCCTTGCAGGCTGGCCAGCTCTCATTCTCCCACAGAGAACCCAGAGATTAAGCCAATGTCCTCCTCTCCACATACCTCCTCCCATAAAACGTCCACTCCAACAATACCCACCCTGATGGTTTGGGGGACTTGTCTATGACCCTTGCTGGGTCACCAGGTACTGTTTTGGAAGTGAGTCATGCAAGTCCTCTCCACTCTCAGATTTCCAAATTTTAAAAGGAGTTTCAAGAAGAAGGAGGAGTCGGGTGCCTTGCCCTGAACCTAACTCCCTGTCTTCCTTCTCATCAATTTCTTCTTCCCTCCTCCAACCTAAAGTTTCCACCTCCTTGTTGGGGTGAACAGTGGGGAAATAGGTGGCTCATATCAGAAGCTGAGCTCTTAGATGATTAAATCTAAAAATGATAGGGATGGAAATGAGTGAGGGGTAAGTAAAGGAACTGCAGGAATAAAAACGACCACCTGCAAAAGATAGCCCTTTCCATCTTATCACACCACATGTACACTAGGTCCCTGGCACTGCATTTATTGTGCAAAATGAAAATACGCTGTCAACAAAAATACGTTTAAGTTTACTAAGACTTTTGGTTAAGATGGAGCTCCTTGGTTAAATATCCAGTGAGGTGCCTCTGCAGTAGATTTCAAAGTTTTCGTTATTTTGCTCTCAAGCTGTGGCAGTCATGGAGACTTTTGAAATAGCCTCCTGGCTGATTGATTGTACTACCATGGTTACATGGGAAAAAGCTCCATCTCCAAGTGACTCAAGCTAAAGAGAGGAAATTACCAACTTGCATAATGGAGACATGTGGAGGTTTCAGGCACAACTGGATCAGGAAAGCCAAATGATTTTATTAGGGCTCAATTTCTCCATTTCTCAGCTCTGCATATTGCTGCCTGATCTCATGCTATGCAAGATGATTGATGGTAGCTCCAAATTCACAACCCCATAGCTGAACAATCCCAGTGGAAATAGGGATTGACATAGCTCTGGCAGAAAAGTCCTGGGAAAGGTTCTCCCCTTCCCCAGGACTTCCCCAGAGGTAAACTCCCAGCTCTGCACTAACCACTGGGCCAGAGGCATGGCTGTTTGGACAAAAAGGAACAAGTTCTGCTCAAGAAGAAGGAGTCCTGTGGCCAGATGAGAAGGAGTGTTCTGAGCAATTAGCACTAAATGTTCACCACCCTGGAGACCTCACGTTATTCTTTCACCTCTTTGTACCAACAGAGCTGCTATTCCAAAGCATGAATAAAACTTCATAACCCCTCACCTCAATAGGCATTTCCACATTTAATAAACATTTATTGGACACCCACTCTGTGCCAGGCTCTGGCCAGGTCTTGAAAACAACCATTAGCAAATAGATAAGGTCCTTCTAGGTGGGAGCCTACTTCTCAAGACACCCCTCCTAAGCTCTGATTTCTGTCTGTCTCTCCAGCCCCATTTCCTTTTCCAGGCCAACAGTCACCAACTGCAGCTATAGGGGCCTCACCCCCACCCCATCTGCTCCAAGTTACACTGTTAGTCTGGACCAGGTTTTCTCGTCCATGTATGCAGTAAATACTTCCCATCTGCTCTATCTTTCCCACCTAATTTATCCTTCAAGGCCAGCTCAAATGTCTCCTCTTCCTGGAGCCATCCCTGATTGCCATCTGGATTAATTGTTCCTCCCTGTGCACTTCCACAGCACTGGAGTTCTTATGCAAGTTTTGCACGTCTTCCATCCTGTCTGGTATTCTGGTTATTTGCATGACTGCTTTCTCCAATGGACTGCCATCTCTTGAAGGTCATCATGTACCTTTAGCCCCTGATTCCCACCCCAGAGCCCAGCTCGATGCTATGCATATAACAGGCACCCACTAAATACTAGTTAAATGATACAACAAAAGCTAAGCAAAAAAGTACTCCAGTGATATCTGTCCATCAATCTACCCTCCCCTTCAGCATTGGCTGATGTTGAGCCAGGCCACTGTGTGATGCACATATAGTTATAATATATCCCTGAGCTCCTCTGGTGAAACAAATGTGAATATTGTCATCAGTCTTCCCACTTCTAAACATGCTGTCCCAAAACCTGGTGGCAGAGCAACGTGACTGAAGATGGGGCAGAGTCTCTCCTGTTGCCCCAGAATTCCAGTGAAGATCTAACACTGAAGACAAAATGTGTTAAAATAGTCAACATTCTTAGCTCAGAAAACTAGCAGTTGAGTTCCTTCTTCCTCAACATTCTTAGCTGAGAAAACCTCTGGCAGTTGGGATCCTTCTTCCAGAGCTGACAGGCATCATTTTAAAAACATCCCTATCACCTCCAATCACTATTGAAAAATCATTGAGCTGTAAGAAGGGGTTAGTGTTAGGAGAAGCACATCCTTTCTAAGGATGGGAAAGGAAAACGAAGTGCTTCCCCTCCCTGATGCAAGAGAGGCAGCTTCATGAAACTTCCTTATGAAAATGGGAGTGTCTGTAGGAAGAGGGACTCTATTTACATAACTCAGGTCTGAAAAATAGTCTCTGCAAAACCTCATAAAGACAAGATCTCAACATCTTCCCAGACAACCCATATGATCTCCCTTCCCTTGTACTTTCCAGGCCTTTTGTGAACTTGAGCACATTGGAACATGTTTGGCCTCCCTCAAGATACTGTGAGGCCAACCGGTGGTGATATCCAACTCTCATACAGCGCTTTATACTCTTCAAAGGCTTTCACATATATAGTTGCTTGTTTAATTCTCACATATATAGTTTCTTATATAATATGTTTTCACATATATAATTGCTTATTTAATTCTCACAGGAAACATAATTTACCCTAGATCAGACAGACAATTTAGGTGGTATCACCTAGAACCAGCCATCCTAACTCCTGAATCAGCAATTACTCCTTCCGCTGGAACATGCAGATATGTTCCTGGGACTGTCTTTGGGCAGTGCCAACACAGATGTGCAACCACTGAGCAGGCCTGTGTATGACTGTCTGGTGTAGAACTAGTTATCTTCCCATCACTACTGCTTATTCAACCAAATCTAAAGCCTTTTTTGTTAAAAGAATGATATTCCCATAGGCAGAGTATGTGATCTATACAATCACAACAATTCATATCTAGGAAGATTCTACTTTGTTTCAGGCATTGGGCTGACATCTATTCTCTCTTATCTTTTCAACATTGAGAAGTAGATGTCATGATCTGTCCTTTATAGATGAAGAAGCCAAGGCCAACACTCCTCTCCCAACACTGGACATCTGTGATTACTGGGGCCATGCTTGTCAGGTGTCTAAAACTTCCTGTAGGCTACTCCTTTGGGTTGCATTGTTGCCTGCAGAAGGTCGTCATTCAAATAAAAACCAGTTTGCCCAGAGAAAGCACATAACAGACAATCAGGAATGAGGAAGGCCTTGAGGAGATGGGACATTCAACAGATGCATGTGATGAAGGAAAAAGGTTTACAGGAAGGATTAGGGGCTCAGCTAGGTCTGAATAAGATTCCACAGTGAGACCAGGACCCCAGCGTTAACAGAAAGGTAGCTGAAAACCAGACATAGTAGACTGAGAAGGAAGCTTCCATTGGTTCAGGTTTGCCCTGGGCCAGTCTTCTTTTACAGAATCTATCATTGAACAAATTCAAATCTGTGACTACCATAGCGCTTCTTCTCTTTCTAACAGGTCCCTACAGCCACTAGCCTAGGAGTAAAAAGAATTCTCTTCCTGAGTGGGTCGCCATGACTAGCATCCCCAAAGAAATCCTCCAAGGCTTCGCAAGCTTCGAGTGGTTTAAATAGTCATTGCATCCATACATTGCCCTCTTTCATCACCACCTTTTATGCAGCATTAATTATTTTTCCTTTTCATTCATTGAAAAAGCTTTCAACCAGAGAGAATCCTAATTAATTTGAGGCAAGAATAATTTTTCCTACATCTTGCTGCTTCCAGTCTGTGATTAAAAGGGGCAATTTCAAAGTGGCCATCTTCAAATCTCACATATAATATTGAGTGGTTCTGCTAAATAGCTTTCAGATGTGCTGTTCATGTGTTATTTTGATGAGAGCTGGCGATGGTGTTAATTTCTGATAGAATACTACAGAATGCTGGGTCCTCTTTTTAAGAGATATCTTTGTGTAATGGGAAGGACTCTAGCACCTCATTTCATCAGATTCAGTTAAGTAACTGAATGTCATATATTACTCATGGCCTCTCCTCTTCTGTATATTCTCACACAGGTTGTATACCACATACCACATAGTATACAACTATATGGTATGGCTTCTTTCACATACCATATATTTTGCCTTTCCAACTAGAACACAGTCTATTTCAGAGTGGGGCCAAGCTTTTTCCTAACATAACAGATTGGATTATCTTGACTAAAAGTATCATCTCAATTTTGCTAGCTTGACTAGAAAAGAGAGATCATTTAATTTTTTAAAAAGAATCTTGTACATGGGCCAGGTGCAATGGTGAATGCCTGTAATCCCAAAACTTTGAAAGGGTGAGGCAGGAGATCAATATCAGCCTGGGCATCTTAGTAGAACCCAGTCTCTACCAAAAAAATTTTTTTTTTCAATTAGCCAGGTGTAGTCCCAGCAATTCAGGAAGCTAAGGCAGGAGGATCACTTGAGCTCGGAAGGTTGAGGCTGCACTGAGCCATTATGGCAACAC
>NW_012100765.1:2644248-2648130 GCF_000951045.1 Mandrillus leucophaeus | reverse complement strand
GGTTTGTTACATAGGTATACGTGTGCCATGGTGGTTTGCTGCACCTATTGACCCATCCTCTAAGTTCCCTCCCCTTGTCCTCCACCCCGCAACAGGGCCTGGTGTGTTGTTCCCCTCCCTGTGTCCATGTATTATTGTTCAACTCCCACTTATGAGTGAGAAGATGCAGTGTTTGGTTTTCTGTTCCTGCGTTAGTTTGCTGAGGGTGATGGCTTCCAGCTCCATCCATGTCCCTGCAAAGGATATGATCTCATTCATTTTTATGGCTACATAGTATTCCATGGCGGTATATATGTACCACATTTTCTTTATCCAGTCTATCATTGATGGGCATTTGGGTTGGTTTCACGACTTTGCAACTGTAAATAGTGCTGCAGTAAACATATGCGTGCATGTGTCTTTATAGTAGAATGATTTATATTCTTTCAGGTAGATACCTAGTAATGGGATTGCTGGATCAAATGGTACTTCTGGTTCTAGGTTCTTGAGGAACCGCTATACTGTCTTCCACAATGGTTGAAGTAATTTACATTCCCACCAACAGTGTAAAAGTATTCCTATTTCTCCACAGCCTCAGCAGCATTTATGGTTTCTTGACTTTTTAGTAATCACCATTCTGACTCGCATGAGATTATATCTTATTGTGGTTTTGATTTGCATTTCTCTAATGATCAGTGATGTTGAGCTTTTTTTCATATGCTTGTTGGCTGCATAAATGTCTTTGAGGAGTGTCTGTTTATAACCTTAGCTCACTTTTCAATGGGGTTGTTTTTTTCTTGTAAATTTGTTAAAGTTTCCTGTAAATTCTGGATATTAGACCTTTGTCAGATGGGTAAATTGCAAAAAAATTTCTCCAATTCTGTAGGCTATCTGTTCACTCTGATGATAGTTTCTTTTGCTGTGCAGAAGCTGTTTAGTTTCATTAAATTCCATTAGTCAATTTTGGCTTCTGTTACCATTGCTTTTGGTGTTTTCATCACAGAGTCTTTGCCCATAGCTATGTCCTGAATGGTATTGCCTAGGTTTTCTTCTAGGGAAAAATATGGAACACTTCATGAATTTGCATGTCATCCTTGCACAGGGACCATGCTAATCTTCTCTGTATTGTTCCAAGTTTAGTATGTGTGCTGCCAAAGGGAGCAGAGCCAAGCTTTTAAGAAGTGTGTCAGAGGTTCCAAGATGGCCGACTAGGAACAGCTCCAGTCTACAGCTCCCACTGTGAGCGACGCTGAAGACAGGTGATTTCTGCATTTCCAACTCAGGCACCAGGTTCATCTCACTGGGGCTTGTCGGACAGTGGGTGCAGGACAATGGGTGCAGCCCACGGACCATGAGCCAAAGCAGGGTGAGACATCACCTGACCCAGGAAGCACAAGGGGTCGGGGAATTCCCTTTCCTAATCAAGGGAAGCCATGACAGATGGGACCTGGAAAATCGGGTCACTCCCACCCTAATACTGCACTTTTCTAACAGCTTAGCAAATGGCACACCAGGAGATTATATCCCGTGCCTGGCTTGGAGGGTCCCACGCCCACAGAGCCTTGCTCACTGCTAGCACAGCAGTTTGGGATCAAACTGCAAGGTGGCAGTGAGGCTGGGGAGAGGCACCCACCATTGCTGAGGCTTAAGTAGGTAAACAAAGCAGCTGGGAAGCTCAAGCTGGGTGGAGCCCACTGCAGCTCAAGGAGGCCTGCCTGCCTCTGTAGACTCCACCTGTCGGGGCAGGGAATAGTTGAACAAAAGGCAGCAGAAACTTCTCCAGACTTAAATGTCCCTGTCTGACAGCTTTGAAGAGAGTAGTGGTTCTCCCAGCATGGAGTTTGAGATCTGAGAACAGAAAGACTGCCTCCTCAAGTGGGTCCCTGACCCTCGAGTAGCCTAACTGGGAGGCATCTCCCAGTAGGGGCCGATTAACACCTCATACGGCCAGGTGCCCCTATGAGATGAAGCTTCCAGAGGAACAATCAGGGAGCAACATTTGCCGTTCTACAATATTTGCAGTTCTGCAGCCTCTGCTGGTGATACCCAGGAAAATAGGGCCTAGAGTGGACCTCCAGCAAACTCCAACAAACCTGAAGCTGAGGGTCCTGACTGTTAGAAGGAAAACTAACAAACAGAAAGGACATCCACACCAAAACCCTATCTGTACGTCACCATCATCAAAGACCAAAGGTAGATAAAACCACAAAGATGGGGAGAAACCAGAGCAGAAAAGCTGAATATTCTAAAAATCAGAGCACCTCTTCTCCTCCAAGGAATGCAGCTCCTCACCAGCAACAGAACAAAGCTGGATGGAGAGTGACTATGATGAGCTGAGAGAAGAAGGCTTCAGAAGATTGGTAATAACAAACTTCTCTGAGCTAAAGGAAGATGTTCGAACCTGTTGCAAAGAAGCTAAAAACCTTGAAAAAAGACTGGACAAATGCTAACTAGAATAAACAGCATAGAAAAGACCTTAAATGACTTGATGGAACTGAAAACCATGGCACAAGAACTACGGAACGCATGCACAAGCTTCAGTAGCCGATTTGATCAACTGGAAGAAAGGGGATCAGTGATTGAAGATCAAATGAATGAAATGAAGTGAGAAGAGAAGTTTAGACAAAAAAGAGTAAAAAGAAATGAACAAAGCCTCCAAGAAATATGGGACTATGTGAAAAGACCAAATCTACGTCTGATTGGTGTATCCGAAAGTGATGGGGAGAATGGAACCAAGTTGGAAAACACTCTTCAGGATATTATCCAGGAAAACTTCCCCAACCTAGCAAGGCAGGCCAACATTCAAATTCAGGAAATACAGAGAATGCCACAAAGATAATCCTCGAGAAGAGCAACTCCCATAATTGTCAGATTCACCAAAGTTGAAATGAAGGAAAAAATGTTAACGGCAGCCAGAGAGAAAGGTTGGGTTACCCACCAAGGGAAGCCCATCAGACTAACAGTGGATCTCTCACAGAAACCCTACAAGCAAGAAGAGAGTGGGGGCCAATATTCAACATTCTTTAAAGAAAAGAATTTTCAATCCAGATTTTCATATCCAGCCAAACTAAGCTTAATAAGTGAAGGAGAAATAAACTCCTTTACAGACAAGCAAATGCTGAGATATTTTGTCACCACCAGGCCTGCCTTACAAGAGCTCCTGAAGGAAGCACTAAACATGGAAAGGAACAACCAGTACCAGCCATTGCAAAAACATGCCAAATTGTAAAGACCATCAATGCTAGGAAGAAACTGCATTGACTAATGAGCAACATAACCAGCTAACATCATAATGACAAGATCAAATTCACACATAACAATATTAACCTTAAATGTAAATGGGCTAAATGCTCCAATCAAAGACACAGACTGGCAAATTGGATAAAGAGTCAAGATCCATCAGTGTGCTGTATTCAGGGGACCCATCTCATGTGCGGAGACACACATAGGCTCAAAATAAATGGATGGAGGAAGATCTACCAAGCAAATGAAAAACAAAAAATAAAAAGCAGGGGTTGCAATCCTAGTCTCTGATAAAACAGACTTTAAACCAACAAAGACCAAAAGAGACAAAGAAGGCCATTACATAATGGTAAAGGGATTAATTCAACAAGAAGAGATAACTATCCTAAATGCACCCAATAAAGGAGCACCCAGATTCATAAAGCAAGTCCTTAAAGACCTACAAAGAGATTTAGACTGCTACACAATAATAATGGGAGACTTTTACACTCCACTGTCAACATTAGACAGATTCATGAGACAGAAAGTTAACAAGGATGTCCAGGAATTGAACTCTGCTCTGCACCAAGCAGACCTAATAGACATCTACAGAAGTCTCCACCCCAAATCAACAGAATATACATTCTTCTCAGCACCACATCACACTTACTCCAAAATTGA
>NW_012100765.1:2634272-2643088 GCF_000951045.1 Mandrillus leucophaeus | reverse complement strand
AAAAAATGCTCATCACCACTGGCCATCAAAGAAATGCAAATCAAAACCACAATGAGATACCATCTCACACCAGTTAGAATGGCAATCATTAAAAAGTTAGGAAACAACAGGTGCTGGAGAGGATGTGGAGAAATAGGAACACTTTTGCACTGTTGGTGGGATTGTAAACTCAATGGATGGTGTCTCATTGTGCAGCAGAAAGCTTTTAACCTGACTGTGAAGACACTTCCCATGGGGCCTTCTGGATGTAGTTTAAGCAACTGAGACTGTCTAGTTCTTTAAAGTGAAGTAAAACTCTCTTTGGGAAATAGAAGTTTTTATATCTTTGTTTATCAAGTGAGTCCAGTTTACTCCAAGGCACATCCCATGTCCCAAGGCTCTCTGATGAAGCTCAGAACTTACCTCTGTCCCCACAATAAGCTATGGCTTTGCTTCTATTGGGATGGGCCATCATGCTCAGATCCAATCTTGCCAAAAGCTGGTGAGAGAATTCAGCCACAGCCAGTTCTTCAGCAGAGGAAACAACAGTCCTATGAAGTGAGGATGATAATAAAGAGACCTTTTGCTACCTGTTGCAATTTATTTTACCTCTCTATGCCTCAGTGTTCCAATATTAAAATGGGGACACCTACATTCTTGGTCTTGTAAGGAAGCTATCTTAGTCTGCTTGTGCTGCTCTAACAGAATCCCTGAGATTGGCTCGTCTATAAAAAACAGAAGTTCATTTCTCACAGTACTGGAGGCTGGGAAGCCCAAGATCAAAGCACTAGCATCTGGTGAGGACCTTCTTCCTGTATCTTCACCTGGCAGGAGGGTAAGATAAACTGAAGGCTGACTGAAGCTTCTTCTATAAAGGCCTTAAAGTTATTCACCAGGGAGTCCTCATGACCTAATCATTGTGTATAGGCCCTTCCTCTTAATACTATCACAATGGCAACTTCTGAATTTTGGAGGGCACACGTTCAAATTATAGCAGAAGACCAGGTGCAGTGGCCCATGCCTGCAATCCCAGCACTCTGGGAGGCCGAGGCAGGTGGATCACCTGAAGTCAGGAGTTTGAGACCAGCCTGGCCAAGATGGTGAAATCCTGTCTTTAGTAAAAACACAAAAATTAGCTGGGCGTGGTGGTGCATTCCTGTAATTTCAGCTACTCAGGAGGTTGAGGTGGGAGAATCACTTAAACCTGAGGCAGAGGTTGTGGTGAGCCAAGATCGTGGCACTGCACTCCAGCCTAGGTTACAGAGCGAGATTCTCTCTCAAAACTGAAATGAAGTAAAATAAAATAAAATAAATTATAGCAGAAGCTATGAAAAAATGGATTTAACAGTGATGAGAGACTTCTGAGAGATTCCTAAAAGCAAAAAATATGTGAGTGCTATTTTTGCTGTTAGAAGTTCTGTGAAGATTAATTTTAAAAAAGGTTGCAAATACTCTTGAAGATCCCTGAGCATGGCGTATTAATTGCTAAATATGCTGGAACCTCCCCATATCATGACCTTCCATGATCACATGCACCATCCAATCACACAGATAACTCTGTGATTTTTTGTTTTTAAGAAACAATAATTTTGGAACAGGGTAACACAAAAGGTAAGGGAGCAATTAGTAGCATGTATGTCACGAAGCACCCGTAGATCACTTATATTAAATTCCAAGTCCTTTTATTAAAAAACACAAATCTTTTCATCTTTGTGAAGAGCTTCCTAAAGACTAGGATGGTTAAATAAAAGGTAATCTGGCATAGAAGGGAAGCATGAAAGAATTTCCAAAGTATGTTGCTCACCCCTCAATGTGGGCACAAGCTACCCTAGGCATGAGCATTGGGTTGACATTGGTTGGCTTCTGTAGCAGAAGCCCATAGCCCCTTGAGTCTCCTAAAGGCCAATGGCTTCCTCCTGCAAGCAAACATGATTCTGCTTGAGGGCTTTCTCTGCAACTGGAGTGAATTGCTCAAGAGCCCCCCTCAACCCAAGCCAAATGAAAGTTGGTGGTTAAGCTTCTTCACTCCTTGAGTAGAACAAATTCTGAGGTGTGTTCTACTCACTGTCCCAGAGGCCCTCAAAGGCACTGAGTCTCAGTTTCCCACAGTGGCAACCTGGGCATTCATGAACTTTATTGGCCTCCTTTGCTTACTTTGCTCAATTTCCCACTAGCCTACTATGCTTTCTGAGAACACTTCTCCCATAAACAGCATGTTCAGAAACTCTTGTCTGAGGGATTGCTTCTAAGGAAACCCAAACTAAAACACCTTTTCTTTTGAGTGATGTATTTTGGTGCCCAATCTAACCATTGAATATGGAGTCTTGTTCATAAGGAATAAGAAATGAAAAAGAAAAAGTTGGAAAATTTTCCAGTGTCAGGCTTTCCTATCCTTGAAGCTTACATGGGAAAAAAATCAGAAAAGAAATGCCTGGGAAAAAAGATGACAGAATCAGAAATCTCCAAGTTTGGGTGTATCTGTGGAACACAGTTGTGTGGACGACAGAGTCTGGTGAATTAAAACATGATTCCTGTGATGAGAAAATTAGACTTTCCCAATAATAAAAATAGTTATTCATCATGAATTTTAAAAATCATCACAGGTAATCCTGATGCAAACCCAGGACCAAGACCTACTGCTCTATTCGTCTAGGTTTATTACATTAAAATGTCATTATGATAGCATTATTTATTGTCTGCTTCTGTGAGCCAGACATTGTGCTACGTCCTTTGCATATGCTATCTCATCTAATTGTGACAACAACTTTTGAGGTAGGAATTGTTTTTTTTGTTACCTGCGTTTTGCAGGTGGTGGGTCTGTGTTGAGAAGTTAAGAAACTTGCCTGAGACTGCAGTTCCCTGCTTTCTAACTGAAATTCAGGCTGAAATTTAGCTTCCTGCTTTTCTCAGGCCCAACGTGTTTGTATAGTTTCTTTCTTTCTTAGTGAAATTTGCTAAAGGTTGGTCTTGTCAAAGGACAAGTTTTGGTTTTGTTGATTAATTTATAATTTCTTTTAAAATTATTTTTATTTCCTTTCATCTACTTTCCTTGGATCATTTTGTTGTTGTTGTACTTCCTGATTTGAAAGTTGAGTTCCTTTAACTTCAATCTTTTGTGCTAGTAAACTTGTTTATTGGTATTCATTGGCTTCTAAGTACCACTTTGGCTGTATCCCATAAGTTTTGTCATGTAGTGTTCTTGAGTTGTGAACAGTTTGTAATTTCTTGTATTTCTTATCAAGCTTGGGAGTTATTTGAAAATCTGTTTTCAGATTTTTTTTTGTGGTTATCTATTTGTTGTAGATTTCTAACTGTATTACGTTGTGGTCAGTAAATACTCAACGTAATAACAACTTTTTCTTTTTGGTCTATTAACAGAACAAGGGAGATTCCAGAATTGCCAATGGGTAGAAGGGAATGCTGCACCTGTATTGGCTCCACAGCTTTTACCTAAAATTGAAGAAACATCAGTTATTCATGTTAAAGAAAGGGAGGGATGGCTGAGGGGGATTATTAGAAAACCAGAATCCTTCTTCCTACCCTCAAGCCAGTCACTGGTGTAAATCACTAAAAAATAATTTTTGGCCAGGTGTGTTGGCTCACGTCTGTGGTGGTGGTGGCAGTGCAAATCATGTTCATCTGCATGAAGGGAGAAAAGTAACAAGTAGAGTTTGACTGCAGCAATGAATTCATGCTTTAGAGTAATGGGAAATCAGGGTGATTGAGGAGGATAGGACCAGCATGTTCAGGCATTTTAAGTTTAGAGCAAGAACTTTAGTTTCATATGGGAAATAGGAATCACCATTGATGAGGCTTGATGCGTGTGTTAAGGGAGTTAATCTAGCAGAGATGGGCCACATGGATTAGAAAGGAGAGAACAGAGTGATAATGAAGATGATGGTATTAGTATAGGGGTGTTTTGAAGGAAGAATTGGCAGGACTTGGGGACTAATTAAATGTGAGGGTTGAGAATAGCAGGGAGACAAAGATGACTCCTTGGTATCTGGTCTGGTGGGCTGGAAGACGGTAATGAAACTCAAGAACCAGGATGGTAGGTCTCAAAGAAAGACCATGAGTTTGTTTTTCGATATGTTAAGATGGAGAATCTCTGAGGGGAAAGGTTTGAAAATCATCGGACTGGAAAGAGAGAGGTGGCAAGAAGGTTGCAGAGAAAGCTACAAAAACCAGGGAGAGAATTTTAAGGAAGTCTGTGTGCCTGTGTGTGCACCTGTGTGAATGCATGGGAGGGCAAGAGTTGGTGGGGGAGTTGTCAACTGTGTCAAATGCTATTCAGAAATGAGAGCAGGGTGGTTAGACAAAGCACTTGAGATTTAACCTTAAAGAATACAGTTTTGGTTAATGTGATGGTGACAGACAATCAGGTTGATCAGGTTGCAAAGATTTAGGGAGAATGGGCAGCAAAGCAGGCGAGGCGATGGGCCTAAAGGGCATAAGTCACATTACTTTGTGTAACTAGCTTGCCCTTTAATTTTCTTGAAAGCTTTAGACAAAGATCTTAGAAGTGAAAGTGGCCGTGGAGACTGAGGTGCTGGGAGAGGCTGGGAGTTCAGCCTGCAGAGCACCTGCCACAGAAACTGAGGAGGAGTTTCAGGATGTTCAGGTGGAACTCCCTGGGATCACGGCAGGGAACAGAGGGCTGTAGGCCATTGAGAAGTTGGGATAAGAGGAAAAATGTAAGCCACTGAAATCTTCTAGACTGCCAAAAACTGGGTCTTGGCAGTAGCGAAGACCACAAAGGAACCAAGTTGAGCTGAACATGAGGGGAGTAGACTTTAAGTGCTGAGTGGTTGATAAAAGCTGGTGGACTCAGCAGCATCCCATCTTTGGAGAAGATGGAGTAGGAGGGTGAGACAGCCCTACCCCTGTGGAAGCCAGGGATGTAGTGGTTTGGGGGTTTCCGTGGTGATCAGAAGTAACCACTGATGCCTCAACAGTCTCCATTTGTGGGAATTTCTTTCTTGAAAGGCCTTGTTGGCTCATTGAGATTGGGGCAAGAAAAAACTCCTCATTTTGATGGGCCTGAAAGTTTAAACTTCTTTTTTAGGTCAAACTCAGCACGAATGTGAAACTTCATTAGCTGTACTTTAGCACTGAGAGGAAACCTCACAAGACTCAATATTTATAGCTCAGGAAACTCAGGGCTCTTCCAGAGGGAGTACGTTGGATAATGTCATGTCTCTAGAGGGCTCTGAGGTTTTTAAGAAAGTGGGTCTTCACTCCTTTCTGCTGAGCCACTGGGATACACCAGGCCTGTCTGTTACTCATGCATGCCGGTGCTTGTTGCAGACAAAAATATGCAGGTCTGAGGGTGGGAGGTCTTGTTTTTTGCTTTTTGTTTTGTTTTTGTTTTTTTTTGATGGAGTCTCACCTTGTCACCCAGACTGGAGTGCGGTGGCACAATCTTGGCTCACTGCTAACTCTGCCTCCTGGGTTCAAGTGATTCTCCTGCCTCAGCCTCCTGAGTAGGTGGGATTATAGGTGCATACCACCATGCCTGGCTAAGTATTGTATTTTTAGTAGAGATGGGGTTTCAACATGTTGATCAGGCTGGTCTCGAACTTCTGACCTCATGATCTGCCCGCCTTGGCCTCTCAAAGTGCTGGGATTACAGGTGTGAGCTACCGCGCCCAGCCAGACCTTGGTTTTACTTCTAGCTCAGTGCACTTAGCCAAGTCATTGATCCTCTCTGCACCTCAGTTTTCCTCATTTGTAATTTAATGGGTGTGGCTGTGGTATGGACAAGTAACCTATCAAAGCTTTTTGAGTTAATGTTTGCTGCGAGTCAAGAATGAAGCTGTCGTCACCAAAAGAGGGGAATGAAGCAGCCTGTCTGTTTTGCAGGAGGATCCTGGTGCTGCCTTGGGGTGTGTGGGGTCCAGGCCCAATTCTGCCATTGTTAGTGGCAAGTCACAATTCCCCCGGACCTGTCTGTCTGACTTAAAAATAGATGGTGCAAACTACTGCTTAAAAATACACAGGGAGTACTATGGGGTCTTGGTATACGAGACAAAAGCACAGAACTTTGGAGCCTGGTGGAATTAGCCCTTTGAGATTTCATGGGACAAGGACCATGTGAGTCCTGGGAGTGCTTGCATCAGGGGATTGGGTCCATCATTCCCTGTGGAAGGAGGCCCTGTGCTTCTCCAGAGAGGCGTTTTAAGTGTCATTGTGTGACTGGCCCACCAACCACAATAGCTGGGCTACATGGTGATGCTAAATCAGTAAATCAGTAACTTTGGATTTTACTTTTTCATCCAGAGAATTTTTCTGCTAGAAAGACCAAGTACTGAAGTGCTTCATAGATGCAATAGGTAGATGCAGCCTTCAGCAAAAAATTGAAGTGCAGTCTGGAAAACAAAGGGAGAAGTGGTCTTTTATAGAGAAAGTTCCTACTTGGGTTCCCAATCTGATTTGCTTATGCAAATGAAGGATGTAGACTTGCTTAGTTCTGATTGGTTAATGCTGATTTGTGATTGGTCGTTGTAGGTCACTGATCTACAACCTACTGGTTAGTTCAGATGGTGTAAGCAGGAACAGGCAGCTATAAAAGTATCAAAGTTATGCAAATGTGGTTTTTCTAGGAACTCAGAGTACAGAATAGAGCTTGCCCTATTTTGAATTTAGGTGCAGTTAACCACTCAGAATCCATCTTTTTATTTTATTATTATTATTAATTTTTTATGCATCAACCAAAAAAAGTCCAGGACTGGAAGGATTCACAGCCAAATTCTACCAGAGGTACAAGGAGGAACTGGTACCATTCCTTCTGAAATTTTTCCAATAAATAGAAAAAGAGGAAATCCTCTGTAACTCATTTTATGAGGCCAGCATCATCCTGATACCAAAGGTTGGCAGAGACACAACAAAAAAAGAGAATTTTAGACCAATATCCCTGATGAACATCGATGCAAAAGTCCTCAATAAAATACTGGCAAACCGAATCCAGCAGCACATCAAAAAGCTTATCCACCATGATCAAGTGGGCTTCTCTTTTTCTATTGATTGGAATAGTTTCAGAAGGAATGGTACCCAGGTGGGAATATAGTAGTGCGTAGTTCACAGCAGCTTTGAACTCCTGGGCTCAAGCAATCATACTGCCTCACCCTCCTGAGCAGCTGGGACTACACACATGCACCATCGTGCCAAGCTAATTTTTAAATTTTTCATAGAGATGGGGTCTCACTATGTTGCCCAGGCTGGTCTTAAACTCCTGGTCTCAAGTGACTGATCCTCCAGCCTTGATCTCCCAAAGCACCAGGATTACAGGCATGAACCACTGTGCCCAGCAAATATCCATTTTGAAGGATTGGATCTTTCAGGGTTCACATGTGCATATGTGGAGGTGGGATGGGGGAGTGTACATATTTAAAGAAGATGCTCTTGATAATCATATCTGTAGAACCTTCCATTTATATGATGGGATCATTCTAAACATGGGAGAGAAAACTTACGAGATTCTAGTGCCATTCATTTACCACTCTTGTTTTTTCCTCCGCTTTGTAGGCAAACTTTTTTTTTTTTTTTTTTTTTTTTTTTTTTTTTTTTTTTTTTTTGAGACAGGGATTGGCTCTGTTGCTCAGGCTGGAGTGCAGTGGTGTGATCATGGCTCACTGCAACCTCCACCTGCCAGACTCAAGCCACCCTCCCACCTTAGCCTCCCAAGTAGCTGAGACTACAGGCGTACACTGCCACCCCTGGCTAAATTTTTCACTTTTTGTAGAGTTAGTGTTTTGCTTGTTGCCCAGGCTGGTCTCGAACTCCTGAACTTAAGTGATCCTCCCAGCTCAGCCTCCAAAAGTGCTGGTATTACAAGCGTGAACCACCATGCCCAGCTGGTAGACACATTTCTTTTTTTTAAATTTATTTATTTTTATTTTTTTATTATACTTTAAGTACTAGGGTACAGGTGCACAACGTGCAGGTTTGTTACATATGTATACATGTGCCATGTTGGTATGCTGCACCCATTAACTCATCATTTACATTAGGTATATCTCCTAATGTTATCCCTTCCCCCTCCCCCAACATCATGACAGGCCCCGGTGTGTGGTGTTCCCCACCCTGGTTCTCATTGTTCAATTCCAACCTATGAGTGAGAACATATGGTGTTTGTTTTTCTGTCCTTGTGATAGTTTGCTCAGAATGATGGTTTCCAGCTGCATCCATGTCCCTACAAAGGACATGAACTCATCCTTTTTTATGGCTGCATAGTATTCCATGGTGTATGTGTGCCATATTTTCTTAATCCAGTCTGTCATTGATGGACATTTGGGTTGGTTCCAAGTCTTTGCTATTGTAAATAGTGTCACAATAAACATACATGTGCATATGTCTTTATAGCAGCATGATTTATAATCCTTTGGGTATATACCCAGTAATGGAATGGTTGGGTCAAATGGTATTTCTAGTTCTAGATCCTTGAGGAATCGCCACGCTGTCTTCCCCAATGGTTGAACTAGTTTACAGTCCCACCAACAGTGTAAAAGTGTTCCTATTTCTCCACATCTTCTGTAGCACCTGTTGTTTCCTGACTTTTTAAGATCACCATTCTAACTGGTGTGAGATGGTATCTCATTGTGGTTTTGATTTGCATTTCTCTGAAGACCAGCGATGATGAGCATTTTTTCATGTGTCTGTGGGCTGCATAAATGTCTTCTTTTGAGAAGTGTCTGTTCATATCCTTCTCCGACTTTTTGATGGGGCTGTTTGATTTTTTTCTTGTAAATTTGTTTAAGTTCTTTGTAGATTCTGGATATTAGCCCTTTGTCAGATGGATAGATTGCAAAAAATTTCTCCCATTCTGTAGGTTGCCTGTT
>NW_012100765.1:2626953-2627517 GCF_000951045.1 Mandrillus leucophaeus | reverse complement strand
GTAGATGTGTGGTATTATTTCTGAGGGCTCTGTTCTGTTCCATTGGTTTATATCTCTGTTTTAGTACCAGTACCATGCTGTTTTGGTTACTGTAGCCTTGTAGTATAGTTTGAAGTCAGGTAGCGTGATGCCACCAGCTTTGTTCTTTTGGCTTAGGATTGTCTTGGCAATGTGAGCTCTTTTTTGGTTCTGTATGAACTTTGAAGTAGTTTTTTCCAGTTCTGTGAAGAAAGTCATTGGTAGCTTGATGGGGATGGCATTGAATCTATAAATTACCCTGGGCAGTATGGCCATTTTCAAGATATTGATTCTTCCTATCCGTGAGCATGGAACGTTCTTCCATTTGTTTGTGTCCTCTTTTATTTCGTTGAGCAGTGGTCTGTAATTCTTCTTGAAGAGGTCCTTCACATCACTTGTAAGTTGGATTCCTAGGTATTTTATTCTCTTTGAAGCAATTGTGAATGGGAGGTCACTCATGATTTGGCTCTCTGTTTGTCTGTTATTGGTGTATAGGAATGCTTGTGATTTTTGCACATTAATTTTGTATCCTGAGACTTTGCTGAA
>NW_012100765.1:2607786-2626903 GCF_000951045.1 Mandrillus leucophaeus | reverse complement strand
GTTCCGTGGGCATGGGACCCTCCCGGCCAGGTGTGGGATATAATTTTCTGGTGTGCCCGTTTGCTTAAAGCACAGTATTGGGGTGGGAGTTACCCAATTTTCCAGGTGTTGTGTGTCTCAGTTCCCCTGGCTAGGAAAAGGGATTCCCTTCCCCCTTGCGCTTCCCAGGTAAGGCGATGCCTCTCCCTGCTTCAGCTCTCGCTGGATGGGTTGTAACAGCTGACCAGCACTGATTGTCCGGCACTCCCCAGTGAGATGAACCCAGTACCTCAGTTGATAATGCAGAAATCACCTGTCTTCTGTGTTGCTGGCGCTGGGAGCTGGAGACTGGAGCTGTTCCTATTCGGCCATCTTGCTCCGCCCCCCGGCAATTTTAAAAGAAAATGAAATCCTTGGCATCTGTTGAAAACTGATTTGAGACCGGGCGCGGTGTGGCTTACGCCTGTAATCCCAGCACTTTGGGAGGCCCAGGGTTGTATATTTTAATTAAAACTTTAAAAAAATAGTTGAAAAATACAAACAAAAGCCCACTCCCAAATCCAAATAAATTGAGAATATTTAAAAGAATGTGCCACAGATTGTAAATACAAATCTAAAAAGTTTTCAAAAATATTTTGATCAAAAGCAATG
Organism: Mandrillus leucophaeus; assembly: GCF_000951045.1. Taxonomy (NCBI): domain Eukaryota; kingdom Metazoa; phylum Chordata; class Mammalia; order Primates; family Cercopithecidae; genus Mandrillus; species Mandrillus leucophaeus. Next base: position 2,626,273 of record NW_012100765.1, on the reverse strand, counting down.
TCCTTAGAATAACTACATAACCTCCCTATTTGAGCCTCCCTGGGGTGTGTGTTCAACCAGGCTTATTAAAACCACAGTGAGAGTTGGTGTATTTTGGGGTCCTAACAGGGCAGACCTACCAAATCCAAATGAGGTTTTCAGTTCCTACTAGACCCTTGAGACCTGTGTAGACACAGCCTTTAGCCAAATGGCTTGTCTTCTCAGTCTAAGGCAGGTGAGTACCTGAAGTCCTCTGACTTCAAACCACATATTTAGATGTCAAATTCTTTTTTACTATTTGCTATTTGGAAAGTATGTAATGTACCCCACCACCTTAAAAAAAAAAAAGTTATTATTTTCTGTTTGTGAAAATGAGTTATCCAAAGGAGAGAAAGGCAACGAGGCACAAAACTTGCAGGACATGAGCTTCTACAGAGCATTTGGGGTTGAGAGGTTATCCTCCTTGATTACAGATAGAGCAGGGGTCCCCAATCCCCAGGCCATGGACTGGTACCAGTCCGTGGCCTGTTAGGAGCCAGGCTGCATAGCAGAGGGTGAATGGTGGGTGAGAAAAGTTTAATCTGCATTTACAGCTGCTCCTCATTGCTTGCATTACCTCCTGAGCTCCACTTCCTGTCAGATCAGCAGCAGCATTAGATTCTCATAGGAGCACAAACCCTATTGTGAACTGCACATGTGAGAGTTCCAGACTGTCTGCTCCTTATGAGAATCTAACGCCTGATGATCTGAGGTGGAGCTGAGGTTGTGATGCTAGTGCTGGGGAGTGGCTGCACACACAGATTAACAGTAGGAGGGAGGTTTGACTGCTCAGAGACCATAATAAATCAACTGCTTGCAGATTCATATTAAAACACTATCAATGAGTGGCAAGTGACAATTAAGCTGCATCTGGTGGCAGACTTCATAGTGGCAAGTGAGTTGATGTACTTCAGTTGTACAGCTGCATCTGGTGGCCCTAAAAGCATATTTGAGACAAGTTCAAATCTCCATATGATCTGGATTAAAGTCAAAGTAGAATACCCTGAGATTGCCACAGAAGCACTGAAAAGCCTACTTCCATTCCCAACATCTTATCTTTGTGAGGCAGGGTTCTCTGCAGTGACAGCAAACAAGATAAGATGACGGAATAGACTAAACATAAGCAACACACTTCAGGTGTCGCTGTCTCCCATCAGCCCCATATCGGACTGCCTAGTTGCAGGAAAACAAGTTCAGGGCTCCCACTGACTCTGCATCATGGTGAATTATGTAATTATTTCACTATATATTGCAATGTAATAATAGTGGAAATAAAGTGCACAACAAATGTAATGTGCTTGAATAATCTCAAAACCATCTCTCCCTCCACCCACCACCCAGTCCGTGGAAAATTTGTCTTCCACGAAATTAGCCCCTGATGCCAAAAAAATTGAAGACCACTGAGATGGAGGGCATTTGTTTTTTGAAATATAAGTTACAAACAAAAGTAACAGTAATTCCGTGATTTGTAGTATCCCTTTAACTTTGCAAAGGGTTGGCATATCCACTTACGCACTCATTCAATGTGCCTTTACCACAGAGTCATATTTTATGAGGAGCAATAGGTTCTGAAGAAAGTGCATAAGGTCAACATTGCCCTTATAAATTCCTTAAGTAATTGTGCAGCATACACGGTCTGTGCATTCAGAGTTGGCTCGTGTTTAGACACCATGCTGTACAAACATGTGCTGTACAAACACTGGGCTGATGATCACATCCAGCACCACAACGTGCTCACTCTAAGCAGAGAAGGGGACAGAGACAGACAAAAGAAAACCATGAATTGAGTCTCCTGTTTCACCCTCTCTCACCAGAGCAGGAGTCCACGCACTTTTTCTGAAGAGAACCAGAGAGCAAATATTTTAGGCTTTGTGGTCTCTGTCACAAGTCCTCAAGTCTGCCATTGCAGCACAAAATTAGTCATGGACAATAAGTAAATGAATGGGCATGGCTGTGTTCCAATAAAACTTTATTTCCAAAAGCAGGCAGTGGGCAGGGTTTGGCCCACAGCCTATAGTTTGCAGCCTGTTCTTCTTGACATATACCCATTGCCTGGGATTGGCAGCAGAGTCGCAGGCACTATTTAGATTGTTTTCTTTCTCTATTTCTCTATGCAGCTAAACTTACAGAAATGAAATACACAGATGATGCAAGCCTATTATACTGAACATCTGTATCAGGAGCCATGTGGAGTGCTGAGACATAGGAAGAACAATATCTTGCCCTCACAGAGGTCTTAGATGACTGTGAACTGTCCATCCAAGGTTCATAGTCCTTTTGCTTTTGTCCTGTAGAGTTGTCTCTGGGGAGCAGCAGCTTGCGGCCTCCTTTGCATCTAGGTGGAACTGTGTGACTATCCTCACCAGTGAAATGTGTGCAGAAGTAACATGAGCCACTCATAGCGAAGATGGTTAAGAAAGAGCTGTGCTCCTCCACACATTCATCCCATTTTCTGGCTGGACTTATACAACGCCAGGGGTCTAAGGAATGACAGAGCCACTAGATAGAAGGAGCTTGGGTCTCTGGATTCCTAAATGGAGGTACCCATCAATCAAGCGGTCGATAAATGTACTTCTATTGTAAACCTCTAAAACTTGGGGGTTTTAATTGTCATGGCCACTAGCAGTACCTTAACTAGGGCAATAGTCCAGCAGAGAGCACAAACCATGAAAACTGTCATCACTTAGGGTAGTGAGAGCTGTATAAACAACGTGCTGGGAGGGTACTGAGGAGGAGTGATGGGAGAGCAACTTCTACCTGAGAATTCATGCAAGATACATGAAGAGTCAGTGAGTCTGGAAGCATCAGCTAATCCATCTTCACAAACGACCCTTTTGACATAATAGGACTCTGAGGTTTGGAGAGGTTAAATGACTTGGGCAAAGTCACTGACCATTGGCAGAGTCAGAACTCCTGACTCAACTCTGGTTTTCTTTTCCCTGCATGACACTGTCTCAAACCCATAATCTGGAAGACTGATGGGATGGGCCAGGGAAGAGTTTGACCAGAAGCTGCATCCTCTGTTCCTCTCCACCAGACAGCTAGCGCCCTGTTTCCAGAGGCAGTCCTACTCAGGGATTCATGAATAAACCAGCTCCTTTCCTTCCTCAGGAGCCAAGCAAATCAGGACACATGAATTTAGGCTGTAGGAAGGGTCTGGTCCACAGGGCGGAGGTGCTCCCTGCAGTGGGACATCCACGCCCATGGCAGAGGCTAACTGACCCACTCACCGTCCGCCAGCAAGACAGGCAGCGTGGGAGTCGGAAGGCAGACGAGAAAATGGAGCACGGCGGGGGCTGGGGTTGGGGGAGAGATTAATGGTTTCTATTTTTTACCATGAAAAAAGATTTTTGACATTAAGTAGAAGAATTTTAATACATCTGCACACACCAAAAAGCCAGTTTCCTGGCATTCTTCCTGGTGAGATAAACGGCCCACACTTCACCTTGCTTTTTCTCTCCCTTGAGCATCTCAAAAGCAGATTTCTTCTTTTCTCCTATTGAAACAACCAGGCCTTGGCTCAAAGGGCTATAAACCACAGGATGAATAAGTACACACACACACACGCACACACACACGCACACACACCACTGCACACCACAAACATGCAGCTATCCAGGACACTCTGTTTTTGCCCATTTTAATTATGCTGAAAACAAATCCATCTCCTTTACACTCATGCAAGTGTACAACATAAGATGTTTTGCAACTTCATATCAGATAAAAACTGGACCTAAACCCACAGGTCTGTTTTAAAGAGCAGCAGAATTTCAAGCAGAGCAGATTGAATTAAGGCAAACAGCTTTAAAAATATATTAACTGCTTTAATTCTTTCTCCCCATTCCACTTCTCATCCATTTGTATCTACACACACAAACCAGTCTGACTGAATACACTTCATACTGGTGGGTAAATTGATGTGACCTTTCTGGCCATAGGTATCATACAACTTTAAAATATACATTTCCTTCAACTAGTAATACTACTTCTATGAATTTATCCCAAGAGAATAATCACACAAGCATGCAGAATTTTTTTTGAAACAGGGTCTCACTCTGTCTCCCAGGCTGGAGTGCAGTGGGTTGATCTCATGAACATACAAGTAATGTCCATTCATATAATGTTCATTTTTCTTTTCTATGTTCTCGAATTGTTTTTCATCAAACAAAAATTACTTATACTACAAGAAGTAATAAAATAACTAAAATAAATGAATAAAATGGAGCATAGTGACGCAAAGGAACTTTTGATAACCAAGATGCCAACTACCTGGTATGCCTGAATTCTTCACTAACCTGGCAGCCGCTGCAGCGTTCGGAGCAGAGTGGCCTAAATGGACGTGGCCAGTTCAAAGTACGCTGCTAACTGACGTTTAAGCTCCCTAGTCCTGTGCTTGGGTTGCCAGGGCCCCTTGTCATTAGGCTTCTTTGAGGCTTTATAACATAAATATATATTTTTAAATACAATTATAGTAATTGGAAGATGCTTCTATTCTACTCTTCCCTATACAGGCAGAGAGGGGAATAGGGGCCCTAGAGAGAGGGGCTTGCCTGAGTTTTTGTTGTTGTTGTTGTTGTTGTTGTTGTCGTTTTTAAGCAGAAGGAGCAGAGAGAACAAAGAGTAACCTGCAGTCAGCAGGTTATCTGATGGATGCCCTGGCCATCAGAGAGTGGCCCGGAGCACCGTGGATCCTGGGAAGCCATCCAGGAACTGGCCGGCAAGGAGAGCTCCCAAGTCTGAGTCTCCAGGCTGAGGAGCAAAGGCTGCCTTGGTGGCATTAAAGAAAGGTTGCAAGATTCATCTGTTTAATCAGCGAGCTCCCAGATGATGCTTGGAGTTTGATATGGATCATTCCTGCCTCTCTCAGATCGATCAACAAGTATTGATTGAGTGCCTACTGTTTGCTGGGCTTGACGCTAGGCATTTTGGGAGATGCAGAATGAGTATAGAACAAGGTCTCTGTCCTCTTCAATTAGCACCACAAGCCCATGCGTAGCAAAGTAGAAACTGCCTGAGTGTGAAGATGTGAGCGAAAGAAATGTGGGCGACAGAGCACACTGAGATCAGTGAGGCCAGGAGAACTTCAGACAAAAGAGGTCAGACTTGGAGCTGGATTCAGGAGAAAGGAATATGACTGGTAGAGGAAATATGAATATGTATTAGAGTAATGCTGGCTACATTAACAAACACTCTGAAATATCAGTACATTGACACAATAGAAGGTTATTTCTAGCTCACATAAAGGCCTTGTGGCAGTGGGGATGAGGGCCAGGACTCTTCTCCATGTAGTCATTCAGGGTCCCAGGCTGCCCAGAATTCCACTATCTTCAATGCCTGTGTATTGAGGCCAGCCGGAGCCTCAACATCCAGCTAGCAAATGGAGGAAAAGGTGGGCAGGAATCTCATGGGAGGTTTATGTAGTCCGGGCCTGCATATGGCTCACATCACCTCTCCCACATCACATTGGCCTAAAGTCAGTTTATTGTCCTGCCTAGGTGAAAACAGGATGAAAGTGGGGTGCAAACCTTTGGTGGAAGGCTAGCCACAGTAGACAAAAGCCAGAGGCAGGACCCGGCATGGCCAAGTGTGAAGCTGCAGGGAGATGCCCTGTTGGAGACCAAAGTCAAACATGGACAAGGAGAGGTTGGGAGGAAAGAAACAGACTCTAGCAGCAATTCTAAGAGCAAGACCCTACCCAGGCTTCTGATCCCAGACAAATTATAAGTCTGGAAAGTTTAACTCAGGCAGAGGCCTGCATTGATGACCAGCACAGTTGGGTTTGGGGACTTGAATGACTTCAGGGAGGGCCTGTGCTAATACCTAATATGTCACGATGGCCACTTGCAGTGTCTCCAACAGGGCCCAATACCCCTCAGCACTACAGGGTTGGCCAGGAATGCCAAGGAGTTTGCAACCTCTTCTTTCAACGTAACTTAGGTTTTAGAGAATGTTCACGTTCCTGATGCCAATCAAAGAATGTTCACTTTCCTGATGCCAATCAAAGAATGTTCACTTTCCTGATGCCAATCAAAGAGACACCATGAGGAGCCTAATTGGGACAGAGGGTCTTGGGGGTTCCTTAGATAGCCTGTGACAACCTGGTGAGTGGGTTTTCAAGAAGGCCCAAAGCACCCTATCCCTGAAGCTATGGGGGATCTGCCTGTGAATATTAGCTCTAAAAACTCATTGAGATTTAAGTCCCACTGTATCCCAAGGCAAGAGTGGTGATGAGGCGTTATCCTATAGCTCTATGAGTTCCTATGTTTATGTTGTTTTTCAGTGACGGCACCGTGGATAGTGGCTTCAGACAAGTCACCAGAACTCCCCAGGCCTCACATTTCTATAAAACATGTAAGTTCCATACCATGATCTTTAAGGATCTTGTCAGCTGTGGCATTCTGTGGAAGTGAGTTCTTTCCACACAGGAAGCCCACATATGCCTTGATAAGATCTTAGAAATTTTAGAATTAAAACATAGAAATCAAAATGGGTGGGGAGGGGGTCAGAACTTTAGAGATTATTAGCCTAGCACTTCCCAAAATGTGTGTTAGGAATATTAGTTCTGTAAACTAGAATGTGTGAGTATGTGGTTTGTCTGTATCTATACCTATATATATATATATACACACACACACACATAAAACATATATCTTTATATGACATATACATACATATCTTTACTGTATTTCTATATATACATACCATACGTGTGTGTATACAGTATATATATGGTGTAAAAGTTGATGTTCATACTCTTATGCCAATATGCCAAGCACTGTGCAAAGAGTTTTTCATGCATTGGTTCTTTCATTCCTCGCAGCAACCATGTTGTCACCACTATCCCTATTTTACAGCTCAGGAAATTCATGTCTAGGAAGGTTTAGCCCCTGCCCAGGGCCACAATAATTCTAAGTAGAAGGGGAAGATATAAACCCAACCATGTCTGACTCGACTCTGTGCTTTCAGCCATCACACCCTGCTGCTTCCTGAATGTCTTTGGTCACATCAGTTTGAGAATTGCCGGCTTAACCAAAAGTTAAACGGGTCTCTTTGCTGTAAAGCTTCGCAGAGCCCTGCCTGATTCTCACAGAGTGCACAGGGTGACATGGGGGTTAGGAGCTCAGAATCTGAGGTGAGATTGCATGGCCTGGAAACCAGCTTCGTCCCTTACTGGCTGTGTGACCTTAGGCACATCGCCTAGCCTCTCTGTACCTCATTTGTAAAATAAGAATAGCAACAGCATGTGCTTCATAGTTGCCTGCAAGGATTAAATAGTTATTATGTTTTGAGATCAAAACCAAGTACTATTTAAGTGATGGCTATTACTAGAGTGGGCAGTGCTGTTGCCTAAATTGATCCTTGAGCCCAGTTCTCACGTAGCATCTCTCGGGGGTGGTGGCATGAACTGGGTCATTCTTCTCACTTAACAGTGAGGAAGCTGAGGTGACAGGCCTGGCTCAGGGTCACATAGGTTGCTAATGCAAGAGCCAGCTGAGCTGGAAGTCTGGTCCCCAGACTCCCAGCCAGTGTTAGCCCCCAAAACCCACCCTGCCTCTCTCTAGCAGATTTAGACATTTTCTGCAAATCTAGTTACAGAATTGTAGCTAAACATAAAATCACACAGTGCTAGCTCCTCCCCCCTCCCCACCCCCGCGCCACATTTAAAGTGTCTATCTAATGTCCAATGCAGGAACTCGGTTTTACTCAGAACAAAAGCGACGTGGAATAAAGTCCTCTGCAGTGGCTGCTGTGTCCCCAGAGGGTGGTCTCTCTGACAGTCTCACTACTCCGGCCTTTGAGCTGCCTAAGGCAAAATGACACTATCCACCAGGAGCACTGGGCATTTGCAGCCACTGACATCCCGACATCTTGCAGCTGGGGCAGCTGCCTCTGTCATAGCTCCGCCCAGAGCACGCCCTGGGAGCTGGGTCTGCTCACCCCACAGAAAGGGAGAGAAAGAAGGAAGGAGGAAAGTAATCCCTCTTGGGATCTGCGGGGGAAGCATTTTAGAAAATAGAAAGGATTAAATGTGACAATGATCATAAATTAAAAGTAAAATCAGATAGGGTTTAGGATGAAAATCATCCTATTAGGATGATGTCCCTTCGATTTTTATGATTTCTTTGTGATGCTCTATGTATCTCACTGCTCTGGTTTGTGCAACAGGAATGTGTAGGGTGTGTGTGTGTGTGTGTGTGTGTGTGTCTGTGTGTGTGGAGAGAGAGAGGGAGACAAAGAGTGAAAGCAAGAAGGCGAGTGCAACGGAGAGCTGGAGAGAAGCCTTTGAGCTTCAGGGTTCCGTTCTGTCATTCTTTCTCCAGCCAAGGCATTGTTTTGTTTCACCTGCTCCCAGTGGTTTAGTTATGTCTGCCTGTCTGTTTAAAAGGTCTGAAATAAGCACCCAACTTGCTATCCTTTCTTCATCTTGACTGTACATGAGAGGGCTCATAAGTTCAGGTACAATATGCTCCTTTTTGCACTCTAGATAAAAAATATCTTCCTTCCTAGGTTATTGATTACTATTGATTACTTATAAGGTTCTGAGTACAGTGAGAATCTCCGTGGACCAGTGCTCCAGTGTACATCACTGCCTCTTAAAGGCAGAAGACTCTGAGCTCACTGCCTACTGAATGGTCTACAGCTCACTGCCTACAGCAACGGTCTACAGGCATTGGCTTGGTTAAGAGACTCAAGTTAATGGACTTCACCCATAAAGTCTGTGAGGTCTCCTTGCCTGGTCTTGTCCACTTCTGGGCAGCAGACACATGAGAGAGGTCTTTGAGCTGCTGAGAAGGAAATATTGCTCTCAGGCCTGCCCGCCAAATAATCACAGCCCGTGACCATTCAGCCTTTACAGTGGATGCTGCATACCTACAAACTGATGCAATTAAGGAAGAGTTTGCTGGGATCCTTCACTTGAGCTCAAATAAAGTAGTTTTCCTTTTATACTAAACAAAAAAGATACTAAATAGGCACATTCTATTCATTGCTTTCAAAATATCCAGGAATTTCTGACTGAATGAAATCATATTACTGTTATCCCTCTTTTGATGACTTAGTGCTATGTGTAGATTCAGGCAGAGTCTGTACATGGCATAGAGATGAGAAAAATGGGAAAATGCCAAGAATGTCTGACCTTGTCCAATGCAACTCTGTACATCTGTTATTATTCATCTCTCCCAAGAGATGTTTTAGGATCAGCAACACCTACTGTGCAGGTGGTCACAACTGAAACAGCTCAGGGGCAGTCATTTACTCAAGAGTTCATTGAGGACTTACTATATGCTAGATATTGTGCTAGATACCAAATACCCAGCTACCAAAAAGAAGGATAGAGTCCCTGTCTTCCGGAGTTCTCATTAAAGATTTTGGGAACTGGGACCATAACATCCCTTTCCCTGGTTAGGCAGGTGAGGATATAGAGATCCAGAGAGAAAGGTGAGGATACTGAGACTCAGGTTGCCTGAAGCTACCTGCATTGAGTTCCTGAGCTAGACCTGAAACCCAGGTCTACCAGCACTAGGCTAGGCCCTGACGCAGCATGCTGCATGTCACCTCGCATTGAAGAAAATGGCCCCAGTTGACTTCCCTGTGCCTATGGCAAGTGGTTGGTCAGAGGGCCATGACAATGGGGATCCAAAGGAAAGTCACATTTCAAAATTATGATGTTGCCGTGGCTTCTGCTTTTTGTGTGCTACATGAACACGCAAAGTTATCACCAGCTTCCAAAGGGCAGCTGCTGAGGGCTGTTGATTACAAATAGCAATTTAAAAGGCAAAAAGGTCCTGAAAATATTTATAGAAATTGCTTAAGAAAAGTATCTTTTCTAGATGAGAAGAGACCGGCTCTTTTCAGATCCCAAGGAGCTTACAGACAGAGTAAAGAGTGAATTGACCTGTGGTGGGGCTCAGGGTGGAACTCAGCATGGAAATCACTCGCATCGAATTTCTAGGCCTCCAGACCATCAGTGTCCCCTGCAACTGAGATCTGGAAACTAAAGAGCCACAGAGGTGCAGCACAAGAAGAGAATAAATAATGATGCAAGCTATTATTTGTTAAGCACCTTCTGTACGCTTGGAGTTTCATTACATCAACATGTCCTTAAATTTCATTACAACCCTGTGAGGTGTGTATTAGTTACCCAGCCAGTAAGTGGTGGGATGTGGCTCTGCACCTGATGCTAATGACCATTCTTTATCCACTGCACAGCAATAATATGGAGAAGTTTTCCTTGGAAAGAGTGATGGGAACAAGGAAGGGGGCAGAATTAAAGGAAGGGGAAAGAGAGAAGGCTCAGATTAAGAATTAGCAATATTTAATGAGCACATGCAACACATAAGCATTCTGCCAGGCATCTGCTACAAGGACATCAGGTAAACGAGTACCTCTTGCCATCCCCAACCAGGTTGTAGGCCCAGTATTCACCCATTGCCAACCCAGGAACTATGGCAACATCCATGACTGCTCCATGTTCCTCATCCTCCACTTCCTGTGACTCCCATTTATCCTTCTGTGTGCGATCTATCTGCTCTGCTCATTTATAGAATGGAGATAGTCAGGTGCCTACTTCATTCATGCAATAATGTATAGATAGCAATTAACACAGCAAGTTCTCAGTAAATGTTAGTAGCCATCATTATACTTTCTTTAATAGTATGTTGAAATAATAGTGAAACTGACACCTGAGTCTTCCAAGAATAAGATCAAATGCAAGGAGACCTAGGGGTGGGTTTGAGGCCAATTGGTCTACCCTCTTTTGGTAAATACGCTTTGTGATTCCAAGTATGTGCATTTTTCCCATGTAGAATTCCATTCTCCTATCTTTTCAGATCTTTTAATTTCTTCAAGACCTAAGTGACACGCAAGCATTCAAGAAATGGACATCCAGACAGGGTATCTTTTAGAGCAGCATTGTCCAGTACAAATATAATGTGAGCCACATATGTAATTTTAAATTTTATGGTAGCCACATTAAAAAGAATAATAATTATTACTTAAAAATTTTATTTAACCTCACATTTCCAAAAATTATCATGTTAACATGTAATCAATATCAAAATTACTAATGAGGTATTTTACATTATTTTGTTTGTGTAAGTCCTCAATATCTGGTGGTTATTTTATACCCACAGCACATCTGAATTTGCACTAGCCACATTTCAGTGCTCATAGCCACATTTGTTTAGTGGCTACCATTTTGGACATTATACCTTTAGAGAAAACTGATACTACTCCTTTAAATATCATAACATCTCCTGCATTAATTGTGGGTGTGAGGGTAGATCATTAGAGTAGCAGGTGGGCCTGCTGGTTTCTCTGCCCCCAGGGATTGTGTAAAGAAGGAGCCTGTCCATGGCCAAAGCAAATCATACAAACCCATCTAAGGCCCTGCTGATAATACATTCATAGAGTTTCACACCCCAGCACACAAACAGGCTCTGGCTAAATAGGCTTTTCAAAATACTTTCAGATCCGTAACCACTCCTCCCCAAAACCAGCTTCACAGAGACAATACCTCTGCATCCCACCACACCCTTTGAAAATGAGCACCAAAAGCACCCACTTTCTCTAACTTCCTGATAAGGACACAGATTTGAATAATTTCTTCATTCTTTGCAGGTTTCCTGGGCACCCACTGTACTCTGAGCATCATGCTAGACAAATAAGGCATGGCTTCTGGCCTCAAAGCTTCAATAGGGAACACAAATAATATTAAGAAAAGCCTTTTTGGTCTCTTTTGGAATTCTAATCAGAATGATCACGAATGTGTGCTAGAATGGGAATTTTTATGGCTGCCTGGCCTGAGAACTTGCTTCTACTCTTAGTTTTGGTTTTCTTTGTTCATTTTCTGTATACTTCCTCTCCTCCAGGGTACCTAAGTCAGCTGCCCTTCACTCGTTACCACCAGGAAAGTACCAAGTCATTCACAAGGGATACACTCCCAGGACCAAAATACCTCCCATTATGTACCCCCTCCAACACTGGGTGGCGGTCAAATTTCAACATGAGATTTGGAGGAGTCAAACACACCAAACTATAGCACCTGTCTTCATGAGTCAGTTACGATCATCATCCATTTTACTGTTTCTTTTGTGGACACTTTCATGAGTCTTCTGGGAGATCCTTCTGGATAGAAGGAAAATTCAAAGGCAAGCAGAGCTCTTGATTATTCTCAACGTCTTACAGGTAACTGACCACAGTTGTCTCAAGGCTCGTCCTCATGAAGGAAAAGGGTCAGAGGCAGCGCTAGGGAAGCATCCCTTCTCCAGGTTAACTGGTGGCCATGGCTTTGTGTAGGTTCCCCAGGGCCACTCAGATAGCCTGGAGAAGGGATACTTTTCTAGCTCTACCTCTGACCCATTTCCTTCATAAGGACCATCACGCTCCAGTGGACAGGGGCATGAAACTGGGGAACACAATTTGGCTTCAGATAAACTTTGTTTCAAATCCCTACCACCACTTCCCTATGATGTAAGCTTGAGAAACTTATTTTCCTCCATGCATCTCGATTTTGTTTCTTATAAAAGTTTTCTTAACTTTTATTAAATGGTTTAGTTCTTGCCATTCCTCATAACCTACCCTGAGGTCTTCTAAATTTCTTTCAAAGTGTAACTTATAGTCCTGATGACATAGCTAATTTTTAATTAAACTCTTTATAAATGTAAAGTTACAGTCAATACAGGATATGGTCACCATCATTGCCTTTTTTCCTCTTTCTGAAACGGGGATCAATAATAATTGCCACTCAAACCATACCTTTAATAAGTGAATGATACCTAAAATATATAAAGAGCTCCTACAACTCAATAGTAAGAAAATACATGACTCAATGAAAAAATAGGCAAAAGAACCAAGTGGATATTTATCAAAAGAAGATATACAAATAGCCAACAGGTATATGGAAAAAATACTCAACATCACTAATCATCAGGGAACTGCAAATTAAAACTACAATGAGATATTACTTCACATCTGTTGGAATAGTCATTATCAAAAAGACAAAAGATAGTAAATATTGGTGAACACGTAGAGAAAAGGGAACCCTTGTATACTGTTGGTGAAAATGTAAATTGGTATAGCCATTGCAGAAAATAGCATGGAGGTGGGCCTCAAAAAATTAAAAATAGAAATGCCATCTAATCCAGCAATCCCACTGCCAGGTATATATCCAAAGGAAACAAAATTAGTATGTTGAAGAGATAACTGCAATCCTACATTCTCTGCAGCACTATTCACAATAGTCAAGATAAGGGATCAGTCTAAATGTCCGTCAACAGATGAATAGATAAAGAAAATGTCATTTTACACACACACGCACACACACAAAATACAAGCAAGCCAGCCTTAAAAATAAGGACATCATGTCATTTGTGACAACATGGATGAACCTGTAAGACATTATATCAAGTGAAATAAGAAAGACGTAGAAAGAAAAACCAAATGATCTCACTTATATGTGAAATCTAAAAAAGTTGAACTCATAGAAGCAAACAGTAGAATGATGTTTACTAGGGCTGGTGGAGGGAATTGGGGAGATGTTTTCCAAAGGATGCAAAATTTCAGTTAGACAGGAAGAATAAGTTCAAGACATTTACTGTACAACATTGACTATAGCTAAAACAATGTATTGTATACTTGAAAATTGCTAAGAGAGTTTAATTGTTCTCACAACAAATAAATAAGTATGTGAGATAATGTATATATTCATTAGTTTTATTTCACTATTCCACAATATATATGTATTTCAAAATATGCTGTACGCACTAAATAAATATAATTTTTATTTTCAATTTAAAAAACAAATAATAAACAGAAAAAAATAATTTCTACTACTTATTAAGCATTAATATGTGACAGTCACATTATATTACTGAATCTACCAGCAAGTCAATGATGAAAGAACCTCCATTTTGGAGATTCTGTATTCATTTGACAGATAATTGTTGGACAACTACTATGTCCCAGGCATTGTCCCAGGTGCTAGAAATAAGCAGTGAGCAAAACTATAATTAAACTTCTCCCCTCATGAAGCTTACATGCTATTTGGGGAGAGAGACAATAAGAAAAATACATAGAATATCAAATAACAATAGGCCCAATGGAAAAAATTAAGCAAGTTAACAATCATAGCTAGGGTGGTAAGGAAAGTTCTCGCTGAGAGGAAGGTGGGGGCAAGCCATAGGGATACCTGGGGGAAGAGCATTTCAGACATAAGAAATAGTGAGGGCAAAGGTCCTGAGGCAAGAATGTTCTCTTCATGTTTGGGGAAGAGCAAGGAACTCTGTGGCTAGAGAGAAATGAACAAGTGGAGATGTGAAAAGAGATAAGGTCAGAGGCATAACAGGAAGTAAAAATGCAAATCACATAGGGCCTTGAAGATCTTTGTAAGACTTTGGCTTTTACTCTAAGATGGAAATCTGTTCAAAGGTTTGGAGCAGAGAACTAACAGAATCTGAAGTGCATTTTGAAAGGACCATCTGACTGCCACGTAAAATAGGGAGGGTAGTAAGAGGGAAGCACAAAGTCCAGGAAATGGTTGAGTCCTGGATACACTGCTATGGAGAGCCAATAGGATCTGCTGATGAATTGGACATGAAGTGTGAGAGAAAGAGAGAATCATGGCTGACTCAAACGTTTTGGCCTGGGCACCTGGGAGGATGCAATTGGGATCCAGAAGCTGAGACGGGGAAGTTTGGAGGTGAAGATCAGAAGTTGAGTTTCAATGATGGTGAGTAGAGCCATTAAGTTGACTGTTGGATCTGACTCTAGAGTTTGGGATGAGAACCAGTGTAGAAATAGAAACTCATGGGTCATCAGCATATTGAAAGTTATTGAACTTAGATAAGATGATCAAGGGAGGAAGGGAAGAGAGAAAAGACAGGAGGTCCAAGGACTGAGCCTGTGGCCCATGCCAACATTTTGAAGTTGGCAAGATGGGGCAGATAGCAAAAGATTCTAAGGAAGTGCAGTCAGTGAAGTGGGACAGAAGCCAGAAGGGTGTGGTGTCCAAAATATCAAGTGAAAAAAGTGCGTCCAAAAGAAAAGAAGGAGAAACTGAATAAAGTGCAGGTGTTGTGGCAAATAAAATGAGGACTGAGTGTGGATTGTTGGTTTCAGCAACATGGAAGTCATCAGCGACCTTGACAAGAGCGAGACCTTCGAATTGTTAGAGGGTAAAAGCCTTATGATGCTGGATTCAAGAGAGAATGGAGGTAAGTGATTAGATAGCAAGTGCAGTCACTCTTTGGTGTCCATGAGGTATTGTTCTAGGGCCCCCTACAGATACCAAAATTCACAAATGCTCAAGTACCTCGTATAACATGACATAGTATTTGCATGTAACTATGCACATCCTCCAACAAATTCATCTCTAGAATACTTATAATGCCTAATACGAGACCTACATATCATGTCACTCATATGGATTCAGTACAGTACTCAGCACAGGGGAAATTCAAGCTTTGCTTTTTGGAACTTTGTGAAGGTTTTTTCTGAATATTTTTGATCATAGTTGGTTGAATCCATGAATGTGGAACCCATGGATACAGACTGCCAACTTGTATAGACAACATTTCAAATGTTTTGCTGGAAAGAAGAGCAAAAACGTGAGGCAATGGCTAGAGATGGGCAAGAGAGTTTTGCGTTTTATTAAGGATGTGATAAATTACATGTTGACATGATGATGGGACTAGCCCAGCAGGGAGGGAAAAAATTGATCATGCAGAAGACAGAAGGACAATCTCCAGAACCATGTTCTCGAAAAGGGAAGTGGGGATGAAATCCAATGCACAAATTGAGGTTTTGGACCATAGAGGAAAAGAGATTGCTCATCCCTGGTAAGATGAGGAAAGGCAGTACTTTCTGGGCACTGATGCATAGGTGATTGGATTTGGTGATGGAAATGTGTGCAAGTTTCTCTTCTGCTGGCTTCTACCTTGTCAGTGAAATAGCAAGCCCAGGTCATCAACTGAGAGAGGAGATGGGGAAATTTGAGAAGAGAGAGTGGAAAATAGTGAAATATGAAATAGTTGGAATGAGTGAACCCTGAAGATGTAGAAAGACTGCTTCCTGGAAGTTACTGGTCATGAATTCAAGTTGAAACTAGTCAGTGTGGCTGCATGTATTTCTCCTGTCCTGTTCAGTTGTATAGTTGTGAAACAAGAGGACAGTTGGATTTCATTAGGGTTGGGCTTTTGAGAGAGAGTAGCTAACAATATGAGGATGTCTGTAAGGATATAAATAGAATGATGAGCCATGAAAACTTAAGGTGGGTGAGGAAGGGAATGAGGACATGGTGGGGGAGGTGAAAGACAGTAAGAAAGTGGTAGGCTCAGCCAGTTGTAGTGTTAAATCAAGTTTAGCCTACAGCTGCCTCCTTGCATATTTTAACTCCAGCCTAAAGGTTTCTCTGTACATCATGAACTGTAACCTAAATAGAATTGTAAACAGACTATAGCCTATTCTTGTGCCAATCATTGAGTTTTGGTCAATCAGTTGTGGCCAACTGTTCAAACCGTGTTCAAATAAGGCAAACACCATCTGTAACCAATCCGGCTGTTGCTGTACCTCACTTCCATTTTCTATACATCACTTTCCTTTTTCTTTCCATAAATCTTGTTCCACCACATGGCTGCGCTGGAGTCTCCGAACCTACTTTGGCTCCCCAGGCTGTCTGATTGATAACTCGTTCTTTGCTCAATTAAATGCTTTTAAATTTAATTTGGCTAAAGTTTTCCTTTTGATAGTAGGTACTGGGCAAGGAAGCATTATCAAATTTGGGGAACAGAGAGAATGAACTGACAGATGTGATATGGTGGTCACAGAGCGAGATGACTAGAACTGAGAGACTGATGGTAATGACAACCAGAGGTATGACTTGGGAGGACTATAGGCAGGAGAGTGAGATGAATCAGATGCAGGGAGATTAAGAATCAGGTAGACTAAGGTAAGAGAGGATCGTCTAGCAGGAATTATGGCAGGAATATTATTGGAGAGAGTAATAGCAAGCTGGGAGATAAAAACTTCAAGGAACACAGGGGATGATTGTGGGGTTTGTGAGTGGCTGCAACATGGAAAGGAAGTGGATGGCAGTGTAGGGTGACATGAGATCAGAGCCAGGACTTTAGAGAGGCAACCGGCGTAAGATCTAACAGCACAGACTGGAGCCAGTCTGCCTGGGTTGGCATGCCAGCTCTGGCATTGATTAGCTCTATAATCTCTCTGAGTCTCACTTTCCTAGTCTGTAAACTGAGGACAATAATAGGACCAAACCATAGCATGTAGTGAGGACTGAGTGAGTGCAGGACCCTCTCAGTACATGGTGAATGTCATCCATGTTTGTTGCTCTTGTTACAAAGGAGGAAGACAGAGGATGTGGAAACTGAGGTGCCCAGCAATATTTTAATAAGCTGTGCAAGGTCTCTCATGTGGTAGGTTGTTCTGAGACCTCAAACTCAGTTCCATTCAGCTCTGAAGTCCATTCTGAACCTCTAGGCTCCACAACTCCAATTTTGAATGAAAGACAGTTACAGTCACAGCACGGCCAACACATGTGACCCCTGGTCCCCAGACTGAACAAACTGTGTGGTATATGGGAGAGTCCTTTGCTCCCTCCCCCCTCTCCCTCTTTAGCGGCCTGCTGCCCCTCCACTCTGCCCACCTTCCCCTCCAGTCCCTGGTGGTGTTCCTCCTAAAGCCCTCCTCTCAGGAAAACATCTGATATTTATTCATGCTAAGATATAAAGACTTGAAATAAGATGACTCATTTCCCCTAGACCTTAGCTTTGAAACAAAAGGAATCAAGTACAAATAATGGATTTCCCTGATGAGGAGGCCTCTCAGAATGCAGCTGGGCCTTCTGGGATCCCCTAAAAACCCTGCCCTGCTTTTCCTCAGGGGGTTCCCCTCATGACTGACAACATTGACCTGTTGAGCAGCTGCTGACAGACAGACGTGAGCGCGGCACTGTGATCTCTGGGGTGGACCCCGGAGGGCCAAGAAGTGGGGGTCGGCCATAAGAACTGAAGTTAGGTGCCCTCACAGGAAATCACCTGGGCTCAGAGACACACAGCCATTTGCTGAGATTACAAAGCTGCTTACTGGAACCCGGGTCATCTGATGTCCAGCCCTGAACTCTGTACCCTGCCCCACACAGAGGGACCGACTCAGGAACTGACAGCCAGACAAAGGATAAGGGTTTTGTTATCCACACTTAAAACACCTTTTTTCATGAAAAGAAATGAAGTTGAGCCTTCCGCCTCACTTTGCTACACAGAGTTTTGTCAGTGCACCGTATGCTGTGAGGACCAAGTATAGTTTTTTTTGTGAAAAAAATAACATGGTGGCCGGGCGCGGTGGCTCAAGCCTGTAATCCCAGCACTTTGGGAGGCCGAGAGGGGCGGATCACGAGGTCAGGAGATCGAGACCATCCTGGCTGACACGGTGAAACCCCGTCTCTACTAAAAAATAC
>NW_012100765.1:2599974-2602471 GCF_000951045.1 Mandrillus leucophaeus | reverse complement strand
GGGCTCTCTATTCTGCTTCATTGGTTTATATTTCTATTTTTATGCCAGTAGAATATTGTTTTGATTATTGGAGACTTGTAATATAATTTTTCATATTTTTAACCTTTTTTATTTAAAGATCTTTTTTTCATTTCTCAGTCAGGCCACTGCTCTTGATGACTATTACGTATTCTTTTCTCAATGCTTAACTTATTATCTAATCAATACATTGTGTATATTTGTGGGTGACAATTTATGTTTCAATGTAATGTAATTTAAAATCAGAAAGTGTGATGCCTTCAGTTTTGCTCTTGATCAAAATTACTTTGGCCATTTGTGGTGTTTTGTGGTTCCATATGAATTTTAAATTTTTTTTAAAAAAATACCATTGAGATTTTTGTGGGGATTGCATTGAATCTATAGATTACATTAGGTTTTAATGATATAGATACTTCCAATTCTTGAACACATGATAGCTTTACATTTATTTGTAAATGTAATGTTCCAGGTCTCAGAGGAAAAGGTCTTAGTTTTTCACCACTGAGTATGATGTCAGTTGTGTTTTTTTTAAATATATGGCCTTTATTGCATTGAGGTAAGTTCCTTTATACCTAATTTGTTGAGAATTTTTATCATAAAAGGGTGTTGAATACTACCAAATGCTTTTTTTCTGCCTCTGTTGAGACGACCATGTGATTTTTATCCTTCATACTGTTAATGTGGTATATCACATTGACAGATTTGCATATGTTGAACCATCCTTTCATCGCAGGGATAAATTCCATTTGGTCATGTTGTATGATCCTTTTAATATGCTGTTTAATTTGGTTTGCTAATATTTTGTTGAGGATTTTTACACCCATGTTATCAGAAATATTGACCTGTAGTTTTCTTGTGATATCTTTATCTGACCTTGCTATCAGAGTAATGCTGGCCTCAGAAAAAGTTTGATAGTCTTCCCATTTCTAATTTTTGGAAGAGTTTAAGAAGGATTCTATTAATTCTCCTTTAAATGTTAGGCAGAATTCACCTGTTAAGCATCTCATCCTGGGTTTTTCTTTATTGGAAGGTTTTTGATTACTGAATCAATCTGTTCATTTGTTATTGGTCTGTTCAGGCTTTCTGTTTCTTCTTGATTCAGTCTTAGTAGGTTGTATGCTTTTAAGAATTTAGCCATTTCTTCTAGGTTGTCCAATTTGTTGGGGTGTAATTGTTAGTAATAGTTTCTTATTATCTTTTTTATTTCTGTGGCTTCAGTTATAATATCTCCTATTTCATTTCTGATTTTATTCGTTTGAATTTTCTCTTTTTTCTTGGTCTTGCTAAGGTTTTGTCAATTTTGTTTTTATTTTCAAGGAACCAACTTAGTTTTGTTGATTTTTTCTATTGTTTTTTCACTCTTAACTTCATTATTTATACTCTAATCTTTATCAGTTTTTTTCCTTCTGCTAATTCTGGGGTGAGTTTGATCTTTTTTTTTCTGGTTTCTTAAGCTGTAATGTTAGGGCATTTATTGGTATCTTTCTTCTTTTTTAGTGTAGGTATTAGTCACTATAAACTTCTCTCTTAATACTGCTTCTTTTATATCCCATAAGTTTGTTACTTTTTTTTTCGTTTTTGTTCATCTCAAGATATTTTCTAATTTCCTTTTTGATATCTCCTTTGACCCAATGACTGTTCTAATTTCCACATATTTGTGAATTTGGTGATTTTCCTTTTGTTATTGATTGTTAGTTTCATTCCATTGGGGTCATAAAAGACACTTTGAATGATTTTAACCTTCTTAAACTTGTTAAGACTTGTTTTGTGACCTAGCATGTTATCTGTCTTGGAGAATGTTTGGTGTATGCTTGAGAAGAATGTGTATTTGGCTGCTGTTAGGTGGAATGTTCTGTACATGTCTGTTAAGTCTATTTGGTCTGTAGTATTATTTAAGTCTGCTGTTTCCTTATTGATTTTTTTGTCTGGATGATCTGTTCATTATTGTACTTGGGGTATTGAAGTATCCTATTATTGTATTGCTATCTATTTCTCTCTTTAGATCTGTTGATGTTTGTTTTGTGTATTTAAGTGCTCTGATGTTGAGTGCATATATATTTATAATTATTATATCTTCCTATTGAATTGACTCTCTTATCATTATGTAATGACCTTCTTTGTCTCTTGTGACAGTTTTTGACCTAAAGTCTATTTTGTCTGATATAAATACAGCCACCTCTGCTCTCTTTTATTACCATTCGCATGGGATATCTTTTCTCATCCCTTCATTTTCTCCCTATGTGCGTTCTTAAGTTCAAAGTGAGTCTTTCGTAGCTAAGAGATAATTGAATCTTGTTGTTTTTATTCATTCAATGACTGTGTCTTTGGATTGGTGAGTTTAATCCATCTTATATTTAATGTAATTATTAATAAGTAAGAGCTTACTATTGCCATTTTGTTCATTATTTTCCATCTGTTTTGTAAATCTTCTGTTCCTCTCTTTCTCTCTAGTTTTCTTTTGTGATTTGATGGTGTTTTT
>NW_012100765.1:2597931-2599444 GCF_000951045.1 Mandrillus leucophaeus | reverse complement strand
AAAATAACATGGTTATTAGAGACTGTGAAGGAAACAATCAAAAAGCTGAGTTAGAGGCAGAGCCGAGAAACTAAATTGTCCTTCTCCTCTCTGCAGCACTTCCGGGCTACCCACCCAGGCTGGGAGGAGCAGTGCTCCTTTGTCTGTGCCCTGCTCCCAGGTACAGGTGGCCTGGGGTGGGGAGGGGTCTAGGTGGATCAGGCAGATACAAGAATGTAATGGGGAAGGAAGGAGGAAAGGGAGGAGAAAGAAGGGAGGGGGAGGGGAAAGGAGATGGAAGGGGAGGAGGGGGAAGAAGGAGGAGAAGGAAGGGGAGAAGGAGAAGGAAGGAGAGCAGGAGAAGGAAGGGGAGGAGGACAGAAGAAGGAGGAGGAAGGGGAGGAGCAAATGAGGAAGAGGAGGAGAAGGAAGGGGCAGAAGAGAGGAGGAGGAAGAGGAGGAAGGGGAGGAGGAGAGGAGGAAGAGGAGGGGAGGGAGAGAAGGTAGGGAGGAGGAGGGGGAAGACATGATGATAGTAAGTGCTTATGTTACCATGCAGAGTGCCAGGTACTCTCCACTCTCCACAGCACTTTGAAGCAGCTGTTTTTATCGTCCTCACTTTACAGATACAGAAACTGAAGCACAGGGACATGAACAAAATGGGAAAAAAATGTTTCCTGGCCAGGGAAGAATGTGGAAACTTTGTCATTCACTTCCATCTCCTGGTCCCTCCTCATTGGTGCTTGACTTTAGCACAGAAACATTACTGGGTATATGCCCAAAGGATTATAAATCATTCTACTATAAAGACACATGCACATGTATGTTTATTGCAGGACTGTTCACAGTAGCAAGGACTTGGAACCAACCCAAATGTCCATCAGTGATAGACTGGACAAAGAAAATGTGGCACATATACACCATGGAATACTATGCAGCCATAAAAAAGGATGAGTTCATGTCCTTTGCAGGGACATGGATGAAGCTGGAAACCATCATTCTCAGCAAACTAACACAGGAACAGAAAATCAAACACCACATGTTCTCACTCATAAGTGGGAGTTGAACAATGAGAACACACGAACACAGAGAGGGGATCATCACACACCAGGGCCTGTTGGTGGGGTGGGGCACTAGAGGAGGGATAACATTAGGATAAATACCTAATGTAGATGACGGATTGATGGGTGCAGCAGACCACTATTGCACACATATACCTATGTAACAAACCTGCACATTCTGCACATGTATCCCAGAACTTAAAGTATAATAAAAGAGAGAGAGACATAAACTCGCTATCCTTGCTTTCTCAACTCCTGATTCCTCATCACTCAGGCAGCTTCCAGCCCCTGACTGCACCCTTAAAACGATTTCAAGTGAACTAGTACTGGTTAACCCAGGGTTCCCCTCCTCACCCCTCTTGCTCTCTGTCACTCTTGCTGTGTTTTATTGTTGTTGTTGTTGTTGTTTCGGAGGCAGAATTTTGCTCTTGTCGCCCAGGCTGGAATGCAATAGTAATGGTACAATCTCAGCT
>NW_012100765.1:2568807-2597881 GCF_000951045.1 Mandrillus leucophaeus | reverse complement strand
TGTACTTGGGGTATTGAAGTATCCTATTATTGTATTGCTATCTATTTCTCTCTTTAGATCTGTTGATGTTTGTTTTGTGTATTTAAGTGCTCTGATGTTGAGTGCATATATATTTATAATTATTATATCTTCCTATTGAATTGACTCTCTTATCATTATGTAATGACCTTCTTTGTCTCTTGTGACAGTTTTTGACCTAAAGTCTATTTTGTCTGATATAAATACAGCCACCTCTGCTCTCTTTTTATTACCATTCGCATGGGATATCTTTTCTCATCCCTTCATTTTCTCCCTATGTGCGTTCTTAAGTTCAAAGTGAGTCTTTCGTAGCTAAGAGATAATTGAATCTTGTTGTTTTTATTCATTCAATGCCTATGTCTTTGGATTGGTGAGTTTAATCCATCTTATATTTAATGTAATTATTAATAAGTAAGAGCTTACTATTGCCATTTTGTTCATTATTTTCCATCTGTTTTGTAAATCTTTTGTTCCTCTCTTTCTCTCTAGTTTTCTTTTGTGATTTGATGGTGTTTTTGGTAGTGATATACTTTGATTTTTTTTTCCTTATCTTGTCTGTATCTGCTATGGATTTTTTGGGAGATTGCCATGAGGTTTGCACAAAACTTTTCATTGTTATAGAAGTCTATTTTGAGATGGTAACAATTTAATTTCAACTGCATACAGTAATTCTACACGTTCACTCTTTTGCCTTCACATTTTGTTATTAATGTCAGAATTTACTTTTTATGTTGCTTATTCTGTAACCAATTTTTGTGGCTATTCTTAATGCTTTTGTCTTTTCACT
The DNA here is from genome assembly GCF_000951045.1 of Mandrillus leucophaeus. NCBI lineage: Eukaryota > Metazoa > Chordata > Mammalia > Primates > Cercopithecidae > Mandrillus > Mandrillus leucophaeus. The sequence continues at coordinate 2,597,076 of NW_012100765.1, read as the reverse complement.
TTTATACTAAAGTTTAAAGTGATTTCAAGCCAATTATCAACTATTCTTTCTGGATTGTCTCATTTCTTCCCACAGCATTGGCTTATGATTTCCCACTGTTGACTCCTCACTGTTCTTCCCATCCCTCCACACCCTTCTGGCCTCCAGACCTACATTTCCAATCATCTACTGCTAGTCGTCTCCATCTAGATATCCTGCAAGTTTACCAAAGTTGATTAAATTAATTACACCTCCCAACACACTTCAGCACTGCACTCACCAGGCTTCAAACCTGACCTTCCTCCTATACTCCTACCTTGGTTAATATTGCCAGCACACAACCAGCCACCCAAGTAGGAAACCACCTTCCAATCAACTCTTCATATCCAAGTGGCCATCATGCCATCATGGGTCTCCAGTAAAAGTGTATCTTGGATTTAGTCCCTCTTTCTGTTTCATTCTTTATATACGAGGAGACTCAGGAGGCTCAAAACCATACCTCCCTATATACTGACAGCTATCTCAAATGCCTCCAGTAGGATTTTGTTCCTTTTAGCATCAAATGCAAATACCCATAAAAGACAGTGAGAATACTGGGTCCCTGGAGTAGACAAAATACCTTATTGAAGAAAAAGGCCACAAACACTAGCTTCTTCATGATACTATCTCCAGATGACCTTAAAGAGATCCAATAGCTCCAAAACCATGAATTTTGGAGGCTCTGATGCAACCATCTCCACATTTTCAAATCAAAGAAGAAGAAGAAATCTATCCAACCTCTATCTATCAGTCTTTTTTCATTGACTCATGCATCCATCCATACATCATAACAGGTGATGAACAATGGGCACAAGCCACCATCTCTGGAATCATAAAAACTATTCAGAATTACAGAAATAGAGAGAGATACAGAGATCATTACATTTCTTTATATTTTACATGTATAGGCTGCTTTTCACTTATTGGAAGTCTTCTGTGTATTGAGTGCTATCATAAGCATTGAGGATACAATGATGACTATACGTAGCCTTGGTCTTTGCTGCTGTGGAGCTACTCAGAGGGATGGGGCAGAAAATCAGGACATGGCTGAAGCTGCCCTTAACTCACACTTTCCATTCCTCTCTTCTGATACTAGTTTTCTCAGTTTTGAGATAAGGTAGGGGAGTGAAGGAAATAAAATGCCATTGGAGTATTTAAATAGAGCAACGATGTTAAAATGGAGATTGATTACTAGCACAGGTGGAACAGTTCACTCCTGTCTCAACACACTTTTCAATCCACCTCTACTCAGTGCTAAGAGTCCCAAAACAGAACAAGAGGGGAAGGCTCCTGGGGTAAATGGTATTAGGACAGGGAAGAAAGAAGGCTTGACTCAATGACTCTGTTTTCCCCCACAGGGCTATGTTGAGATGCAACTGGGAACCACAAACAAGTTCAAAGAGAATCAGGAGAGAAGGCCCCTCTGCATCAGAGCAATTAGAAGAAGTGGCTGGTCCCTTGCAGCACCTGATGGGATTCTGGTATACCCCCACCCATTCTTTTGACAAGGGAATTCTGTCTTTCTCCTAAAAAGTGATGTTTACCAAGGGATTCACACATATCGGCCATTCCATGCCCCATTGTGCTTGGATTTTGCTCTCCAACCTTGTCCCAGGGGAGGCCTGGACCCTGTAGGGCAACACCACACAGCTCCTGGGAAAGTGAGAAATCCAGCTGTCTCCAAGGACCACATGACTCAAACAGCTATTTTGCTGGATCACTGGACTAAGCAGTGTGGGAGATAAATCCAAATAGAAGCCTAGTGGCTCAGCCCCAGTGTGATGGCCTCAAGGCAAAGCATAAAGTTTTTTCCTCTAGCCAAATATAGTCATGTGTCACTTCACAACTGGAGTATGCTCAAAGAAATGCATCACTAAGTGATTTCATCATTGTGTGGACATCATAGAGTGTACTTACACAAACCTAGATAATATAGCCTCTTACACGCCTAAGCTATACAGTATTATGTATTGCTTTAAGGCTGCAAACCTGTACAGTATGTGACTTTACTGAATGCTATAGCCAATTGTAACACAGTGTTAAGTATTGGTATATCTAAATATATCTAAACATAGAAAAGGTACAATAAAAATATGGTGTAAAAGATAATAAATGGTACACCTGTATAGAGCACTTGCCAGGGATGGAGCTTGCAGGACTGGAAGTTGCTCTGGGTGAGTCCATGAGTGACTGGTGAGTGAACATGAGACCTTGAACATTACTGTTCACTACTGTAGACTTTATAAACACCATACACTCAGACTACATTAAACTTATTTAAAAATATTTATCTTTCCTCAATTCCAAATTACTCTTAGCATACTTTAGCTTTTTTACTTTATAAACTTTTGAATTTTTAGCTTTTTTAATCTTTTGTGGTAACACTTAGTTTAAAACACAATATATTGTAGAGCTGTACAAAAATACTTTCTTTACATCTTTATTCTATAAGATTTTTTTCTATTTTTAAATCCTTTATTTTTAACTTTTTAAACTTTTTTTGTTAAAAACTAAGACACAAACACACACATCAGCCTAGGTTTACACAGGGTCAGGATCATCAAGATGGCACAGGTGATAGGAATTTTTCAGCTTTGTTTTAGTCTTATGGGACCACTATATATGCAGTCCATTGTTGACCAAAATGTCATTATATGGTGCATAACTGTATTAAACTCCTAGCGGACCTTCAACTCTGCAGAAGATTACTCAACAGACTAACACTTAATTGAAGCTTTGTTGTTTTTAATTTAGTTTGACTTTAGACACATGGTTCAACTTGGCCTTGGGTCTGGGATTTACCGGTGCCTCTTATTCATTTCATCATGTTGATTACCACTGGCTTTTCCCAAATTCTGTTCTCCATAGTAATATGTGGCTCTACTATGGTTCTCCCACTTCCTTTGATGACATACTAATATTGAAGGGGAAATGGAAGCCCTAGTTCTGAATGTTGTGATCCATGATTGCCCCTCTGTCATATCCAGGGCTGGTAGGCTATGAAGATGGGCCGGGGCGGATGTTGTCAGCAATCAGGGGTAGGCATGGCAAGGACTGTGGAAACAGACCTGGTTGAGGATCTGCCTCCAGGATATAAGTGGGTCAGCCAATGGCCAGGAGGCAAGAAGCATGACCAAGTCGTCTCCTTGCAGGTCTGAGAAGGCTCAATCTGGTCAGTGGAGGCTGTTGACAGAGCTGAAACCACAAGGAGATTAAATGAGATTGAGTACAAGGTTATAGGCTCAATATGGAACAGGAGATTCAGGCAGGGGAACTAAGGCAGAGTCCAGGGGTTTGGGCTAGGTTAATATGGGAAAGAAGGGGGCAAAACTGTTTATTTTGTGAGATCTGTTCTATCCTTGGCAGCTAACCTAATTCTGGTCCCCTGGGCTGATGTGCCAGGTCTGCCTCAGTCAGGGTTATCTGTTGTCTGGATCAGGGCTGAGCACATGGACAGCAATGGCTCTTGCACAGAAGTACGATGGAAGAAGTGGCTAATAGCAGCAATTTGGGGAGCCAATTATGTGAGCATCAGACCTTCCCCAGATACCCCCACCTCACTGGTGGTGAGGAGCTCCCCATATGTTGCCAGGGGAGTCTGGCTGGGACTCTAATAGTGATTGTCCTTTATTACCTGCAGTTTGGCAGGGAAGGAACAGGCAGGAATAGACCAAGGTTCCTATAAAGCTACAAATACATCATCTCAAAGACTGACCCATTAAATGACTGTAGCTTCTAACATCTTAGTCTAATTCAGTTTCTCACATTAACAGCTTACTCTCATCAAGTCCCCAAAAAGAATGGAAGCCAGGACAGATGAGTTTGATAAAGATGGCAGTGGTTCTCAGCCCTAGTGAGACATTAGAATCACGCGCCCCAGTCCCAAAGTTCTGAATTAATTGATCTTGGCAGGGGGACCCAGTATATATTTTTAAAGTCTCCTGGGCAATTCTAATGTGTAGTTGGAGTAGCAATCCTCTGATTTAGGGCACTGTGCACTTCCAGGGGGAGGGAGGAAGTATGGAACAAAGAAGCCCAGAGTGAAAGGAGGTCATGGGAGACTAGGAAAGCTTCCTCCCATCCAAAGAGTTTGCCCAGTGTCTGTCCTGCTTTTGGGTCCTTAGGCCACTTCTAAATCTTTTCACTTCTAATTACTTCCCAGCAAACCCCGTCTCCTTCCCCAGCTCAAAGCAGACTGCTATAAAGGAAAAAGGAGTGGAGTAGACTAATGTCTCTTTGTTAAGAAAGTTCCACAAGCATTGTTTTACTGCTTTATTTGGAGTCTGATTTTTTAATAAGACCGGGCAAAAATGGGCATTAGTATTTGTATTAATCCATTTTCATGCTGCTGATAAAAACATACTCAAGATGGGCCAATTTACAAAAGAAAGAGGTTTAATGGACTCACAGTTCCACATGGATGGGAAGGCCTCCCAATCATTGTGGAAGGTGAAAGGCACATCTCACATGGCAGCAGACAACAGAAGAGAACTTGTGCAGGGAAATTCCCCTTTATAAAACCATCAGATCTTGTGAGACTTAGTCACTATCATGAGAATAGCATGGAAAAGGCCCACCCCCATTATTCAACTACCCTCCACTGGGTCCCTCCCACAACATGAGAATCATGGGAGCTACAATTCAAGATAAGATTTGGGCAGGGACACAGCTAACCCATATCAATATTCCACACATCCACGGATATGGATCCACACATCCATATCAATATTCCATACATCCACAGAGGTACCCCTGGTATTCAAGGAAAAACAGCACATAGCAACAGACCATTCACATTAGGATTACATTTGGTGCTTTTCCCCCCGCAACAGTGTTTTTGTAATTGAAATCATCAAATGGGAGCATTAAAAGGACCCTTCAAGGCCATCTGGTTCATCAGCCCATGCACCCATGAGGAATCAGCAGGGCTGCATTCAGGAGACATGAATTTACCTTTACCCCAACCTGAGTTTCAGTCCCAGCTTGGCCACTTGCTAGCTGAGCCACCTTGGGCATGTAACTTATGTTAAGGTCCCTCAGTTTACTTGTCCATAAAATGGGACTCATGATACCTGCCTCCACAATGCCACAGAGTGGTCGTGAAGAAAATGAGTGAATGACAAATATTAGTCCACTTCCCTCACTAGAATTTTGAATATCGAATGCGATATTTGATCCTCCCACCATCACCACACACAAAAGCATTTTAGCACCATCAGTTTCTGTCATTAGCATTTGGGATGTTCTGTGGTATCAACCTCATTTGATGAAGTTGACTAATGGGCTACCTAGGTAGAAGCAGAAAATATCTTCTCCTGGCAGTTTGCCACAGTGCCAGGAAATTCATCATTATTGCTATGCCTTAACTAGAAAGCAGTATGGTTAATTAAAAAAAAAGAAAGAAAGAAAAAGGAAGGGGACCCACACTCGGAGTCAAAAGAATTAGGTTCTGATCCCAGTTCCACAAATGTGTAGCTGTGTGATCTTGGGCAAACAACTTAAACTTTCTGAGTCTCAGTTTTCTCATCTAAAGATAAGGATGATAAAACTTGCTCTGCCCACCTAGATATGATGAGGGCCAAATGAAATTGTATATGGCAGTAGTTCCCAATCAGTAGCAATTCTGCCTCCACCCGACCCGAGGTACATTCGGCAATATCTGGAGACACTTTTGATTGTCACAACTAGTGTGGAGAAGGAAGGGATGCTGCTAAATAAACATCCTGTGTTGCAGAGGACAGCCTCCCACAGCAAGGAGTGATCCTTTCCAAACTGTCAATAGTCCTGTGGTTGAGAAAGGGCTTTGTAACTTTGAGAGGCTCAGGTGTCATTCTTAAACGACAAGTACCTATGAGGAGATTCACCGTGGCATTCAGAGTCATTGCCACCTTCGTTCAGCTAATTTCTCAGACCCCTTTCCTACAGGACACAGAACTAAGTGGAGGGCACACCCCTCTAGGAAGTCTTGCTTAGAGCAAGAGTGCAGGGCTTAGCAGGCTGGCCCCTATAGAGGGCAGGTCTCCCGCCAGCCAGGGACACTTAGAAGAACAACCCAAGACAACAAGGGCTGTGAGCACAGGGTGGTTAACCCAGCATCTTCATGGAGGTTTTTCAAAGACGCCTCAAACCCAACATGACTCATATCAAATTCATGTTCATCCCACACTCACTCCTTCTCCATGGTTCTCTGCATCAGCAAATGCTACCACCCTTCATTCATGAGTTTGCTCAGGCCAGAAATCCAAGTATCTATGGATTCCATCCACTTCTCTACATCACCTTCTGTCTCTCTCTCTCTCTGTCTCTCTCTCACACACACACACACACACACACGCTGCTTAAAAGCCATCCAAATGCTTTTCGGATAAAGACCAAAATTTTTAACACAGCCTGGCCCCTGGCCTGACTCTCCAACTTTATTTCTCAGCATTCTCCTCACCCCTGGTGCTAGCCAATCAGTTGTGGCTGATTTTAGCTCCTTGAAACCACCATGCCACAGGGCCTTTGCACATTCTTACCTAAATCTTAGACACTCTCCCATTTTCTTCCCCTAATTAACTCCTACGCTTCCTGCAGATTCCAGCTTCCAGCTTCAGCTTCCAGTCATTACATTTTTAGGGAACTGTTTTCTGACCTCCTTGACAAGCCAGTTCCCTCTGTTAACCCTCTTATGACCCCACCACCTCTCCTCCATAACCCCTACCCTGCTGGTAGTTTACATTTGTAAAAGTCTTGGATCAAAGTGCATCTCCCTCACTAAAGAAAACATTCCACTAGATTTGCTAACCATCATATTCACCACGTAGCACACAGTGCCTGCCACATAGCAAGAAATGTATAAATATTTGTTGAATACGTGAATATGGATACCAAAGGCAAATTTGAGGCCAAATATAAAACAAACAAACAAAAGGCAGAAAAAAAGAGTCTTAGGTTCATTTTAATTTTTGAACCTCTTTTGTGCCAAGACTAGCTTTTGGCCTAATGGAATATTTTTATGTTAAAGTGTCTGAAATGCTGTCTGATGCTTCTGAACACACTTAGGCAAACATGTCTGGTACAAAGAGAGATTATCAGGCAATCTGCTTTCCCCAGCACCAAGTCCTGTTCTCCTTGGGCACATCCCAGCAGCTGCTGTATCCACACACAGTCCTTCTCAATGATCTTTTTCTCCCGGCCCTTATCGAGGCAGCTTCAAGCTAGGAACAATGTTCCCACTCAGCTATCAGGCTGATCCTACATGGGGGTCCTTTTTAGGAGATTCTCCTTAAAGTTATCTGACGGACCTGTGCTTTCCTCATCTGTGAAATCCATAACTAGCAACAAGGCAGGAACCAGCCTCTGCCCACCAAGGCCCACGGGGGTGGCTCTGCAGGTGAGGGGATAATTCTTCCATCTCCCGTGTGGTGGAGCCCACAAAGGGAGTCTAGGCTTTCTCTCTGCATTCTACTCCAAAGGGCAGTTCTCAGATATAGCAACAGTGAGTGATATATTTTCCTGGAAAAATACTGAGCTGCTGTTCAAATGAGATTTAAGCCAACATGAAAGATGGAATGTGCTATTTTTTTCTTTCCTAAGGTCCTCGATGTCACATCCAGCAAAAGCAGGTTGCCCATATCGTGGTAATTATTGTCTAAGCTCTTATTTTGAACAAAAGGAAATTGTGTGTGTGTGTGTGTGTGTGTGTGTGTGAGAGAGAGAGAGAGAGAGAGATTGACCTGGGGAAGGAGAGGCAAGGAGGGAGAAAGGAAGTAGAAAGAAGAGGCAGACAGCAGAGAGAGAAAGAGGAATGATGAAGGGAAAGAAAAAGGAGTTCATTCCAGGGAATATTTTTTTATTAAATTCCAACACGAGGAAGCTCTGTGTACATGGGCTCCCCGTTTTCTCCTTCTGAAGCCTGAAGGCAAACCAGGATGCTGTGTCAATTACAGAAAAAAATCAATGAAGATACTGTTCAGGAGTCCTTTTCACCATTCAGTGCGGATGGTATCCTTCACTTTCTAGCACTGATTCATTTACTTTCAGCCTCTCTGGGGGCTGCTGACATATTGCTATCTCTGAAGAATCTGAAGCAAAATCACCTTTGTTTCCTACTGCAACTTGTTCCTCCGTGCAGTTCGTTAGAGGAGCTACCACATGACCTCCCTCGGCTTGCAGGACTGAAGGGTAAGACCTTGCTGGGCTTGCCATGGGCTTTGGTGCCTCCCTCCATCAACCTGCCATCTCCTACTGAGGCACCCAGGGCCCAGTAAGGCCTCCAGCCTGTAGGCTAAGAGCCTCATGAATTTTCAAACCCTGTTTCCTCTACTGTGTCTATCTGGACTCTAAAACAAATTCCTGCTGCAGTACTAGTACCCTCCTACCTCAATAGCATTGTAGAAGACATCTTCTAGAGAAATAAAACCTATTCCAAAGCAATGGCATTGATGAAGGAAGCCCAGGCATTAAGACACGGAACATCCCTGAAGCAGGCCCTGGAAGTGAGATATGGAGCCATCTGCACAACTGGATTTCCACTATGACAGCGCCATTCATTTGAGTTAAGTAATGCCCTTCTCTTTTGGTCCCATTTTAGGTTAAGAACATTTCTAGAGAGGTTAAGCCTTCAGTCCTTGTACTAGTTTCTTATTGCTGCTGTCACAAATTATCACAGACTTACAGCTTAAAACAACACACTTATTTTCTCTTACAGTTCTAGATTTCAGAAGTCCAAAATGGGTCAGCAGGACTGCATTCTTTCTGGAGGCTCTAGGAAAGGATTCATTTCCCTGCTTTTTCTAGCTTCTAGAGGCTGCCTGCATTCCTTGACTCATGAACTTCCCTCTCCATTTTGAAGGCCAGCACATAGCATCTTCCCACATAGTGCTCTCTCTCTTGCTCTCTCTTTCTCTGTTATCACATCACCTTTTCTGGCTCTGTTTCCTTTGTCACTACCTTCTCTATCTTTACCTTCTTATGAGGACCATGTGATTACATCAGGCCCATCCAGATAATCCAGGATAATTTCCCCATCTCAAAATCCTTCAATTAGTCATACCTGCAAAATCTTTTCTGCCTGTAAGGTAGTCTGTTCACAAGTTCTAGGAATTAAGACATGGACATTTGGGGAAGGCATTATTCTGTCTGCTACACTCCCCACCTTTTTAGTATAAGCAAATAAGGTCACCCAATTTCTTCCCAGTTGGTGATAGAGATCAGTGGAGAGACCCAGGAGCGGGCTAACAGGGGAATGAATGGTGTGCACTAAAAAAGGGGGCAAAGAGTACAGAGTTGAGAGGTAGAGGTGGTATAGCATTGATTTCATTGATTTTTTTCTTGACTTTATGAGTCGTGTAGAAGGATTGTCAGCTAAAATGGTGCTGTAAATTTATGGTGTGCATTCTCCCCACCTCACCTCTATTCAAACACAATGATGACAGAAAAAGTGAAATCTGATTTAAAAAATTAAAAAGACACAAAACATCCCCACAGACCAGGAACAACAACAACAACAACAACAAAACAGAAACATGGTTGAAGCACCAGGCTTGATGGGCCTCGAGTTCAAAAGGATGTACTTGTTACCGAGCAACCAATGGGCTGACGGCTGCCTGATGTGAAGCCAATACCTTGGCATCAGCTTTTCAGCAAAGAAAAGCTTTATTGCAAGTCAACTGGCAGTGAACAGGAGGAAATGCTCAAATCTGTCTCCCTGAGCTGGGAGCTGGGTCGGGTATTACAAGCATAGCACAATGAGGTGTGACCTGATTGGGTCTTATAATAAGATGATGCCAGGGCTCCATCTGATTGGATCCTGAATCCTGTCATTCAGGGTCTCCTTCTTAATTCAGTTCTTGCGCCTCCATCTTAGTACTTAGATTCTGCCCATGGTTGCATACTTGGTTCATCTGCTCATGTTCCAATTACATGAGCTTCAACCTGGAGGTCCATGGCAACTGCAAAACAATTCACAACTTGGTCACATAAACGTTTAACTAGATTGGTCTGGTGTGGCTACATACTCAGTCAACTGAGAGGGTAGTCTCTGTGGAGTTAAAGGGGCCCAAAGTTCCACAAGGTGAGGCTGACACTGAAACCAGAGATGGGCTGGATGTTCCCTGCTTGTGAAAGGGATAAGAAAAAGTTTTCCAGACACTCCTGCCAGGTGCTGATACTGAGTTGAAGCTGTGCACACCTAGGGAGGCAGAGAGAAGCAGGCACAGCTTCCTAACCAGGACCTGGGCCAAGCCACCCACTGGCTCGGTGAACACTTTTGAGATATTGGCAATATTACTATGGGCTGGGATTCTCAAGCCAACAATTATTTAGTTCTGATAGGGTGTTCCAAAGGGCCAAACTGCTAGACAGAACAATCATTCTGGTTATTACTGTTGCATAGCAAATCACCCAACAATTCTGTAGGGTAAAACAAGTCATTTTACTTTATTAATGGATTATGTAGCTTAGGAATGCAGACAGGGCACAGCAAAGATGTCTAGAGCCTCTGTTGGAGGTGGCTCAATGGCTGCAGGCACCACCTGGAGGCACCTTTGTTCACATATCTGGAGGTTCATGCTGGCTGTAGTTTGGGACGTTAGCTGAGCTGTTGGTTGCCCTCTACATGTGTTCTCTCTGTGAGGGCTATTTTGGCCTTCCTGATAGCATGGTTGCTGTGTTCCAAAAGTGAGAGTGAGCATCCCAAGAGAGCAATGTGGAAGTGCATGGCATTTTTTTTTTTTTTTTTTTTTTTTTTTTTTTGAGGCGGAGTCTCACTTTGTTGCCCAGGCTAGAGTGCAGCGGCACAATCTCAGCTCACTGCACGTCTGGGTTTCAAGTGATTCTCCTGCCTCAGCCTCCTGAGTAGCTTGCATTACAGGCACCTGCCACCATGCCCAGCTAAATTTTGTACTTTTAGTAGAGATGGGGTTTCACCATGTTGGTCAGGCTGGTCTTGAACTTCTGACCTCAAGTGATCCATCGGCCTCGGCCTCCCAAAGTGTTGGGATTACAGGCGTGTGCCACCGCCCAGCCAGTTCATGGCATTTCTATGGTCTTGACTCAGAAGTCACAGTGTCACCTCATCATAATCTATTGATTGAGGCAGTCACAAAAGTTGGTTTAGGATCAACGGGAGCGGACACAGACCCCATCACTTGTGAGGACCTTTCATCAGATTCTAACACAAGCATGTAAGATGGGACGTATTTTTTGCCTAATAACTTGCTGAGAAGTTTTGAGATACCAGAAATATTATTGTGGGCTGGAATCCCCAAGCCAACACTCCAACACTTAGTTCTGATTGAGATACCCCAGGAGGCAAGTAGAGATACCTACTAAAGTATTAGATAGAGGATAGGGGATGGGAGGGAAAACTTCCGCCTCACTCAAAATGAGTCTGCAAACTAATATTCCAAAACCCGAAATGTAAAATAATGCTAAAAAAAGTAACCAGAAAAATCAACAATTGAGAGATGAAATCACTTCACAAAAAAATTTAAATAACTGAGCAATAAGAAAATGATTTTTTATTAAATACTTCTGTGATAATATCCTGAAATAATGAAAGAAATAGTATCTATTAAAAATAATAAGAGATTATCAAATTAGAAAGCAGAATTAATCAGAACAGGTGACTATAAAAGGTAACTGCAGGAGTCTTAAAAAATAAACCACAATGGATGAGATAGCTCTAAACTTGATATAGTAAAAAATATAATCAGAAAAGTTAAATATAGGACAAAATAATTTGCTCATAGTATACAACAGAGAAATAAAAGGATGAAGACACTTAAAAATGTTTAGGGGGAGAGCTTCAGTTGTGGTAATAGTATTATATCTTGTTTCAGACTAACTCTGTCACACACAACAATTATAAACTCTGTAAAAAATATTAAACACTTGAAGACACTGAATAACACCAAAAAGCAGGCAAAATCTGGAAGAGATATGTCCCTTGAGAAGCAGAGGTCATGTTGGATGACATATAGCCATTTTCAGTTGAGAGCAGACTGCAGTCCATACAGTGAAGAGTCACTAGATCTCAAGCAGAAAGCTGCAGTCTTAATAACTTCAGGTGTCAGAGAATAGAGTTCCAGGGCAGCTGGAAATTAGAGAAGGAAATCCTGGAAAGGAGGGAGTCATGGTATGTGGTGCCAAAAATCTGCATACAAACTCCCCTTAAATTATTGACTTACCCCTAAAATGCACATTCACAATAAGGATTCTAAAAAGACAAGCAGAAATCAAGTTGAAATGGTAAAATAACTAAGCAGAGATATCAGATGCCCACCCCAAGAGAGTGAGACCTATCAAGTTGGGAAGGCTTGCTAAACACCTTGAACTTTATACAGACACTCCCTCTTACTAAAGGCAAAACCATGCCTCCACAGGTTCAAAGTGATCAGTCAGTGATTTAACTCCATGTTAGAATTCTTCAGAGGAGGGTAACAGAATTCAGTCACCACAACATATCATCACAATGTCTAACATGCAATCAAAAATCACTAAGCATGTGAAGACATAGGAAATGTGACTAATAGTCAAAAAAAAAAAAGTCAGTAGAACAGACTCTCCCTCCAACCCCCAGCCCCAATGATTCAGGCATTTCGATTATACAAATTTTGATATTTTTCTACAATAAAATTCTGCTTAGCAAAAGGAAAAAAATGGACTACTAATACATGCAACAACATGGTTGAATCTCAAAAACACTTTAAGTGAAATAGACCAAACACAAAGATATATGCTGCATGATTCCATTTATGCAAAGTTTGAGAACAGGGAAAAACTACCCTATGATTTAAAAAAAAACAGAACAGTTGTCTGTAAGAAATGAGAATTGACTAAAAGGAGGCATAAGAAAATGTTCTTGAAGATGGAAATGTTCTTAATTTTGATTGGGATTGTGGTTTCACAGGTGCATACACTAATCAAATAGTACACTTAAAATCTATGCATTTCAGTGTGTACAAATTTTACCTCAATTTAAAAGGTAAAAGAATAGTGGGGAAACATAGAGGATAGACTGAAAAATTTGAAAACACGTGTAATCAGACTTCTAGAAGAACTGAAGAACTGATGGCAAGACAACACTCAAAGAGGAAATGGCTAAGAATTGATGAGAGATATTGACTCCTCAGACTGAAAGTGTACACCAAGTGCCAAGCACAGTAAACAAAGATAAATCCCCACTTAGACATAGCATTGTGAAACTGCAAAACATTAAAGATAACATCATAACAGCTATGAGAGACAGGGAGAAAGAAAAGATTTTCTACAAAGACATGCTCATTAAACTGACCTCAATCTTTTCATCAGCAGCATGGATGCCAGAATACAAGTGAATAATATCTTCAAAGTGTTGAAGGAAAATGTATTAAAAGCCATATACCTTGCTAAGTACCATATACCTTTCAGAGTCAGGGCAAAATAAATACTTGTTAAATATAAAAAACTAATAGCTTTGGTTTTTTTAACCACTCACATGCTCCCTGAATAAACTACTAACGGACATTTTCCAACCAAAAAAAAAAAAGCCAAATTAGAAGCAAGGTGTGGGGCTAATCAGAGAACTCAGAAATAGCAGAACATATTGGCAACTGCCACTAGCTAGTAACTACAGTCAGTCAAAGACACTTTTAATATTTTAAAAGGTAATTAATATAAAAGTAATGAGTGTTCATTGTAGAAAATTTGAAAAATACAGAAAATTATAAAGAAAGCATAAAAACCACCCAAAGTCCAGCACTCAGAGATCACATTGCTGTTTCCACTAGTCATGTACCCAAAACTGAGAACCTGTACCAGTGCATGTTCTTTTCAAGAAGACATTTAATGACATACATTATTGCATTAGATGATTATTCCACAATGGATATAAACAATCTGCCTTTTGATTTGTCCCTGTATTTACTATTTTCCATAATGTTGCTATAAAAAAATCTTTGTGCATACATTTTTGTATGAGTCACTGGCTATTTTGTTAGGATAGATCCCTAGCAAAGGCAGTTCTATAAATTCTGTCTATTGTAGCAAGACCTGGCCTTGTTGGAGCAGATGGAGCATTCAGTTCCTCTCAAATGAAAGGCGTCTGGGCAGCATAAACAACCCTGTATTGAGAAGCCAAGATGGGATTTTTTATCTATCTTTGGCGCTGACCAGGCCAATCAATTGCTTCTCTGAGCTCCAGGATCCTCATATGTAACAGCGAAGTTAGGTAGAGCTTTTGCCAGGTCCCTTCCTGCTATAACCTTCTACACCACCCAGGCAGATATCCTTCTGCTCAAACCGCCAATAATAAGGCCTGATCATGTCCAAAAAGAGGCCCCCTTTCCCCAGAAAAGGGTCTGGCTCTACAACAGTGGAAACATTCTCCCTAGTCCCAGCTCCCAGGGCAAGTGACACCATGAAGCAAGATCTGCTTGCAGAGAGAGGTGAAGCTGAAACCACACCCCTGGGTGGGATCAGATTTCCCCAGTAAAGACTGACCTCGACACCCAGAATGTGCTCCTGGCCCAGGGTGCTGTGCTGGAGGCCAAGTCGGCTTCTCTCACATGCTCACTGGGGCTAGAGTTGGCCTATCTCCTCGGCCTCTGGCCCTTCAGGTTGGACAGACGCACAAGCAATGTTCTGGTGCAGCGCTTCTCACAAGCAAAAGTAAGAAGACAAATCCCTGAGGTCTGAAAATAATGCATAAAAAGACCTACAGCAAAAGAGAAAAATCTGTTTTTCACTTTAAAATGCATGTGCTTTTTCTATCTTATTTCATAAAGTTTCTGTATTTATTTTAGTGTAGAAAACGTTTCCCCCACTCTTCAAGTAAAATTGGTACCCCCAAGAAGATGCGCCACATTCATTGCGTGGCTTAAAATAACCCCAGCACACACAACATCCCCCACCAGTGGAAAGTGCAAGTAGCTGGGTTAGAGAAGCAGGAGTTTCCTCTGCCTCCCACCCTCTGTGCTTGCTCTCAATAGCCTGGCTGTCCTCAACCTCAGCACTGTTTCCGGTCCTCAGCCTGGAGGCTACTCCATTTTGTCTCTCCTGTTTTTTTCAGTGGTCACATTTTGAAGATGCTAAATGTATTATTCTGAAAACCAGCTGTCCCTGAATGAGTTATGCCTCAAAGTAACTCCATAGTTGGTGATAGGATGTTTCACGGTATAGGACTATTCCACATAAGTGAAAAAAAAATAGATTATCATCATCTTGCAACCCTCTAATGAATTAAAAATTTGGGTCATGATCATCAATGGCGGCTCACACCAAAAGGGAGACAACCAGACACCTTGGAACTTCTGACACAGCACCGCCTATAAAGTACCCCAGGCAAACAGTGGTAAGATGAAAAAGTAAGTCAGGAGTATATGAGGAGGTGCAGGCTGGAAATACAAGTTTGGAAACTTTCAGCATGAATAAATGTTTAAAGTCCTGAGCTTTGAATGAGCCATGGGTTACGTTCATCTAGGGAATTAGTATAAATAGAAAATAGACTGAGTTCTGAACTCTGGGGTCCTCAGACCTCTGGCTGAGAGGTTGGAGAAATGAGGACAATTCAAAAAATAATTCTGAAAAGTCAGTGAGGGAGCAGGAAAGCCCGCAGGAGCAGCAAGTCCCTAAATCCAGAGACAAACCCATTTCCAAGACGGAGTGATCGCAAGTGTCCAATGATACTCACAGCCTAGTAAATTCAGTACTGAAGATGGGCCATTAGATTTAGGATCTAAATATCTGACCTCATGCTACTCCTGGCTTCTGATCTCTAGCTGGAGTCTTGCATGACTGAATCCAATCTAGATTCAGAGGGCAAGGGAGCCCACAGAGGAAGTCCAGAATGGAGAGGGACTATAGGAGAGCACCCAGGAGACAGCTGTCACAGGAACCTCGCCTCCTTCAATCCTCATCCTTTTGGAGCACAGACTTCAGAATTGTAGGGACTGTGTTTCGTTAGAGCCAGAGTCAAGCTGTCATCACCATCTTCATCTTCTTCATCTTCATCATCATTCTTGTTTACCCAAAAGGAATCTTAATCATTCAAGGTGCCTTGTCGCATTGTGGCAGAGCCAGGATAACATCCCAAGGCTTTGGACTCCTGGTTCAGTACATTGTACCATCTTCCCCGACATCTCCCCAGTCACCCTGCTCCTGTGACCACATGGATGATTTACATTTATTCATCAGTTAACCCATTCTTGTGGCTGGAAGTTTAAAATAAGGACCCCTGCACAGAAATCCCCCAAGTCTGCACACTCTGTAGCTGTTTGTTCTTTCTTTTTCTTTTTTTTTTTTTTTTTTTTTTTTTTGAGACAGAGTCTCGCTTTGTCGCCCAGGCTGGAGTGCAGTGGCACGATCTCAGCTCACTGCAAGCTCCACCTCCTGGGTTCACGCCATTCTCCCCACTCAGCCTCCTGAGTAGCTGGGACTACAGGCGCCCGCCACCATGCCTGGCTAATTTTTTTTTTTTTTTTTTTTTGTATTTTTAGAGACAGGGTTTCACCATGTTAGCCAGGATGGTCTCGATCTCCTGACTTTGTGATCCACCCGCCTCGGCCTCCCAAAGTGCTGGGATTACAGGCGTGAACCACCGCGCCCGGCCTGTTCTTTCTTACTTGTACCACATGTAGCATCATTCTAAAGTCCCTGGAAACTGGGAACACAAGGGCCACACTAGGTCCTGATGAAATCCCAAGGTGAGTGGGAACTGTCATTACCAACAAAGAGCTGCCTCATCTAAGTGGTCTCTCCTTTCAGCAGGACACGGTGTGCTGTTGCCATGCCTGTGCCTGCCGCCAGCAAAGGCTGCCTTCCAGATTGGCTCCTTTCTAGACATGTGCAAGGAAATGCCCTGGGCAGGCAAAGTCTCCACTGATTTTGAGATGAAGGGGCTGTTTCCCGGGGGTTGATCCCAGGAAACATGAAAGTGGAGACCACCTGGGGCTTCAGTCCACCCTGTGATGTTATTCTTGAAGACTAAGATAATTTAGGAAGAGTAATAAAAAATATGAGCTAATATTTGTTGTGTGTTTGTTATGTCAGGCACTGTTCTAAGCACTTTGTGTGTGTTTTCTGGCTGAATTATTGGAATAGCTTTTGGAGGGACATGCAGCTATTACCCTGACAATCCAGTTACTCCACTGCCCCACTCATCCGGATGACTGTGTCACTCCTCCTCTCTCCCAAAGCTGCATGTGTACCACCTTTCTCATTATTGCTTTCATCTGATGACTCCACTGAGCAAGTACTACATCTGGTCTTATTTCGAAATTAGGCCACATTCACAGATACTGGGGGTTAGAACATCATATATTTTGGGCGGGGACACAATTCAACCTACAACACTGTCCTAAAAGTTTGTGCCCATTGAACTGCAGGCAACACCTGGGAGGTGCTCACAGATTAAGCAGAGTGGAGCACCATAGGGGGAGTCAAAGAAAAGGCTGTGCTGGCCGGGCGCGGTGGCTCAAGCCTGTAATCCCAGCACTTTGGAAGACCGAGACGGGCGGATCGCGAGGTCAGGAGATCGAGACCATCCTGGTTAACACGGTGAAACCCCGTCTCTACTAAAAAATACAAAAAACTAGCCAGGCGAGGTGGCAGTGCCTGTAGTCCCAGCTACTCGGGAGGCTGAGGCAGGAGAATGGCGTGAACCCGGGAGGCGGAGCTTGCAGTGAGCTGAGATCCGGCCACTGCACCCCAGCCTGGGCGACAGAGCAAGACTCCGTCTCAAAAAAAAAAAAAAAAAAGAAAAGAAAAGGCTGTGCTGGGAAGGAGGCCTGAGCCTTAAGCTCAGCAGGAAACACATGAGTACAAGTGAGAAGCTGGGCTTCAGGAGGAAGATGGAAGTGGGTTGAAGCCCAGCTCCCCCATTTGCTGCAGTGAGCCTTAAACTTTTCAAGGAATCACAGATGCTCCCCCCTCAGAAAAGTGCTCACACACACACATACACACAAACACACACACACACAACTGAGCTTATGATTTCAGGGGCTCATGGTTCTCAAACACCTGAATCTCAGAAGAAACCCAACCTCCATGCTTTGTGACATTAGGCAAGTTACTTAGTCTCTCCGACCTTCAGTTTCTGCACTGATGACATGGGGATGTGGTCACTACCTGCAGGCAGTTGGGAAGATGTGTGAGAATTCAGTGCGGTGATATCTGCAGTGCACGTGATGCAGTTCTGATCTCCAGGGGCCCCAGGGAATGGCAGTCATTGCTCGTGGCTCTCTTGCCACCCTTCTTTCCCTCCCTGCCACCTGCTGCTCCTGCTTCCTGGGCATGGACTCTCATTTCCCTCCCTCTCTCTGTCTCCCATTTGGACTGCAGATCTTCAGCCTATTGAGCTTGAAGAAGGTGGAAGCCGGGGCAGAGAAGAAGTGCAGGGTGATGAGGCGATGCCCTACTGCTCTCATCCGTTATCATTAGAAGCATCTCTCTGCAAGACGTCCCAGCTGACATGGACTGGGAACCATATTTTAAAAAAAATAAACATCAGACCTTAAACAACATATCATGGGCACTGTGTCAGAATATCTCTGGCCAAATTAAACCCCAGCTTAACTGGTGTAAACAATATGGAATATTTGATTTTCCTTCACATAGCTAGAGGTTCTGGTGAATGGAAGCTACAGGATCAGTTAGTTCCATGGCTCATGACATCCTCAAGGGCCCAGCTCCTTCTGCCTTTCCGCTGTATTATCCTCGGTGTTAGCTTTGTCCTCAGCTGTCTCCCTTCATGGTCACAAAATGGCTGCCATCGTTCCAGATCTCCCAACAAACACAATGTTCAGGGGAAGAAGAGGGACTGCTCTTCCTCGGGTCTTATTTTAAAACTGAGGTAATCTTTCTCAGAAATCCTCCCAGACAACTCCCTTCACATCTTGTTGGCCAGAAGGGGCTTGCGCTCCCCTGAGAGTATGTGGAAACAATATGGAATTAGGATAGTGGGATTAGACTCATCATAAATTAATCTTTTTTTTTCTTCTTTTTTTTTTTTTTTTGAGATGGAGTTTCTGTTGCCCAGGCTAGAGTGCCATGGTATGATCTCAGCTCACTGCAACCTCCACCTTCTGGGTTCAAGCGATTCTCCTGCTACAGCTTCCCAAGTAGCTGGGATTACAGGTGTGCACCACCACGCCCAGGTAATTTTTGTACTTTTAGTAGAGACAGGGTTTCACCATGATGGCCAGGCTGGTCTTGAACTCCTGGCCTCAAGTGATCCACCAGCCTTGGCCTCCCAAAGTGCTGGGATTGCAGGTGTGAGCCACTGCAGCTGGTCTCAGAAATTGATCTTAAGAAGAAGATGGGTGTTAGAGCATCCACTGACAGTGCCTGTTACAGGTACCAATCAGGAGGCTCAGCATGTTCTGAGGTAATAGAAGATGCAGAGCTTGTGGATGAGTCGAGTTTCAATGCAATGATCCAATTGTGAAGCACAGTGTGCAAAAGATTGCTTAATCCTAAATTGTAAATTAAGGGAAAAATGTATCATTAATGAGAGCAGACAAGAGAATAGCCTAATTCTAAATCTTTATTGGAGAGTGGAGAATGAGGGCAGGAAACTGGGGATGCTTGCTTAGGGGAGATGTCAATAATAAAGTGAACACATCTTCAGCATTTAGTATATGCCCAACACAATGCTAAGTGCGTCACATGCATTAACTCACTGAACCCCTTCATTTGTCCCGTCATAGTTACTGCAAGTTCCCATTTGGTGGTGAGAAAACTAACCCACAGAGAGGTTAAGTAACTTTTTCTAGGTCATTAACTTGGTCCACTGGTCCTTGAACTAACTTGATTCTGGTTGACTTCAGCCCTATTCTGTTACTTAATCCCTGGCCATTCCTCCTTCCTAACCTCATAAAACAAAACTTTCTAAGAAGACAAATATGAGTTCCCCAGATAGTGAAGCTGGAGAAAGGAAGTTAGGGAGTTCAGGCAGAAGGGGCAACAAATCAGGAGATAAGAAGGATCAAATACACCCCCTAGAAAGGTATTAGCAGGTTTAGGCAGGAGGCGGTTAGGACCTCTGTTAGTTGGTCCAAAAATAAAGGAAGAAGCAAATTGAAAAAAAAAAAATTATATATATATATATATGTATGTGTGTGTGTGTATATACATACGTGTGTGTATATATATGTGTGTGTGTATATATATATAATTTTCAAAAGAGGAAGCATTAGTATTAATATAATTAATGATGGATGAGTGTTGCCAGAACAGAGTTTCATGTCATCAGCCTTAAGAAAAACTGAGTTTCTATAAAGGATTCTTGGGATTTGGAAATGAATCTAGAAAGCCACTCAGTGTCCAAGAGAGTTGGCTCACAGGCCGTACTTGTAGTTCCTCCATATCTGCCAGTCAATGTTTTCCATTCTCTGCCTCCACGTTCCAGAGGGAACTAGGAACCTTCTTCCTTGGTCACCACATGGGCTATTGAGCAATGGGTGGGCGGACCACAGTCATGGGCGCACAGCCCAGCACTGCTTCTCACCAAGGGCCATGGGCAGGGCAGAATCAGCTAAATAGATCCTAACACAAGGCAGGATAACAGAGAAGGGAGAGTCCAAGCTGACCCAAAGAACTGGGATGATGAGGTTACTGGAGGCAGCAAAGTGGATGGAGAACATTTAAAAGAACAGTTTGTAGGAGGAAGGAAGGTGTTCAGCTTTGAATAGGTGGTTTTGAGAAGACGATGGTACATCCAAGAGATGGCATTAGAGGGGCAGAACTAGAATGCACGGCAGGACGATATACACAGAGATGAGATTCAGTCACATTGATGTGACCATTCATTCCGTTATTGAGCATGTATCTGGCAGTGTCCTAGGTTCTAGCGCTGCAGCCATGATTAAAACAAAGCCTCTGCCCTTGCACAGCATGCAATCGAATATCCAAGCCCTTGAAAAGAAATGATCCTCTGCACAACTCTCCGTACTATTTTCTGTATCCTGTGTGACCGCGTGAAGAAAAGGGTGAGGCTGAGTTGGGAAAACACAACAAAGATGGTGAACAGACAAAAACTGAAACAGGGAAAGTGCCATCGGAGAACAGAGAACCGAGAAAGTGTCATTTTATGGAAGCCAAAAGAGGAGTGAGTTTAAAGAAGAAATTAGTATCAAATGGCCCCAGGCTAGCAGCAAAGAAAAAAGTCATTGAATTTGACATGAGGGTTGCCATTGGTAAGCTTCTAGCAATGGCTTTTGATCCTCACTGTGCATCAGAATCACCTGAGGAGCTTTGAAACACACAGATGCCTGGGAGCTAATTTCAAGATCCAGACTCAATTGGTCTGAAGTGGGACCTGGGCATCAGTAGTATGTTTCAGTGACTCTGATGACGCTGAGAGGCAGGTAGAGTCAAGAAAACACTGCTTTAAAGAAAGGGATTCCAGCAAATGTTCATTGGCTCCATTTAGCCTTTCCACAACATGTACATATTTCAAAACATCAAGTTGTACACCATAAATATATACCGATGTGATTTGTCAATTTAAATAATTAATTAAGGGAACTCTGACAAGGAAAATAAGGAAGTGATTCTTGTAGAGTGATAGCAGTAGAAGCTAAATTGCAGAGATTTTTAAAAAGGGTGTATTTTTTTCATAGAGAGACTAGCAGTCTTAACATCAGACATGGATGTTTAGCCTCAGTCTCCTGCCTTACTGTGTGATTTAACCTCTTTGTGTCTTATCTGTGAAATCAGGATAGAAATACTTGCTGTGCCCAACTCACAGTTTCCTTGGGAGGTCAAGATGGGATAATAGATGTGAGAGTACTTTGAAAAAAGATTGAAGTGCTATAAAAAATGTAAGATTTATATGGTTGTCAGATTTTTTTTCCCCAAAGATGGTCCTGAAGATAGTGATTAGCAACTATAAAGACCTAAGTGGAACGAGCATCCCTTTCCACACTGAGCTCACAAAGTCAGCACCCTTTGATAAATGCTCACAGCTACTATCTAAAGGTCTAATGCTGTTTGCAACTCTCGCTTTTTCACAGCTAGCTTTGCACTGGATCTATAATAGATGCAGTGTCCATAGTCTTGCAAATTCTGCCTAAAATTGCTGAACAACACAGCCTTCTGGCATAACACTAAAGTTGAAGAATGCTGCTGTAAAGGTTAAAAAGGAAGTTTACCGTGATAAGGTCCCCATTAGATTGTCAACCCTGTGGTTATAGAGAAAAGGGAAAGCAGAACAGATTGAGAGACATCTGTAAGAGCAAGCAATGCTGCAGGATCTGAAGAGCCTGCTTTCTCAGGCAGATGGTGAAGGGTTGGCAAAGATCTGAGCCAAACCCAGCAGTTTTTTTCAGTGACCACCTTGAGGTCTACTTGAGTACTTGGATACACCCACCTACATAATAGATGCCATGCTGGGTCTCCAAGAAATGAAGCAATACTTCTCTCAATCTTCTGCAAACTCTGACTGCCCTTGGGGTAACACCTGTACCCAGGTGAGCAGTGGAACTTTGTGGTGACTAAGGTCCAGGAGAGAGGCTTTCTTTAATCATAGATTATCTTAGATATGAAGAGTAGGATTACAAAGTGCTTTCTACTCACTTTCAGGCTGATATTTTCCTTAGGGGAAAATACCAAAAATAAATAAATAAATAAATAAATACAATTCTTTGCCAAGGTAATAGCATACTTAATAGTTGAGCTTCTTTTTTCCAATTAGCAGCTTGAATTCAGAGCAAAAAGAAAACGAAGGACAAACTGCTAACTAGGAGTGAAGCCAGGTGTCAGATAACTGGAGAAAGCATCAGAGGTATCCCGGGGAAGATCAGTTACCTTCATCTCTCCTCTGAGCCTGCCCTGGCTCCTTCTACTCTGGTTGCAATTAGGACAAAGGTGCTAATTACATTCTCCACCTGCAACTCCTCTGCTGTTCTTCACCCAACTTCTTCCACCAGCAGAAAGGCTCACTTCAAAGTTGCCCTTTTCCAAACTGAAGTACAGACACCCAAGCCAGCCACCCCCTCATCTTACACCACCTCCAACAGGACTCAGAGCTTTTTTTCATGTAAAACTGTAAAACCACAGTGCAAAATGGGATTTTGAAATGAAGATGTAAGGCTGCTTCACAAGGGTACATGGATCTTCTTATCCAGTGAGAAGTCACTTTCCCTGTGCTCAAACATCCTTGTAAAAATCTTACCAGGAGGAGAAAGTGGTACAGAAGCCAATGGAAATACCAAATCCATGGCTCCTTTCTTAATGACAAATAACTACTTTGAAGAAGGATCCTTCATGCCCCAGGGTACAGGAGCCTAAACCTCTGACTTGGGAAGAAATGAGGAATAATATTGTAGTCATTCAGTCCTATATTAAAATCTCATCGTTTAAAAAGCTGCTGTGATCTTGGCCAAGTTATTTAACCTCCCTGAGTATCTTTCTCCTATATGAATGGAAAGGAATAAAAATATCATCATACAGCATTATTGTGAACATGATTTGAGATAGAACATGCAGGGCCATAATATCAAACATGGTGTAGCTCAATCTTTTTTCTTCTTCTACTGAGACTGAGTTTTTCAATATTAGAAAGTCCAGTGACCTCCTTACTATGTGAATTCCCTGTGAACACAAGACAAGAAATCGCAGCCTGGGGTATGTGCTTTTAATTGGAGCAGGGGGTCCAGAGCCCGGGGAAGGAGGTGCTTAGCAGTTTATTCTTCAACAATTCCTATCATTTCCTCTGTGGAAGCAGCACTCATCAATAAATCAGCAAGTGACAGGACATTTTTCAAAATTGCATGGAAATGTTACCATTTTAGACTGTTATAATGATATACTAACAAAAGCGTATTCTTCCCCTGCTCTCAAACATACGTTGTTGACAATTATAGTTTCAGAAGCACAAGGCACAAAAACTGCCCCAAAACTCAAGATGAAGGGCTAAAATTAGATTTTTTTCAAAGACCTCCCCTGACAGTACCTAGTAATGTTATTGTGGCTGTTGTAACCATGGGTGATTGCCTATACACACAGTTGGTGCAATGAAGAGACACAATAGCTTAAAACTAAACTGCAAGATTATTTTTCAAGTAGCTTCTCCAAGTATAATACCTTAGCTTCTAGAAAAAGTAATCGCTGCTAACATTTGAAAAGTCAGAATTCTATGCAAGGGTCTGGGAGATTAACACAATTGAGCATAATAGCTCCTTTCAAACCATTTCCTAGGGACTAGGCTGCAAAAAGCCTTAAGCTTTAAGATGGCTTTCCAAATATATTTTATTTATTCGATGAAGAAAAAGACTATTTGAAGTTTCCATATTCCTTTCACATACAGACACTTCACTGAGCTTTAAGAGATGCATTCGTCTGTAGGCGCAAAATGAGTAATTCCCCAGCTTCTAGAAAATGCAATCAGTGCAAACATCTGAAATGTTAAAATGTTGTGCAAAATGTCTTTTGTAGAAATATAGGGAAAAAAACCCTGAAGTAAATATCATTTTAAACTGGTCTCAGCATTTATGTTTAAAAATGAATACACACTCATATGCTTAGTATCTGATGCATAGATCATCTCCGGACAGCAACAGCAGCTGCTTCTTGGGAGGGTAACTGAGGCCCTGAGAGATAACAGTGGGAGGGCGTTTGTTCACAGTGCATCCTTCCTCGGCTTTATATTTTGTACTGTGTGTATGTATTAATATTAATCTAACTTAATCTAACTACTTAATTTAATTAAACATGGCCTCTTCAGTAAGCGAGTCAGCTCATCCATCCCAGTGGGGCAGATCTTTCTCCACCATCAGTACTGGATGCTGACCTTCTCCCTGGCCTGGACCTCAAGGATGCCATACAGCAAACTTCCCTGACTTCTTTTCACTCTGAGGACTAGGTGGGTGCTGTGCTGGCACTAAAAGGATACAATGAAAATAAGAGGCTGTCTCAGGGCAGTCTGCACAGGATGGCTAGCCCTCCCTTCCCAGGCTCCTGCCCTACTCGGCTTTCTCCAGAGACCAGAAGAGGCCTCTGCATATCTTATGTACCACTCTGGTCCTTTCCTTGTTGCCCCCACCCCTCCACCCTTGCCAACATGTACTTCCTTCCTCAGGAACTCTGAGACACAATGAAAAAGGGAGAAGGTGAAATTCCCTCTTCCTCTGGGCTCTGGAGTACCAGAGAAATACACTGGGGCCACATCCTCTTCTGGAACACACTAGCAATATGACCTTGATAAAGTCAAGCTCACTGAGCCTGATTCTGAACTCTTGAAATGGTGGTGGTCTTTATATCCTCAGGGGAATGGAATAGAGATTGAGTGAGATCAGTTATGTAAAATGCCCAGCGTTATACTCAACACATAGCATGTGAGCAGTAAGTGTTGGATGATATCATCGTCATCATTGTCAGTAGAAGCAATGGTAGTTCTCGCCGCCAAAACATGATTGTTTCAGCCTCGCAGGCCTGTACACATCTCCAGCTCTCTGTCCTGGGACTCACTTACATGCAGTGTGGATTACTGGAAAGGGTGGGCTTTCCAGCCAGAGGCACTTTACCTTAAGCAAGTCCTTAACTTATTTTAATGTCAATTTCTTTAACTATAAAGTGCCCACTCATAGGAGTGGAGCAAAGATTATAGATAATATCTACAATGCCCTAGCACCTAAGTACCCTACATACCTTGGCTGTTTTGACTTTACTCCAAGGGGCTGATCTATTTACTGGCTCCTGTCACGCCTTGCCCTCTTCAGCCTCCACATCTTTGTTCAGTTCTCTTGCCCTGCCTGCCCCATCCTCTCTTTCCATCTCCATATCTGGAAACTTTCATGCTTCTGTTTCATCTGAGATTTTATGACACTTTATGTGACCACAGTGACTTTTCCCACCATTGAATTCATAGACTGCTTATCTTCTATAGGGAAAGAGGAGGTGCAAATCCAGAGGACCCCAAGGCCCTTCCTCTGAGTCCTCTGTTAGACTTATTAGAAACCAAGGTGCTTGGCAACAGTCATCAGAAAGGACTCCGGTCACATGCAGCCAAAGAGCAGCTCCTCAGTGGACTCCCTCTGAGTTCCCCACACGATTATCTCCGTGCTGTCTGGGAAGGGTCACTTGCCCTCCCGAAAGTCAACTCCCTAATGCCTTATTCAGGGGTGTCTCATAACATAAAATGGCCAATTGGTTCATTGATAAATTAAGGCACACTGGGGCCTCTAGCACATGGACAGGCTGGAGGGCCACGAGGCGCATCAGCTGACATCCACAGGAGCAGCTGGTGTCTCACCTCCCCACGGGCCCGGCTCCAGCTGCTTCGACATCCATTCAGTGCAAATCACATTGAGTCATTCCTCTCTGTGAACTTTAGATGGTTCTGAGCAGTGCTGCGAGAGGATCCTGAACAAGTCCTTATCATGTCCCACAGGCCCATCCTGATCTGACTCTAACTAGCTTTCTGGGCTCTTCTCTTACGGCAGTCACCTCCTACCTCTTGCTCTTCCCCAAGCCCACCATAATCTTTCCTGCTTCTAGTCTTCCCTTTACTTGGAATGGCCTTTCGAAACTTCTGTACATAATGAATCCTACTCGTGCTTTAAAATCCAGCTCAAACGTTGCCCTCTATGAAGAACTTTGCTAACCTCCCAGACAGAGTGTGTTGCCCAGTTTTCTCAGCAGTCCTCTGGCGTGAAGCTTTTCGCGTAGTACCTCTGTTATGTTTACATCCTTCTCCCCAAAAAGACCATAAGCATTGTGCATCGTGGGGTCAAGGATGATTTTATAACCCCTGAGTCTGCCAAGCATGGTGTCTGATAACCGACATTTCATGAATGATTAAAGAAAACAGAAATAAATGAATGAATAAACAATGCTGTTTTTGTTTTGTTTTGTCTGAGACAGCCTCATTCTATCACCCAGGCTGGAGTACAGTGGTGTGATCTCAGCTCACTGCAACCTCTGCCTCCTGGGTTCAAATGATTCTCCTTCTTCAGCCTCCTGAGTAGCTGGGATTACAGGGGCCCGCCACCACACTTGGCTAATTTTTGTATTTTTAGTAGAGACAGGGTTTCATCATGTTGGCCAGGCTGGTCTCAAACTCCTGACCTCAAGTGATCTGCCCACCTCTGCTTCCCAAAGGAACAATGTTGTTTCTAACAAAAGACACCAGCTTTCCTGGCCTTCCCACCTAAATGGTTCCTGGAAATTGATCTTGGCCAATATGGGTTGGTGAGGGGCTAGCCAGGGAGCTGAGTCATGTTTGCAAAAGGTGGGCACTCATGAGAGTGGAAGAAGGGAAGTAAGTTCCTATGTCTACAATAACACTCTCCTAGAAAACACTAAATCTGGGGCATTTTTCATTTCTGTGATGCTTATTTTCACTCTCCTATACTCTTGCACAGGGCTGATTTCCAGTGAAATTTGATAAGTGATATTTTATAAAAATGTCCTGATTTTTAAAAATTATTAGATAGCTACAATCTCAGGCCTGAAAAATCCCTTATCCAGTAGCTACAGCTGTTTTTTGAAGCACCACCACCAAAATTATTTCCCTGGTAATTATTGAGCAATCTGTTTTCACCCATAAGCCTGGCACATGTAATAAGGATGACTGCCTGCCTGTTTATTTTCTGGCTAATTTGGTCCCTTTACATCATATGACCTTCAGTGGCCTGTATGCAATATGAAAATCATCCTCCTAGGACTTTCTTTAGAAGGTTCACAGAGATGTGCTAAGCATAAGTAAGACATCAGTTTTTAAAGCCAGGCAAAGCAAACCCATATCAGATGTCTCAGGAAAGCCTGTAATGCTGTTTGTTTTTTTTTTTTTCTTTTTTTTTTAGTTATACTTTATGTTTTGGGGTACATGTGCACAACATGCAGATTTGTTACATATGTATACATGTGCCATGTTGGTGTGCTGCACCCATTAACTCATAATTTACATTAGATATATCTCCTAATGCTATCCCTCCCCCCTCCCCCAACCCCACAACAGGCCTCAGTGTGTGATGTTCCCCTTCCTGTGTCCAAGTGATCTCATTGTTCAATTACCACCTATGAGTGAGAACATGCGGTGTTTGGTTTTCTGTCCTTGCGATAGTTTGCTCAGAATGATGGTTTCCAGCTGCATTCATGTCCCTACAAAGAACATGAACTCATCTTTTTTTATGGCTGCATAGTATTCCATGGTGTATACGTGCCACATTTTCTTGATTCAGTCTGTCATTGATGGACATTTGGGTTGGTTCCAAGTCTTTGCTATTGTGAATAGAGCCACAATAAACATACATGTGCATGTATCTTTATAGCAGCATGATTTATAAT
>NW_012100765.1:2564610-2565202 GCF_000951045.1 Mandrillus leucophaeus | reverse complement strand
CGCGCCAGCGAGCTGCTGGACGCTCAATGGGCCGATTTCCCCGGTTTCCCTGAACCCAGCCCAGCCCGGGATGAGAAATTGCAAAATGGCCCGGGTCGCCAGTGTGCTGGGGCTGGTCATGCTCAGCGTCGCCCTGCTGATTTTATCGCTCATCAGCTACGTGTCCCTG
Source organism: Mandrillus leucophaeus (assembly GCF_000951045.1). Lineage (NCBI taxonomy): Eukaryota > Metazoa > Chordata > Mammalia > Primates > Cercopithecidae > Mandrillus > Mandrillus leucophaeus. The sequence goes on along the minus strand of NW_012100765.1, from coordinate 2,565,033 downwards.
AAAAAGGAGAACATCTTCACCACTCCCAAGTACGCCAGCCCGGGGGCGCCCCGAATGTACATGTTCCACGCGGGATTCCGGTGAGTGCGGGCCTCTGTGTTAGCGCCCTCGGGAATTTGGTTGCTGGGGTGTTTGGGGAAGGGGAGACGTGGGGGAGGGGTGTTTTGGTTTCTCCGAGACTCTTTGGGCCAGATAACTGCGCGGTCTTTCCGCTCCTCTCTCTAATTCTCCCTTCCCCCTCCCTGGTTTTTATTTATTTATTTTTTTACCCCAAAGCCCCTAGAAGCCGTTGTCCAAATCGATGTGATTGCATTTCTCGTATTCTTCCTCAGCATCCCTTCCCTCATTTCAGAAATGGGGGCTGGGGGAGGCTTTCAGGAGGGTGAGGGTGGAGGGAAAGACGGTGTGTGTGTTCGGGAGGGG
>NW_012100765.1:2559056-2562165 GCF_000951045.1 Mandrillus leucophaeus | reverse complement strand
TTCTGTGAAGAAAGTCATTGGTAGCTTAATGGGGATGGCATTGAATCTATCAATTACCTTAGGCAGTAGGGCCATTTTCATGATTGTTATGCTGTTTTAAAAAGGGAACTGAAGAGTTTCTTGATCTTTGCTATTCTCTCCAAGAAAATATCTCACCCAAGTATGTCCTTTCCTATGCACTCTGTAGCAGGACATATACAGCGTCAGAGAAAAAGACACTAAAAACTTACCCAAGCTGTTAGCTCATATTTATTAACTGCTTAATATAGGCCAGGGTGCAAGGCCTTTATATGCTTTGTTTAATCTTCCCCCAAACCCTAGGAGACTTTTATCCCAGTTCTGCAGATGAGGAGACTGAAATACAGAGAAGTTGTAACTTACCCAAGGTCACCTGGCTACGTATGCCAGAGTAAACATTTATTTTAATTGATACATAATAATCATACATATATAGGTACATAGTGATATTTTGATACATACAATGTATAGTGATCCCATCAGGGTAATTCGCATATTTGTCATCTCAAACTTGTATCATTTCTTTGTTTTGGGGCATTCAATATCTTCTCTTCTAGGTATATGAAAATATATAATACATTATTGTAACTATAGTCATCCTATAGTGCTATAGAACACTAGAACTTATTCCTTCTATCCAGCTGTAATTTTGTATCCTTTAACAAATCTTTTATCCTCTCTTCCCCCTACACTTCCCAGCCTCTAGTATTCTCTGTTCTACTTTTTACTTCTTTGAGATCAGCGTTTTTAGCTTCTGTGTATGAGTGAGAACATGCGGTGTTTAACTTTCTGTTCCTGGCTTATTTTACTTAACATAATGTCGTCCAGGCTCATTCACGTTGCCGAGAATGACAGAATTTCATTCTTACTTATGGCTGAATGGGATTCCATTATGTATATATACCACATTTTCTGTATCCATTCATCTGCTGTTGAATACTTGGGTTGATCCATATCTTGGCTATTGTGAACAGTGTGGCAATAAACACGGTGGTAGATAACTCTTTGAAATACTGATTTCTGTTCCTTTGCATAAATGCCCAGTAATGGGACTACTGGATCTTATGATAGTTCAATTTGTAGTTTTTTCAGGTACGTCTGTACTGTTCTCCATAGTGGCTATACTAGTATGCATTCCCACCAACAGTGTATAAGAGTTCCCTTTTCTCTGCATCCTTGCCAACATATGTTATTTTTTGTGTTTTCGATAATACCCAGAGTATGCTTTTGAAGTCAGGTCTTTCTGACTCCAGAGTCTGAAGGTGTAACACTACCCCGGGTTGCCTCTCCATAGCATGTTCCCTGATTTCTTGTTCAAGAAGATTTTTTCTAATAGGTGTCATTCCTAGATGGCTCTCTTAAGATCTTACTCCCTTTTGGCATTTTACACCTTACTTATACAATCATTTTAAAAAAAATAGCAATTCAAAAAAATACAATTCAAATGTTCATCATATCCAGGCATGCAAGCCTTTTCTAAATTTTTTTAAATAATAAAAAAGCCCCACGGAGGGAAGGAGACTATTTGTGTCCTTCTGACACACACTTTTAGATTTTGGTCAAAAAGTCTAGTGGATGCAAAGTGACCCCCTTTGTCATTGGAAACAAATGGGAGCATTCTGTGTGCTACTGTCCACAACCACACAGATATGTTTCCCAAGGGAGCTCATCAGGTCTTCAAACATTTAGCAAGCATAACGTGTGTGAGAGACAGTATTGGAGAAGGAAGACAAGCCTTGCTCTGCAGAAGCTTACAATCCAGGAGCTCACCTCTTCAAGGAATTTACAGACCCCAGACAGATAATAACATTAGGTCCATGAAAGCCCACAGGGCAAGAAGTTCAGGAGAGAAAGAAGTCATAACCACCTTGGAAAAATCTCAACTTGTTTTATCAGAACTCAAAGGCCAATTTCTCACCCCTAGCTCTCTTCATTAGCGCTTATTGACCAGTATTAGGGAGCACTAAGCCAAGAGTAAAGCTAGGGTGGCAGAGGCCATAAGCTAATTGCAAAGGACAGAGTTAAAAGAAACATGCGAGTTTCCCCTGAGCACCTAATTGCATGACTGAAAACGGATTAATTTGTATTTCTAATGGATATTAAAACAAGAAACATGTGAATATACTAAAACAAATTTAAGGTCAAGCAACGCAAAGTGTTAGTGCGTTTTCCTCCCACTCTCAGAGGCAGCCTCTCTTATTTGGTTCTTGGGCTCCTTCATAAAAAAAGATTCTGTGTTTTTTAATGGCCTCAGCTTCTGGAAGGCTCAGGCCACTTAGTCCATCAGGAGGCCAGGCCCGAGGGATGGGTCTGAAGAGTGGGCAATGGAAAGTTAAACCAGGGCTGACTTCACCAGGCCGTCAGGTCAGGGGCAAGCACGTTGTCCTTCCACTGGAAGACGGAAAGGGGAGAGGAAGGCAGGCCCTCCCTACTCACAGGTCACCTGGCAACTTTGCTAGGCACTACCCAACCTTTAGGGATAAGTGAAGTATGTGGTGGGCATAAAAGGCGGACAGGGGAGTCATTCTGGCAAATTCCAAGAAGGTTTTAAGGGCTCCCGAGGCAGGCAGGCCCAGTTGCTGTTTGGAACTTCCTTTGGGGTGGAGGGTCGGGGGGCAGAGGGCCAGGGCCCCCGCATGAGGGGACATGCTTTTAAACAGCTGCCTTCCAAAAACCATTCTCCCTGCTTCTCTGAGAAGCACCCAGCTGTTGTTTATACTCTAGGACAGCAAATCCGGTTATTTGTCTCCCTATTCCGTGATATTATATAGTAATGAATGGTCCATTAAACTAAGTTTGGGATCTCGTCTCCCTATAGCCACCTCGCCGGCACCCTCAGCCGGGGAGGCCGTAGGCGCGGGCTGCAGCCTGTCAGCCTCATTCCCCCTCCCTCCACCACCTCCCCCTACTCCCTCCCTCTCCTGCACCCCCTCCCCCCGGTTATTTGGGAGATTAGAGTTCATTAATTAAATCCTGTGCTTAGATCGAACTGTAACATTATTCCAATCACATTTATCTTGCAGGCGGCGGCAGAGATGGCAGCCTCGCTGGAAACGCGCGGGGGAGCCTGAGCCGGCGGCCGGGGACGCAC